>NC_056744.1:398727493-399027493 GCF_019279795.1 Protopterus annectens
AAACTTAGATGCTCATTTGTGCAGCCCTAAAATATATCCTTCATCAGTACATTCTTTTATGGATATAATTTATTTGGGCCTATGGTTAATGAGACCCTCTCCAGGAATGAGCAGGATGGGAAAGCCATGTCTGCCATAGGGATACATTTTTCTGTTCCTCAGAGGACCTTCTCAGGGGTCCAAAAATGGGGTAGAAAGATGTGGTTCCAGAAATCACAAGAGGTTTCCCAAGTGTCCTATAGAGCTAGATCCCCTGCAGCAGAGGAGTAACTAATGGCAGATGTTGCCCATGCGCCAGAGGGAGTCCACAAAAAACATGGTTTCAGAGGTCCCTTTTCCAAGAAGCCTTTCCAGCACCCCTGAATGGCTACCTGACTGCTGCACACTGAAGGTAGTTGGGGGGGGGCACTTATCTCTGCACCCTCAAGCCTGGACATCCATCTCCAAAGATATCTGGGTGCACAAAATAATTACCAGAGGTTATTACATTCCCTTTTCCCTTCCTCCCCCTCACATTCAAGAAAAAATACCCAGTGTACCACCCTGTCAGAGGAAGGAAGCAGGCTTAGAAATAGAAAAAATGTCTAATAAAAATGTAATGCAAGAGGTCCCACCAGACCACTTGAGTTCAAAGTTTACTTGAAATTCTTTTTGGTGCCAAAGAAAACTGGGGACCTCAGGCCAGTATTGGATCTAAGCCACTTGAACCAATTTGTCAAGCATTCACAGTTTCAAATGGTCATGATTCTGTCCATTCTTCCTCTTTTGAGGAAGGATGATTGAATGTGCTCAATAGATCTTCAGGTTGCGTACTATAACATAAAAATAGACAGTCCAGGAGATACCATTGCTTCCGACTAGGGACCAGACATTTGGTCTCACCACAGTCCCCTGGATGTTCACTAAGTGCATGGCAGTGGTTGCAGCTCACCTGAGATTGCTGAGATTCTGGATATTTCATTACTTTGAAGAATGGATCCGCACTGCTCCCACCAGTCATCTACTAACACTCACCAGGGACTACCTTCTCCATTTATAGCTATACCTGGGTATCACAGTCATCTACATCAAATCTCATCTCTCCTCAGTCAAGTCCTGGAGTTCATAGGTGCTCATCTAGATATGGTTTCTCAAGTGGCAAGACTCCCTCAATCCAGACTATGCATGTTACAACATCAAGCAACACATCTATTGTGTCCTCAGTCACCACAAGCCAGGTTGGTTCTTCAGCTTCTCAGTTCAGTGGTGGCCTCAATAACCCTTCTGCCTTTAACAAGATTCTATATGAGGGTACTACAGTAGACATTAGTAGTACAGTGGTCTAAGAAATGGCATTCTATGACTTTTCCCATACAAATCACAAAGGTCTACAAGCAACATGTCTCCTGGTGGATTCTTGCATCAGATGACTCACAGGGCCTTCCCTTTGTCCTACCTTTGCCCAAGGCCACTATGACTATAGACTCTTCCCAGTTGGGGTGGGGGGCATTACTTGGAACAAATAGTCCAAGGCATGTGGTCCCCCATAAAGGTCAACCTTCACATCAAATTCCTAGAGATGAGGGCTTTTCAAGACATTCTCTTTCAAGGGACATTTGCCATACATACAAACAGGCAACATGTTATGGTTTGGTACATCAGCAAATGGGGGTGGGGATCCCACTCTTAGCCCTTGTGTGGAGAGGCAATGAGAGTGCGGCAGTGGGTGATCATTTGCGATCACTTTCTTTTGGCAGTACACATTCCAGGGAAGGCCAGCATTTTAGTGGAAAGACTGAGCAGATCTAGTCTTCTACCTTATGAGTGGTTTCTCAATCCTTCAGTGGCAGAACAGATTTCTCATCAGTGGGAACAACCATGTTGAGATCTCTTTGCCTCTGCCCACAAGTTCAAATGCAGCAGGTATTTTGTCCTGATCCCCCTAGAGGAGAAGTCACTGAGGAGCATCCAGATTCATGAATGGCCCCCTGGTCTCCTTTATGCTTATCCTCCCACACCCATCATATCAAATTTTTTACAGAAAGCATGCCAATGGAAGAGCATTGTGGTCCTCTTTACTCTGATGTTCATCGTGTTTCACTGTTGCAGTCATTACAGTTGGGTTATCCTGCTGGCAGGCTACCCGCAGTCGGCCTGAGTTCCAAAGTCTAGGTCCGGCGTCGGTTGCTGTCACCTCCTCCCTGACGTCAGTGCGCCAGGGGTATAAAAGATGTAGCCGACGCCATTTTCTCCAGTCTTTCTTGCTGCACGGTGCCTGAAGCAAAAGCAGTTCGCAAGTGCCAGTCGGCCGACTCCTGAGATTTTCAAATTCGAATTTCAGATCCGAAGTCTTCATTAAAGCTAAGTACCCCGTTGGGGAAACTTTCTTCTTGCTCCAGACCGATGTCAGAAAAAGTTAATAATTGTATTTCTTGTGGGAAGCAAATACCTCATAAGGATTTTCATTCTTACTGTATTCCTTGCCTAGGCCCTGACCACGACGTTGCTAGTTGTCGGTTTTGTGCTAGATTTAACCAATGCACTATTAAGCGTTGGTGCGATTTTGCATTTCATTACTTTGGCAGAAGATTCAATTATATAATGCCGTCGGAACAGCTGACTACCAGAGTTTATAAAAAGCTCAAAGAGAAAGAAAAGGACAGGCATCCGAGGTCCAAAACTGACGACGAGGCTTCTGCTAGGCCTGTCGCCAGTTCGCCGGTTCTCAGTGAGGCACTTTTTCAGCCCCTCATGCCTGCTACCTCTGGGCCAGAGGCCGCTTCCGACTCCCACGTGGAGCTGACTAGGCCACTGGAAACTCAAAGTATTGGACACTCAGAAACTATTCCCTCAGATGGGTCCGGAGCCACTGAGCAGGCATCGGATTCTGAGGGTGTTTTCAGGCCTACACAGTTATATGTGAAACCTACTTCAGCTTCAAAGGCAAAGACTAAAGCAGCTCTAAAGACAAAGAAACAAGTACAGCATTCTCCTGGACCGGCCACCATGCCTAAAAAACAGATGCTTAAAATGGCCGAATACCTAATTACTTTGATCAGGGGTTCCCATCCCCCTCCTGATAAGAGGCCTAGGCAAGAGATAGAATATGAATCTTCAGATCAGGTTTCCATTTCCTCTGAATCCTCTTCTGAACAGCAATATTCCCTTCCTCCGTATGAGGATTCTGATGCTGAAGAATCTATCCCTTCAGCCTCTCCTCTTGGGGATTATTCTTTTGGGGAGACCCTGCATACTATGAGGGAGCATTTTCACTGGGAGAGCCAAGATTACTCAGAATCCAAGAAAAGGCTCTGAGACTTCCTTTTATTACCTCAGCACAGGCCCCTTGCTATCCCTCCTGTTTTAGACATTGTAGATAATGTATTTTCAGAGTCCGGTCTGTCTCCTGACTCTTTACCACCAGCTCCTGTTAAGCCAGACAGATACTACAGGGTTCCTAATTCACATACATTTCTTTATAAGAACCCTGCTGCTGACCCAGAAACTATCTCTCAGGGTCCCAAAGGGGTCAAGGCTTCCACTGCAAAAAAACCTATCCCCTCTGATAGGGATTCAAGGGCCCTGGACAGATGGGGGAAAAAGATTTATAATTCTGCTACCTTGGCTGTAAGAGCTTTAAATTGCCATTTTCATATGCTTAAATATCAGCAATATCTTATGTCACTGCTTAAACAGAAAATGTTGACAAATTCAGACTGTGCAGAAATCAAAGAAATGCAGGAATCTGAAGTAGGCAGACTTCATTCGTCTGCAACCTGTGGGTATCGGATCCGACCTCGGATCCGAGCCGGCAATTCAAAAGCTTAGGCTCCGAGCTCCTAGCTCCTCCCTCTTACCCATAACCCCTTGCCAAGCCCTGACTGACCTCAGATTTCGTTTGCCGCTTTTCAAGTAGCTACGGATTCTAGAGCTCCTGGCGTTTGTTGAAGAAAGATAAGATTTTTTGACTAAAAAAGTTTTGAAAATCTCTATTTTGTTATTGATATTGTTAGTGTTGAGTGTGTATAGGCTTTCCTCTTTTATTTAATAGTTCTCGGGTTTTGCGTAGTTTGTTTGTGTGTGTGTTGTGTTAGGCCTTAGGGTTTGTGATGTCTGAAGCCCATAAGGCTGTTTTCTCTAAATGTACCGAGTGTGGCCATAAGCTGTCCCCAGCGGATGGCCACACTCGGTGCGTTAAATGCTTGGGGGTTGAACACCTGTCATCTGGTTGTACCATTTGTGCAGGGTTCAACCCCCGGGCTTTGCGGGAGCGGAGGTCAAGCTGGTGCTGGCGGGTCTTTTACCTCCAGATACCGCTTCGGCCTCTGCCCCTTCCACTCAGCAACCTGTTGCTGTGGGTTCTCCCCCTCCGGCTGGGACTCAACCTCCCTCTAAGTTGCCGGAGGGGAAAGAGTCCTCTAGGGAGAGAGAGAAGAAGGAGAGGCACAGGGAGAGGCACCACGGAGAGCCGAAACTTCCAGTTCGGCTCCTCCATCTGCCGGCCTCCCTGTGCCTTCTAGCTTTCCTCCTCCTCGACTCCACTCCCTCGGTTCTCTCCTGGACCCGAGGAGGAGGAGGCTAGCCCTTCTAGGAGGTCTCCGAGGCTCTCTAGGTCCGCCGGTGGCCTCCACCAGGTCAACTTTTCCATGAGTGAAGCTGATATGGACCGGATGATGAGGAAATTCATCCAGGCCCAAATGCAAATGGGAGTGCTCCTAGCCCCCATCCGGGAGGGCTTGACCTTTTTCGCCCCCTTGGCTCCTTCTCCGACCCATACCACGGGTTCGGAGCTGTCGGCGCCGGGCAGACTTGGATCCGGGGGTGGGTCGGATCCGATGGGTCGGCGCACGTCGGATCCGTCCCATCCCTTGAGTGCTTCGGTACCGGACCCGACCTCTGGAGCCGAGGCCGAGCCTCGGATCGAGGGAGCTGGTGTCTTCGGCTCCGCCCAGGTCGGAGCGCACGTCTCGGATCCGACGGTTTCGGCTCCGACTCTGATCCGTGCGTCGGATCCGAGTGGGGGTCGGCTCTCGGGGTTTAGAGAAGCTGGCTCCCCCTCGGCTTTCGACGTAGTGGAAAGGGCACTGTTGAGGACGTCCGGACCCCCGGTCCCTGCCACGGCTCCATCCTGCACTCCCTTGCAGTTGGGCCAGGCCCCCACCAGCCGGTCCCAGGGACAGCCCGCCTCGATGTCCCAAGTGGTTCCCTTGGAACATCCAACTGCTGAAGAGTACTCCTCGGACAGCCCCCCCGATGAAGTACCTCGGAAGCGTAAGTGCAAAAGGAGGCACATGGACTCCCCAGAGTCCGTTACTGAAGACACAGACTTGGATGAAGGGAAGGCTCCCTAGATCACCCCTGAGGACGTCTCATTTGGAGACATTATGGAGATGTTAAGGATCAGGGGGTGGTCTGCCACCAAGGCTTCTCGGACGAGTCTGTGTTCTTGGAGGCACCCGAGGCGGGCCCTTCTACCTCTTGGGTGTTCCCTCCTGCTGACCCTCTGGTGGATCTTATTTCCATCAGAGCGTGGAAGGATCCGGACACCGCTTGAGCCTGTCCCCGCCGGACCGCATCCTTTCCTCCGGACCGCACTCACTGGAGCAAGGGCCCCCAGTAGATGCCATGATGATGGCTGCAGCCACGAGAGGGAATTGGCCCAGGAGAGTCCCTCCATGCATCCTCCGGACAAGGAGTCCCGATGGATCGCATTGGGAAGCGAGTTTTCAGTTCAGCAACCTTCTCTTTGAGAGCTGAACTACATGGCACATGTCATTAGGATGCAGCGGGATCTGATTAAAGAATACGCTGCATCTCCCCGAGTCCATGTCGAGTGAGGATAAACAGGTATATTCCACCCGAATGGCCACTCTCAGATCAGTTTCCAATACGTCTATGCGGCTGCTTTCTCATGCTACTGAGGGAGCCGCTAGAGCCAGCGGAGCAGGCCTAGTCATGAGGCGACAGGCCTGGCTCCGCCACTGTGATTTTGCAGAGCCCTTCAAGGCGACCTTCGCGAATGCCCCCTTCGATGGTTCTGCCTTGTTTGGCAAGACTGTTCGCGAAACATTAGTCCAGAGCGAAAAGGACGGGAAGACGCTGTCTGCCGTCGGAGTCCGCTTCTCAGCTCCCCAGAGGTCCTTCTCTAAGAACCAAAAGGGACAGAAGAAGATGTGGTTCGAATCGCAGCAGTCCCAACCTGCTCCGGATAACCAGTCCTTCCGTGGCAGAGTAGGACGGGAGGTCGTCGTGCTAGAGGCAGGGGGCTCCTGGCAATTTTGGGTCCAGGAACCTTTCTCTGATAGACCCACGCAGCAGCCCTGAAGGGTTGCCCGGCTGTCCGTCTCTGGAGGCAGTCGGTGGGCGTTTTCGAGGGACCTGACTTCTTGGGAGTCCATAACAACAGACAGTTGGGTGCTTTGTCATATCCAGAGGATATTCAATTCCCCTATTCAAGGTTCCCAAATCTCGCAGCCTCCCAGATGTTCCACCGACCAAAGGGAGGCGGCAGCTGTCGAAATCGAACAGCTGCTAGAAAAAGAGCTATCCAGCGTCCCCGAGATCAAACCGGATTAGGATTTTACTCCAGGTTCTTCTTGGTGCCAAAGAAACGGGGACCTAAGACCAATCTTAGACCTTTCCCAGCTGAACCTGTCAGTAACCAAGCAAAAGTTCGGATGGTCACCCTGCAATCTATACTTCCCCTTTTGGGAGAACGACTGGATGTGCTCCATCGACCTCAAGGACGCGTACTACCACATTCGCATGGACAGGCGATCCAGGAGGTTTCTTCGCCCGCTGGGAGCCAGTCATTATCAGTTCAGGGTCCTCCCTTTGGTCTCACCTCAGCCCCAGGGTGTTCACCAAGGTGCTAGCGGTGGTAGCGGCCCACCTGAGGCTCCAGGGATTACAGGTCTTTCCGTACCTGGACGACTGGCTCCTGACGGCATCATCAAGGCATCTTCTGTGCTCAGCCAGAGACTATTTTCTTCAACTGGCCCCAGGGCTGGGCATCACGATCAACTGGGAGAAATCTTTGCTGCATCCAACACAAGTTATAGATTTCATAGGAGGAAGACTAAACACCAGATCAATGCGAGCCTTCCTCACTCCGGACAGAATTGCCAACCTGAAGTGTCATGTGACAGCGGTCCTGCAACCATCTCCAACTGCAGCTTCGGTCCTGAGAGCCCTAGGTTCGATGGCGGCAGCTATTCCGCTTCTCATTCATGCTACGCATTATGCGGGTTCTTCAATGAACCCTTCAGGTTCAGTGGTCCCCTCTTTGTTCCTCTCAACGCTCCTATTGCGGTCAGCAAGGCGTGCAGGACTCCCTTCTTTGGTGGCTTCTTTCTCCGAGCCCCTGGCAGGAGAGACCTTTTGTGCTGCATTTCCCCGAGCCACAGTGACCACGGACGCTTCTTGCCTCGGGTGGGGGGGGCATTCTGCGGGAAAGATTGTCCAAGGCACGTGGAATCCCACAGAGACGTCTTTGCATATAAATGTCCTGGAAATGAGGGCGGTGCTCCTAGCGTTGCAAGCACTTCACCACGTTCTTCCTTCAGGGACTATTGCGATTCAGACAGACAACATGTCGGTAGTCTGGTATATCAACAAACAGGGAGGAACCAGGTCTTACCCCCTTTGTCGAGAGGCCATGAGAGTCTGGGAATGGGCAATTTCCACCAAACGCTTTCTGGTAGCAACGCACATTCCGGGAAAGTCCAACATCCTTGCGGACAAGCTCAGTCGCACCATTCTTTCTCCACACGAGTGGTCTCTCAATCCTCAAGTAGCGAAGAAGATTTTTGCCGTCTGGGGGCAACCCTGTTGCGATCTTTTTGCCTCTCCCTCAAACGCCAAATGCGACAATTTCTTCGCTTTGCTTCCCCCACCAGGGGAGTTCCTGAGAGATGCTCTGGTGCATGCTTGGCCTCCCGGTCTCCTTTATACCTACCCTCCACTTCCTCTGATGCAGAGGCTTCTGCAGAAAGCCAACAGTTTGGGGAGCAGAATGATTCTCATTGCCCCGTTCTGGCCTCGTCAACCTTGGTTCACCTTCGTATGGTCTCACAAAATCAATCAACCCTGGATTCTGGATCCAATTCCGGATCTCATATCCCACCCTCTGGGAATGTCGGTTCCCAATCTGTGCACCCTGAGGTTGACAGCTTGGCTGCTCCAGTTCCATCCTTGATTAGGACTCCCGGTATCTCATCACCGGTCAAGGCCATTTTAGTGGCAGCTCATAAACCCTCCACCAGGCAGGTTTATCGGAGTAAATGGAAGAGATTCTCTATTTGGGCGGTACAGAGAACTTTGGATCCTTTCTCGGCACCTATGTCAGCGGTGCTGGATTTTTTAACAGACCTCTTTCATCAAGGGGCAAGTTCTTCCACGATTAAGGTACAATTGGCAGCTATCTCGCATTATCACATTGGTCATGAGACAGCTCCCCTTATGACGGCGAAATTATGCAAAACATTTCTCAAAGGGTTTTTGTTGAGGCCTCCAGTCAAGGAGGTTGTACCACCTTGGGACTTGTCTTTAGTTCTGCAAGCCCTTACTGCTCCTCCCTTGAGCCTGCAGCTTCTACAGATTTAAAGTACCTTTCCTGGAAGACTGCCTTCTTGGTAGCTATCACTTCAGCCAGAAGAGTGTCTGAGATTCAGGCTCTATCGTCACTTACCTTTCTTTCTTCCCTGATAGGGTGTGCCTCAGGACCAATCCATCTTTTCTTCCGAAGGTCTCTTTGAATCCAATATTAACCAATCAATTAATTTACCTGTGTTTTTTCCCAAGTACTCAAACAAAGGAGAATACAAATTGCATTCCTTGGATGTTCATAGACAATTACGTTTTATATTCACAGAACAGCTGGTCACAGGAAATCAGATCAGCTGTCTGCCTCCTTTGCTAAATTTGCTCTGGGTAAAGCAGTATCTAAAGTCACACTATCTAAGTGGATTGCTAATTGTATTCTGCAGGCATATGACACTTCAGGTAGACCTGCTCCTCAGAGGGTTACGGCTCATTCTACTAGGGCAGTTTCACGTCAGCCAGCCTTTAAGTCCCGTGTATCATTGGATGATATCTGCTGCAGCTACTTGGGCCTCGCCTCATACTTTTATTTCTCATTATAAGGTGGATGTTGTTTCTAGAGGAACAGCATCCTTTGGCTCAGCGGTGCTCGGCAACATCCTTCCATGACGGCCGCCCAAGATTCAGGTAGCTAGGGACTCTGTCCCACAGGTTGCAGACAGATGAAGCCGGCCTAGATGAGATTTAGAATTTATGTACGCACCATAACGCTGCAGCTGAGTAGGTGACTTCATTCGGATGCAACCATCCCCCCCTCCATCCCCCTGACCTTTATAGAGCGAGTATTTATGCTGTTTTCGTGTACTGTAGTCAGTATTTTGAGGCAAACTCAATCTGAGGTCAGTCAGGGCTTGGCAAGGGGTTATGGGTAAGAGGGAGGAGCTAGGAGCTCGGAGCCTAAGCTTTTGAATTGCCGGCTCGGATCCGAGGTCGGATCCGATACCCACAGGTTGCATCCGAATGAAGTCACCTACTCAGATGGAACGTTATGATGAGTACATAACTTCTAATTTATTGCATGCAGCTGAACAAGTGGGAAAGCATACTTTGCAATGTGGTTTTGATTCTCAAGAGGCCTCCTACAGGACCGCTGTTACAGGTTCTGTCATTAGGAGGCATGCTTGGTTAAAAGAACAGAATCTGCCTGATCATGTTAAAGCAAAACTATTAGATGCTCCATTACAGCATGATGCCTTGTTTGGTGTTAAAGCAGAAGAGGTGTTGAAGAAAATGGAGGACAAAGCTAAATCTATGCAAACAATCAAGGATTTCTTGCAGGTACAGCCTCCCAGATTTAGCAGAAACTGGCCTACAAAGAATCGGTCCTTTCCAGTGTCATACAGGCCACAAAGAGGCAGATACAGACGCCCCAGAGGCAGATCACAGCCCCAAGGCTCATACAGGCCTAAACAATGTGGTGCTTCTACCTCCAAAAGCGGAGAGGAAAAATCACAGCCATACAGGAAACAGTCTCAATGACTTTCCTCTGCCAGCACCAAGCACTTATCTTCTGGCAGCCCCTTTGGGGGGAAAACTAGCACTTTTTTCACAAAATTGGCACATGATCACCCAGGACAAATGGGTCTTAAATATTGTATCACAAGGCTACAGGTTCCACTTTCACACCCTGCCAAGGCCAAACGGTATGCCAGACCTGCCACGCAATCAATGGGCAGAGGCACAAAACAAGTTTCATCCCTCATGGACATGAGAGCCATTCAGCTAGTACCACAGCAAGAGCAGGGACTAGGATTCTACTCAAGGCTATTCTTGGTGCCCAGAAAGGGCAAAGCCTGGAGACCAATACTGGACCTGTCTATCCTAAACACATTACTGGATATTCCAAAATTCAAAATGTTAACTCTGCAGCAGCTTCTGCCCATGCTGGGCAAGAAGGCTTGGCTTGTGACTTTAGACCTAAAAGAGGCATACCTGCATGTCCCAATCAGACAATCATGCAGAAGATACCTCAGATTTATAGCTGGCTCAATGCACTACCAATTCTCTGCACTGCCCTTTGGCTTATCCAGGGTCTTCACAAAATGCCTGGCACCAGTAATTGCATTTTGCAGACAAAGAGGAATACAAATATATCCTTACTTGGACGACTGCCTTATTCAAGCAGAAAACAAGGACATTCTACTACAGCATCTGGCTTTTGTAAAAAGATTACTAACAGGTCTAGGGTACACAGTAAACGAAAAGAAATCAAAACTCGTACCCTCTCAAGAGATAATATTCCTGGGGGCAAGCTTAAATACAACTGCCCAGATGGCTTATCTCATGCCAGACAAACACAGACAACTGACTACTTATTTCAAAATGTTTGCAACAAAGACACAGTTATAAAAAAATGTAGAACAAAAAACTTCTGACTCTCCACGTTGCATAAACAATTTATTCGGAAAAGAAAAAGACAAACGGTGAGCGCTTTCGCGTATGCTATGATACGCTTCTTCAGACAGTATAATGTTAAAAACAAACAGCATATTTATAGGGAGGCTTAGCCAAAAGGCGCGTATTTAATTGAATAATTGATCAGTTAGCTGATAATTTAATTAAAACAAATCATTCTCAATGAAAGGTTTTTAAAGCCACAGAACAGTATGCAAACCAAACCAGAAATACTAAGTAATTTAAATCCGGTGAATCATACATATATTTAAACACATTCTAAAACCACTTAGATATATATACATTTATTCCATATTTAACATTATATAGCGTCATGTATAGTATTTACTCATCTCTTTTTCTACCCTTTCAGAAAATGATATTTGATGTATAATAAATAATTATTATTAAATAGTAATAGTAATAATAAATATATATATACATAAAAGCAAATGAATAAATAAATATCTTAAAATATATATACAGAATACTATGGAAGTAAAATAAAAAATAGAATAAAATAAGCCAATATATTTATTATAATGTCAAGGAGATCTAGAATAACCTTTCTATTCAAAACTGTAATACTAAAACATATACATCCTACCATAATATGCTGATCTATAAATATATGGAAGTTAAATATTAAATATTTCATAAACTAGCAAAAAACTAAAAATATCAAATCATATATTTAATCGTGAATTATTATTATTATCTATTCATTTATATAAGTTAATCAAATATCTACCTAAATAGATGAATAAATAAATAAATAAATATAAACTAAATTGATATATATGTTATAAACTTGCTTAAAAAACCACATTTCAATAATGCTTTAACATGCTCAATAATAGGAAGTGCCGTAGACCACTAGATAAAGTAAAAGTATATAACTATAATATAATACAAAGAATAAAAACATGTGTATATGTATAATAAAACCCTTAGGATAAAAAATAGAATATATATAAACAGAATATATAAACAATTATGCATCAAATTCTAAAATCATCTTCGATTATTAAGAAAAGATCTTATTGTAATATAATTGTTCAAACCTGGAGGACAATGGCCTCTGAGTCTAAGGATCCATTTTAATTCATTTAGTTCAATCAAATTTATATAGTCACCACCTCTAGCATTAGCTTCCACAGTTTGCAACACTCTAAATACAAAAGTATGTGATGGATTAGATATTATATGTTTAGCTAGAGCGTTTAATTCGTTTTTCTTTTTAATATCGTACTGGTGATTATATATTCTATTTTTAAGTTTCCTTTTGGTAAGGCCAATGTAAAAGGCAGTACAGCACTCACAAGTGGCCAAGTAAATTAGTCCCGAGGTGTCACATGTAGCTTTAAATCTTGGTTTGAAAACATAATTAAATTCAGGATGTGTAAAATCTTGTAACTTAGTAATGAACCTACAATAATTACAATGTTGACAAGGGTAGGTTCCAAGGGAATTATTTAAATTCTGCAAATCATGCTTTATCTGAGGTGGTCTATCACATAGTAGGGATTTCAGATTTCTATTGCTCCTATAGGTTATATGAGGAGTAACACCTACTATTTTCACTGTAGATTCATCTGTTAATAGAACTTTCCAGTTATTAAGTAGTGTTTTCCTGATGTTCAAAAAATCATTAGTATAAGTCGTAATAAAGGATACTCTCTCCCTGTAATTATACGTATCTCTTTTGAAACCAGAGGAACAATAATTATTTTTTTATATTTTCCAATGCTAAATTCTCTTGTGGTAGAATATTATTTCTAACTTCCATTATCAAATCATAGTCGTAACCTCTTTCTAAAAACATATCTACCATATTATCAGCTTCTCTTTTTAAATCATCTGTGTCAGTACATATTTTACATAGTCTAGTAAATTGACTTCTCAGTATTCCTTTAAAAGTATGACGCGGATGCATGCTGTCATATTTCAGGATTGTATTCCTCCAACATTTTTTCTTATAAAGGGTAGATACTAATCTGCCTTTCCTGATGTTTAAACTAACATCCAGGAAATTTACAGATAAATAAGAAGTTTCAACTGAAAATCTAAGAAACGTGGTAGTGGTTTCTAAATATGTTTTGAAAGTAAGAAACTCCTCCACTGAGCCATCCCATACGATTAAAATATCGTCCACAAAGCGCCTATAGACTAAAACTTTATGAAATAAAGTATGTTGAAAAACATAGTTCAGTTCCCCAAAAGTTGAGTTCCATAACACATCTTGGGTTTTCCCCCAAAAAAACTGAAATCTGGCCAAAGTTCCCCTTTTGGAAGTAGCCAATCCCACATCAGGTACACCTGGGTTGTTTTTCTGGTTTTTAAGGTTTAAACCCCAAATTTTCAAAAATTGTCTAGAAGCCTGGCTATCCCTAACTCAAGAAAAATGGGTACAGTCCATCATTTCGAAGGCTATTCCATTCCCTTTGCATTCCAAACCAATCAAAAAATCCCTCCAGATGTTCCACCCGCTCAAAGGGATCTTGCAGCTTTGGAAATTTCAAAGCTGCTTGCAAAAAGAGCAATTCAGCCAGTTCCAGCAGACCAGCAAGGATCCGGAATCTACTCCAGGTTCTTTTTAGTTCCAAAGAAAACGGGGGACTGGAGACCAATTTTGGATCTCAGTATCTTGAACAAGTCAGTCAAGAAAACAAGATTTCGGATGGTCACGCTACAGTCCATCCTTCCCCTATTGGGAAAGGACAACTGGATGTGCTCTATAGACCTTCAGGATGCGTACTATCATATAAAAATGAACAGACGCTCCAGAAGATTCCTCCGCTTCAGGCTGGGAACCAGTCATTTTCAATTCAGAGCCCTGCCCTTTGGTCTCACCACTGCCCCCCGAGTGTTTACCAAATGCATGGCAGTGGTAGCTTCTCACCTGAGACGTCAAGGATTCCAGGTGTTTCCATATTTGGACGACTGGCTCCTCACAGCTCCCACCAAGCATCTTCTTCTAATGGCCAGAGACTACCCCTTTTCGCATTTGTCAAAATTTAGGCATTTCAATAAATTGCGAAAAGTCTGTTTTGTCGCCTTGTCGTCTATTACCTTCATAGGCAAATCTAGACACAGTCACATGTCTAGACTAACAGATCAGAGAATAACAGACATCACAAACTGGTCTCCTCTTCAGCAACAACAGAGCAAAGCCAGGTTAGTTCTGAAAGTATGGGATTATGGCGGCTGCCATTCCTCTGCTTCCATTAGCCAGATTCCACATGAGAATCCTTCAATGGATGCTCTTCACACAATGGTCATACCAACAACTTCCGATGTCTCACACCATTATGATTACGCAAACATGCAAGAATCATCTTCTGTGGTGGATGTCTTCCCCTCAGCTCTTTGGGAAGCCCCTTGGTTCCCCTCCGGTTGCTATTCTGACAACGGACGCCTCCCTGATCGGGTGGGGGGGGCATTATCAGGGCAGAACTGTCCAGGGCATATGGCAACCAGACGAATGCCACTTGCATATAAATGTTCTAGAGATGAGAGCAGTGCTTTTAGCGTTGCAAGCCCTTCAAGACTCTCTTCCCCTGGGAACGATAGCAATCCAGACGGACAATATGTCTGTAGTGTGGTATATCAACAAACAAGGCGGAACCAGGTCCTATCCCCTATGTCGAGAAGCACTCAGACTGTGGCAATGGGCGAGTTCGTCTCAGCGTTTCTGATGCAACGCACATCCCGGAAGTCCAATCAAATCGAGGACAAGTTGAGCAGAGCTATCCTCATGCCTCACGAGTGGTCTCTGAAAGATTCTATTGGAAATTTTTCTCAAGTGGGGTCAGCCTTGCTGCGACTTTTGCTACTCCCCAAAACAGCAAGTGCAGAGATTATTTCACCCTATTCCCTTACCAGGCCAGCCCAGCAGAGACGCTCTAGTCCAAGTTTGGCCCCGGGACTTCTGTATGCATTTCCTCCTTCCCACTAATCTCTCAAGTGATACAGAAAGCTATCGCTCAGAAGGCCTCGTTGATCCTCATTGCTCCTTACTGGCCTCGACAGGTTTGGTTCCCCTTTCTACATCAATTTCTGTTGGAGCAACCTTGGCATCTGGACCTAGTTCCAGATCTTTTGATCCATCAGTCGGGTCAGTTACATCGCTCCTCTCCTCTCTGAACCCCCCTGCTTGGGTCCTCCCGTTCCAACCTTTGCCAGGCTTCCCCAATTATCTCCCCCTGTTCGAGATATTTTAATAGCTTCCATAAATCTTCCACTCAGATTTATTTAGTAAGTGGAAGCGTTTTCCTATTGGGCTCAAGGAAGGACATAGATCCTTTCACTGCTCCATCCAATAGTCCTTGATTTTCTAGCTGAACTCTTCATGCAGGTTCATCTCCTTCTACTCAAAGTTCAATTGGCAGCTATATCTAACTTTCATGTGGCATTTGAGTCTGCCATCAAAGCTTTGTTTTGAAGGAGTTTTTCTTCTCAGACCTCCTATAAGAAATCTCCTCCTCCTTGGGACCTAATTTAGTCTCAGCTCTTTGATTTTCCCCCCCTTCCCCTTTAAATCAAGATTAAGTATCTTAATGAATTTTTGGGGAAACGGTTTAAAGTTTTCTAATGATGTTTTGAACAGTAGAAACCCTCCATGAGCCATATCCCGGGGACAAAAAATTCAAAGGGTTTGGGATTTTAAACATGAAATAGGTTTTGACTTTTGATTATTGCAGTTAACATCATAAAGTGCATCAACAACAGTCTTAGTATCAGTACAATGCACCTTTTGTCAATTCCAAAAGTTGGACAAACTAAAATTTATCCATTTCATTAGTGTGCTTGACATATTTAAAAATAGGAATTTCTTTCCCATTTAAAAAATTTATTTGTAAAAAAAAATTTCTAATTTGACAAAAGGGGAATCTTGGGGCTGGCTTTAACAGGGTCAAAGTTTTCTCCAATAAAGGAATGTTAAACCCTTTTTGCTAGTATTTTATTTTATCCTTTGAAAAGGGTAGTTTAAAAAGGTAACGGGGACAGGAAAAGTCAATAAAATTTGGTCTGATTTTTAAAAACTTCCTTAAAGGGAAATTATTGGCCCAATTTAACAATTAAATGTAAAATTAAAAGTATTCAAAAACTTTTAATCAGACAATTTAAGGCTATGCCTCCCTTCTGGTTGAAAAATCTTTAAAAAATTAGGATATTTTTCTGCTTTAAATGGTTCCTTTCTTCCTTTAAAAATATTTTAAAATTTTAATAAAAAAAAAATTCGTACTGCATCGGAAAATTTTTTTCCCTTTTATAAAGGATTTAAACTCATTGTTTATTAACCTTGAAATGAGTTTCAAGTAACTAAAGACAAAAGTTCAAAAAATTCTTAGTTTATTTTTGGGGGTTGGGCCAAAAAATTCAATGTCTTTGGACCAAAAAATTTTAAAAAGTTGGCGGTGTACGTCTGCCGGGTTGAAGAATTCTTTGGATAGTTTCCCTTTCCCAAAACCCCTCCTTAAATCCCAAAAGGTAGAAAAGTTCTTGAGTTTACTGTTGGTTTCAAAAAGCAAGGTTAACTTGATTTTTCTTTTGATTTAACAAAGGGATCAGAAAAAGTTTTACGTGATTTGATATCTTGGCTTCCAAGAAAAATTTAGTTGAGGAAAGGGGATTTTGGCCTTGTAAGGGGTTAAATTTTAAAGGGGTTTGCCATTTTTGGAGTGTTGTAACCTTGGCCCAAACAAAACACACCCTCTGAAAATCAAACCTTAATTTTGAAGCGAGCTCAGATGGTTTCTGCTGCATTTTTCATCCCCTGGTTAATTTTTTTACAGTTTGAATTTTCAACCCTTTAAAAATTAAATTAAAGCTCTATTATTGTCAATGTTGGTATCCATTGTATTTGAACTGGAACATTCAAATCAGACCAATAAAGGATTTGACTTACATGAAGTAATGGCAGTCCATTCTGTTCATTATTTTCTCCTCGGGTTAACCATTTCCCTTTCCAAGTTAGTTACAATGCTGTAGAGATGCTAAAGCAACCAAACAGATAAAAGCAAAACAGATCTCTCAGCTGGGGAGATTTAAAAACCAGCTAAATAGAAAAAAACTTGACTCTCCACGTTGCATAAACAATTTATTCAAAAGAAAAAGACAAACGGTGAGCCATGCTGATATTCTTCAGAAGTATAATGTTAAAACAAACAGCATATTTATAGGG
The DNA here is from genome assembly GCF_019279795.1 of Protopterus annectens. NCBI lineage: Eukaryota > Metazoa > Chordata > Ceratodontiformes > Protopteridae > Protopterus > Protopterus annectens. Next base: position 398,744,655 of record NC_056744.1, read on the forward strand.
AGGCTAAAGCGTTTTTGAATAATTGATCAGTTCTGATAATTTTAAATTTAAAACAAATCATTCTCAATGAAAGGTTTTAAAGCACAGAACAGTATGCACAAACCAGAAATACTAAGTAATTTAAATCGTGAATCATACATTTTTTAACACATTCTAAAACCAAGATATATATACATTTATTCCATATTTAACATTATATGCATGTAGTATTTCTCATCTTTCTACCTTTCAGAAAATGATATTTGATGTATAATAAATAATTTTATTAAATAGTAAGTAATAATAAATATATTTTCAAAAGCAAATGAATAAATAAATATCTTAAATATATATACAGAATAATATGGAAATAAAATAAAAGATAAAAAATAGAATAAAATAAGCCAATATATTTATTATAGTGTCAAGGAGATCTAGAATAACCTTTCTAATCAAAACTGAAATACTAAAACATATACATCCTACCATAACATGCTGATATATAAATATATGGAAGGTAAATATTAAATATTTCATAAACTAGCAAAAAACTAAAAATATCAAATCATATATTTAATCATAAATTATTATTATTATCTATTCATTAATATAAGTTAATCAAATATCTACCTAAATAGATGAATAAATAAATAAATAAATATAAACTAAATTGATATATATGTTATAAACTTGCTAAAACACATTTCATAATGCATGCTCAATAATAGGAAGTGCCGTAGACCACTAGATAAAGTAAAAGTATATAACTATAATATAGTATAATATATCTATAGGATATATCTATCCTAAACACATTACTGGATATTCCAAAATTCAAAATGTTGACTCTGCAGCAGCTTCTGCCCATGCTGGGCAAGAAGGCTTGGCTTGTGACTTTAGACCTAAGAGGCAACGATGTCCAACAGACAATCTGCAGAATATCAGATTTATCTGGAATGCACTCCAATGCGCCAGCCCTTTGCTATCACATCCCGGAAGTCCAATCAAATCGCGGACAAGTTGAGCAGAGCTATCCTCATGCCTCACGAGTGGTCTCTGAAAGATTCTATTACAGAAAAGTTTTCTCAAGTGGAGTCAGCCTTGCTGCGACCTTTTTGCTACTCCCCAAAACAGCAAGTGCAGAGATTATTTCACCCTATTCCCATTACCAGGCCAGCCCAGCAGAGACGCTCTAGTCCAAGTTTGGCCCCGGGGACTTCTGTATGCATTTCCTCCCTTCCCACTAATCTCTCAAGTGATACAGAAAGCTATCAGCCAGAAGGCCTCATTGATCCTCATTGCTCCTTACTGGCCTCGACAGGTTTGGTTCCCCTTTCTACATCAATTTCTGTTGGAGCAACCTTGGCATCTGGACCTAGTTCCAGATCTTTTGATCCATCAGTCGGGTCAGTTACATCGCTCCCTCTCCTCTCTGAACCTCACTGCTTGGTTCCTCCAGTTCCTACCCTAGCCAGGCTTCCTCAAATATCTCACACTGTTCGAGATATTTTAATAGCTTCACATAAATCTTCCACTCGAAATTTATCTTAGTAAGTGGAAACGTTTTGCCTATTGGGCTCAAGGAAAGGATTTAGATCCTTTCACTGCTCCCATCCATATGGTTCTTGATTTTCTAGCTGAACTCTTTCATGCAGGTTCATCTCCTTCTACTCTCAAAGTTCAATTGGCAGCTATATCTAACTTTCATGTAGGCATTTCAGAGTCTGCCATCATGTCCCACAAGCTTTGCAAAGCCTTTTGAAGGGAGTTTTTCTTCTCAGACCTCCTATAAGAAATCCTCCTCCTCCTTGGGACCTTAATTTAGTGCTCAGCTCTTTGATTCTTCCCCCTTTCGAACCTGCAGCTTCCTGTTCATTAAAATTGCTATCATGGAAGACTCTCTTTCTGGTAGCTATTACTTCAGCTAGAAGAGTTTCAGAACTTCATGCACTCAGCTGTCGACCTCCTTATCTGTTGTTCCATAAGGACAGGGTATCCTTACGAACCAACCCATCCTTTTTACCTAAAATAGCCTTGCCTAACCTAAATCAAAGCATTGACCTCCCTGTGTTTTTTCCAGAATATTCTAATAGGTCTGAACAAAAATTGCATTGGCTAGATGTTCATCGTCAGTTAAGGTACTATTTGGATAGAACCAAACAATTCAGAAAATCTGACCAGCTGTTTGTCTCTTATGCAGAAGGCAGAAAGGACTTTCTGTTTCCAAGGTATCACTATCTAGATGGCTAACATCTCTAATTTCCATTGTTTATGAAATTAGACACCAAAAGCTGCCTAACAAACCTAAAGCCCATTCCACCAGAGCTTTGGCTACTTCTATAGCCTTCCAAGACAGACTGCCTATTGACACCATTTGTGCAGCGGCTACTTGGGCTACTCCTCACACTTTCGTTTCACATTATAAGTTGGATTTAGCTTCTAGGCATAGAGCTAACTTTGGCTCTACTGTTCTCAAGAGTCTGTTCCGTTAGGCCACCCGGGACAAGGTGCTAGGGACGCGGTCCCATCCAGCAAGAATGAAGGCGAGATAGACAACTTAACATATAGAAGTTATGTTCTTACCATAACGCTTCCATGTTAGTTGTCTTCTTCTCGCTTCTTCTTGCCCCACCTCCTTCCCCTGGCCTGGACAGACCTAGAGGAGTTTGATTGTGACCTCTCTTTCTACCACCTCTTTGCTATAGGTATATGCTCTGCTGTGCATATTTTCCTAGATCAGGCTTAGGTCACCTTTCTCTTCCCCTTTGTTTATAGAGGTGGACTTTTTTCCAGTTTTTCTGGTTGTATTATTAGCTGGGCCTAGCTCACAAACGAGATCTGAGGTAATTCATGCCTAGCATTGTGGGATATAAGGGGGGCCTCGAGCCGGTGGAACCAACTCGAAGCTTTTAGAGTGGCAGTGGGCCAGGTCGGCTCCAACCCATCCAGCAAGAAAGAAGGCGAGAAGAAGACAACTAACATGGAACGTTATGGTAAGAACATAACTTCTATTTTTTTCACAAAATTGGCACATGATCACCCAGGACAAATGGGTCTTAAATATTGTATCACAAGGCTACAGGTTCCACTTTCACACCCTGCCAAGGCCAAACGGTATGCCAGACCTGCCACGCAATCAATGGGCAGAGGCACAAAAACAAGTTTCATCCCTCATGGACATGAGAGCCATTCAGCTAGTACCACAGCAAGAGCAGGGACTAGGATTCTACTCAAGGCTATTCTTGGTGCCCAGAAAGGGCAAAGCCTGGAGACCAATACTGGACCTGTCTATCCTAAACACATTACTGGATATTCCAAAATTCAAAATGTTAACTCTGCAGCAGCTTCTGCCCATGCTGGGCAAGAAGGCTTGGCTTGTGACTTTAGACCTAAAAGAGGCATACCTGCATGTCCCAATCAGACAATCATGCAGAAGATACCTCAGATTTATAGCTGACTCAATCCACTACCAATTCTCTGCACTGCCCTTTGGCTTATCTACTGCGCCCAGGGTCTTCACAAAATGCCTGGCACCAGTAATTGCATTTTGCAGACAAAGAGGAATACAAATATATCCTTACTTGGACGACTGCCTTATTCAAGCAGAAAACAAGGACATTCTACTACAGCATCTGGCTTTTGTAAAAAGATTACTAACAGGTCTAGGGTACACAGTAAACGAAAAGAAATCAAAACTCGTACCCTCTCAAGAGATAATATTCCTGGGGGCAAGCTTAAATACAACTGCCCAGATGGCTTATCTCATGCCAGACAAACACAGACAACTGACTACTTATTTCAAAATGTTTGCAACAAAGACACAGTTATCTGCAAGAAAAAATCTGCAGGCTTTGGGCTTCATGGCATCTTGCATTCTGCTAGTTCCATATGCAAGACTGCATATGAGAAAACTTCAATGGTATCTAAAAAGTGTTTGGACTCAACATTGCCACAGCCTGGAATCAATAATTACCCTCATTCTCTGCCTGCAACAGGAGTTTCGATGGTGAGCAAAAGCCTGTCACCACAACACAGGACAGCCATTCACCTTACCCACAGCCAGGCATACATTGACAACAGATGCATCAGATTATGCCTGGGGGGCCCATATGGCAGGAAGATGTATTCAGGGCACATGGTCCGCAAGTCAAATGCATCTACATATCAATCAAAAAGAGATGCTAGCTGTTCAGAATGCCCTGACAGCCTTCAAGGATCTACTTCATCCAGGACAACTACTGATAAAGACGGACAATACTACAGTCATGTGGTACATAAACAAGCAGGGAGGCACGCATTACTACCCCTCTGCAGGCTAGCCATGAACTTGTGGGACACAGCATTGACTTACCAAGTACATCTGCAAGCACAATTCCTGCCAGGAAGGACAAATACTCTGGTAGACGAACTAAGCAGAAACCTAATGGATCCCCATGAGTGGAAATTGGATCCACAAGTCTTCAGCATGATAACAAGGAACTGGGGATGCCCGGACATAGACCTATTTGCTTCCCCTCACAACTACCAACTACAGAGATTCTGCACAAGGACTTATCACAAGCAAGCATGAAAAGTGGATGCTCTATCTTTCAGCTGGAAAAACCTAACAGTATATGCCTTTCCTCCTCTGCCTCTCCTCCCCAAGGTACTCCTCAAGGTCAGACAAGAGAAACCAAAAATGATACTGATTGCCCCAGACTGGCCCCGCCAGCACTGGTACCCAATCCTAAAGAGCTTGTCTCAATGCCCAGCTTGGACATTACCTCAAATTCCTCACTTATTGACCCAACAAGACAGTCAGATACTGCACAGCCAACTCAGGACCTTAAACCTGGCGGCATGGCGGATAATGTAGCCATTCAAGACACACCTCTCTCTAAAGCAGTGATGGATGTTATTTTGGAGGCCAGGAGGCCTAGCACCAGAAAATCTTATGCAGGAAAAATGGAAAAGATTCTGTGCTTGGAACCAGGCACAAGGTTTTGACACGATTGTTCCAAATATTCCTCAGATTTTGCAATACTTAACTGAGATGCTTGATAAAGGCCTTTCCTTTTCATCAATTAAAATTCATGCCTCTGCCATTTCAGCTCATTACAATACAGAACCACCTATTTTTTCACATCCATTACTAAGGCAGTACCTCAGAGGGGCCAAAAACATAAGACCTCCAAGGAGAGCAAAAATACCTGCATGGGACCTCAACTATGTCATGGAAAAACTCACACTGCCTCCGTTTGAGCCAGCCTCTGCAGCTGATATAAAATTCTTAACCTGGGAAACAGCTCTGCTCCTAGCAATAACCTCCGCTAGATGAGTCTCAGGGTTACAGGCACTCATGGCTGTGGAACCTTTTATTATTTTCCATCCTGACAGGGTTTCTCTGAGAACAAACCCTATATTTATGCCTACGCTTCTACTTGGACAGAACCAAAGCTTTCAGAAAGACTGAACAACTTCTAGTGGCATATGCTGCAGGATCACAAGGAAAGCCTATCTCCAAGCAGACTATTTCAAAGTGGATAGGCTACTGCATTTGTTTCTGCTATTCACAGCATGGCAAATTAGTGCCTAAGGGCATTAGGCCACATTCAACCAGAGAAGCAGCCACTTCAGCAGCCTTCCTCAGAGGAGTTCCAACCAAAGACACCTTAGAGGCTGCAACTTGGAGTTCAGTGCATACTTTTACAAAGCACTATCACTTACCTCTCTACTCTAAATCCAGGGCAGGCTTTGCCACTGCAGTTCTGCAGGGCCTGATAGCCTCTCCTAATCCTGTTCAGCACCAGCCTCCCAACCTTAGCTTTGGGATTCAACCCAATTGTAATGACTGCAACAGTGAAACACGATGAACATAGTACAGTTGTGTACCTACCATAAATGTAGATGTTCGAGTGTATTCACTGTTGCAGTCCAGGTTACCCTCCCACCATCCCCCTTTTCCTTTGCTGGGACTTATCTGTACTTCTTATTCTATACAACCTATGTGGTTTATTTGCTTGTAGATGAAGGAAAAGTTGTTTTTTGTGCATGCATGCTTATTGGCATAATTTAGCCTACCATTTTAGGGGCACCTGACATCTGGGGCAAGAAAAACTGAAGAAAATGGCGTCGGCTGCATCTTTTATACCCCTGGTGCACTGATGTTAGGGAGGAGGTGACAGCAACCAACGCCGGACCTAGACTTTGGAACTCGGGCCGACTGCGGGTAGCCTGCCAGCAGGATAACCCAATTGTAATGACTGCAACAGTGAATACACTCAAACATCTACATTTATGGTAGGTACACAACTGTACTTTCTGGGCTCATCCAGTGTGGTTCCCCTTCCTTTGGACTCCTCTAATATACCTTCCTTGGGGTCTGGATCCCCCTCCAGACTTGCTCTCTCGCCCATCTGGACTACCTCACCTGGGCATATAAGCCCTCAATTAACAGCATTGTTTCTCCGCTTCCATTGATAGCTAAACAGTCCAGGCTTTCTTCCAAGGTGTTATGCATCCTTACATCTACTCAAAAGGACTCCACTAGGAAGATGTACAAGAGCAAATGGAAAAGATTCCCTATTTGGGCAAATGAGAGACACCTAGATCCCCTTTCAGCACCCATTTTTACGATATTAGATTTTTTGGCCTCCATTTTCCATAATGGAGCAAGGTACTCCAAAATCAAGTTTCAGCTGGATGCAGTTTCCATTTGAACCCGCAGCAAACGCTGATTTGAAATTTTTGTCCTGGAAGACCATTTTTCTAGTTGCTGTTACATCTGCTAGGTGAATATCTGAACTCCAGGCATTGTCTTGACAGCCTCCTTATATAATTTTTCGTAAAGATAGGGTTTCTCTTCAATCCAACCAATCCTTTTTTCTGAAAATAGCTATTGAATTTGCTCTTAACCAGTCAATTAAGTTATCAGTTTTCTTCACAAAATTCTCCAACAAAAGGGAGTACATGCTTCATTTTTAGATGTACACAGACAACTGAGATTCTTTCTCCATATAGCAAAAGCTTTCAGGAAATCAGATCAATTATTTGTTTTTCAAAAGCTAAACTGGGACATTATTTGTCAAAGGTTACATTAGCATGGTGGCTCACTGATTGTATTTCTTATGTTTATAAGCAAAAAGGTTTGGCTTTATCAAGACCACCATGGGCTCATTCCACTAGCTCAGTCTCCACTTCCTCTGCCTTTCTAGCCTTAACTTCTATAGATGACATTTCTGCTACTGCTACTTGATCCAGTGTCCATACCTTCTTAACTCATTACAAATTGGATGCCCTTTCTAGGAACAGGGCAGCATTTGGTTCTGCTGTACTTTGGAATATCCTTGTATGAGACCACCCGGGATAGTACTAGTTGGGAACTCTGTCCCAATGGTTTAGGAATGGATGAAAAAGACAATATCAGATGGAAAAGTTATGTACTTACCATAACAATGCATCTGTGTTGTCTGTTTTCATCCTTTTTTAATGTAACCTCTCTCCTTTCCACCTTCCATCAGTAGAAGATACTACTGTGGTTTCCTGGTATGACCTGGAGGTATATCCTTCTGGCCTTTTCCCACTCTGTGCTTCAGATACCTTTGCTTTCATGTTTCTAGAGTCTTTTAAATATTTGCAGGTCTGTTACTATATTATATATTGATAGCACGGGGGCACACTCAATCTAAGGTAGTGTGGGCGCTTTGTACGGGATTATGGGTAAGGGGAGGAGCTTGAGCTACAGATCCAGAGTCTGAGAAATAGCCAAAGTCAGATCTGTGGTCAGATCTGTAACCCGGTGGTTGAGGAAGGACGAAAACAGACAACACAGATGCATTGTTATGGTAAGTGCATAACATTTGTTTGTATATCATTTGATTGAATGTGCATTTGACTGAAAGTCAAGGTATTGGCCACAAATAACTGAAAACACATTTGACTGAATCACAATTGATTGAAACCATTTAATATAACAAATATATTATAAACAGCATTTTTTGTAAGGGCAAATCCTCTTGCACCTACTGAGTGGAAGCCTTTGCTGCACACCTCCTTACCATTATTGAACAGCAAGCTACTTGGCATAACAATTGATAATATGAGATTTGATAAGCATCTTTCAACTACTATAAAGACAATTCACACAAAAATAGGCTTGCTCTACAGATTGTCTGGTGAAAGTCAGTGAGATATGGTTTCAATCTATTGCCGTCCTGGCTGCCCTCCTTTATGCCTCTGCCATCTTCACCAACTGGAATAAAACTGATCTAGCTAAACTAGATACTTGCTTTAACAAGATTGCTAGATTTGCTAGCAACTCCCCATACAGAGCACACCACTGTAATGCCTTACAACAACTAAATTGGCTGGAACTACGCAACCTCCTGACATTCACCCACCCTAGAATAGTTCACAGCATAGTATATCAACCTGAAAAATGTCCATCACTCCAAAACCAGCTTCAACCCCAATCCAATGTAAAGCAACTCAGATCTTCCAACAAGCTTCTGTGTAGCTAACAACTTCTATGGAGATTCGCTCCACTCCAGTTGTATCTCCAGGACATGGAATCTGACCCCCCAACCTATACTAACTACACCTACCCCCCAACAATGTAAATCACTGCTGAGGTCACACCTAAGTCCTGGCTTTGCTCTTGTCTAAAGCCCGGCTGATCACTGTCTCTACCCTATACTTTCAAGTGCAATCCTTACAACTTTAGACTGACTAATGTAAACCTTACATCTCCTACCTCTCCATTTGACTACTAACATGTACTCTTAACTATATCCTATATTCAACCCTTGCTATTTTTAGCTAAATATTACTATGTTTCTTAATTATGTTATGATCCTGTAAATATTAATATTCTACTTTTTCATAACTGTGGCTATTTTTAACTCAGATAGCTAAAGATGTTTTTCTTAACATGTTTTTTTCTAAACATATGTTTGTGATACTTATAATTGTGTGTATTCTCTGTATCATGTGGAGCTTTTCCCCCCAGGCCTGCACTGGAAATGGGTCTCCCGCCCATTTGGACTAGCCTAGTAATTAAACATAAAATAAATAATAAATAAATAAATATATACTAACTCCACAGTCATACACTCCTGGAGAATAGAAAAAAAATACATACAGTGAATCAGTGTTTGCACATAGATGAATGTACACATCTGGGGGTGCAACATGACAGTGGGCATTGTAAATCCACAGATAATCTTCTAGAGTTACTTACCTAAACATTTCTGTGATTAAAAATCATACCATCAGACACTGTCTATAGACATCCATAGTTTTCATTCAGTTGTGATTCAGTCAAATAAATTTTCAGTCAAGTGTATTTTTAGGGTCTATATTACAACAACAAAAAATTAAAATATCGAGCGCTCACATGAGTGAAAAATCAGAAACGCGAAATCACTATTGTGGGGGGCTGACCCTCCCTCGCTAAATATATATTCCTACTCCGAGATCGCACTACAGTGAGGAAAGGGCAAATATTCCGATTTTTACTGTACTGCGATCCAAAAATCTAAATATCGAATTCCTGATTTTTTGCTCATGTGAGTGCTCGATATTTTAATTTTTCATCGTTCTAAAGTAGACCCTATTTTTAGTCAGTCTTGTTTGACTATTTTTTGGATGAGTCAAATGCACGTTCATTCAAATGATATCGTGCCACTACAGGGAGAGAGGTGTGTGTGTGTGTGTGTGTGTGTGTGTGTGTGTGTGTGTGTGTGTGTGTGTGTGTGTGTGTGTGTGTGTGTGTGTGTATGTGTGTGTGTGTGTGTGTGTGTGTGTGTGTGTGTGTGTGTGTGTGTGTGTGTGTGTGTGTGTGTGTGTATTTGTGTGTGAGTAAATTCACTCCAGAGGACCCAGATGCTCAAAGGCATAGTCACAAACCTGAGCCAATCTCTAGCCCTTAGGGGTCGAAAATCGAGTAAAATCTGGGTAATAATGGCTAGGCTTGTAAGGGCTCTTAAGCCATTATGTAGCAATCTCTTATGAACCTTTATATCATTGGTACATAGCCAAAGTTCATTCACTTCGAATGTATTTTGTTCAAAATAAGCTTATCAAAGTAAATTTTATTTTATTTATCTCCACACAGAAATACACAAAAGATGGAATGCAATGGTAATATTTCAGTGAGATCACTAAATAATGGAGCTAGGGAAATTTTCTCTTTTTTCTGGTATTATATGATCTCAGAGTCAGTATATTTAAGTTAATGGGGTAGAGGGATGCAGGTGGCTTGTCCTCTTGCAAAAAATACTTGCATTGTTCAGAGTACATACCTAATACAATGTGTCCTTCAACATATTTAGTACAGGAGTACAGAATTTACCTTTATAAAACCTATGCATGTGTATAATATACACACACATATGCATGTGTGTGTGTGTGTGTGTGTGTGTGTGTGTGTGTGTACACACACACACACACACACACACACACATATACGTATATTTATATACACACACACATGCACGCGCACACACACACACACACACACACACACACACACACACAAACATACATACACACACACATAACTGATACTGGTAAACCATCTACTGTATACATGAGCTGCGGTGGCTTATAGAAGAGAGTGTGTAGTAGATAGAAAATATAGCTTTTTCCTGAGGCAGATAGAAAAGCCCATAGTAGCCAAGAGAAAGCAGTTATTTTTGGAATTTAAGATGGCTACTGGGGATTTGTAACACAAATTACTACTCTTGGAATCTTGAGAAGATTTTTATGAAACAGTGAAGATAAAACAAAGGCCATAGCTGTAATTGTATACTCATTCATGATTTCATTCAGGAATACCAATATTTATGGGTACACGATAAAGTAAAGTATTTAGGAATATGGGTTAAATACTTATATTATGACAGCTAAAGGTGTGTGGGAAGAGACTAAACAAAAGATAATACAAAAACTGCGAAACTGGGAGCACTTATTTATGGATATGGGTAGTACGCTAAAAGCAACGAAAATGTTTTTCATCCCTTTAGTTTTATGTACTGGTCAGGCATATTTTTATCAAGTAGAGGAATAGTTATAGACAGTAATTATTAAAAAGTTGAAGGAATTTATCTGGGACAGAAAGAGGGTAGGCTTTAAGTCGGATAACTTAATCCTCCCAATAGAACAAGGTGGTTTAGGATTACCTGATTTAAAAGGATATTTTAGAGCTACACACTTAAGGTGCATATACATAACACAAGCAAAAAGTTATAATTCAAAGTAGAAAGGGATGATCAGGGCCGGCCTTAGCCGAAATGGCGCCCTAGGCAAAGTAGTGCTCTGGCGCCCCTTAAGCCCCACCCACAACATACTTATGAAACACCCAGATTTGAGACACACTCACAGGTAGGTCATTCCCCAAGAAAGCCACTCCGGTCATTTCCTTGAATTTAAATGCATAGGAAGAAAGATACCTTGTAATGTAGTTAACCTGCAACTACTTTAGTATGTATTTTCAACTTTAAATACCAGAGATGGATCATAGTCAAATAGGGCCCTAGGCAGGGTAATAAACCACCCCCCAGAGCAGTCCCTCCTGCAGTAACCTTGTACCCCTCCTAGCAGCAGCCCCCTCCTCAGCCATTCCGGTGTTATATTATTTGGTTATTTCTCACCAGTTAGCGTGCATATGGTTCTCTTATTTGCTTCTGCAGTGATTACAGATATTAAAATAAAATAGCACAAACACAGAAAGCCATGTGCTAAACAAACAATATAGTCTAGCAATGAAAACAGACTTAGCATGAGCAGTAAACTTATCTGCCCTTGAAACTCTCATTTATTGAAATGGCATAAAAACCCACATTCATAGAAAATGCATCTGGCCAGTGGAGAATTAAGTTTACCTTTCCTTCCACACAGTTTTTTAGGGACATGTATACATGTATTTGTTCTTTGATTTACCTTGTATTCCTTGCATAATACAGCACCACTTCTTGGAATGTGTTTTAAATTTGTAGATGTCCTTCAAGGATGCATCTGCAGTCATAACAAATGGGTTGTCCTGTCGTCAGGCAGCCCTTCGGTCGGCCGGATTCCAAAGTCTGGGTCTGGCCTCGGCTGGTGTCGCACTTCACCCGACGTCATCTCTGCTGGTCTTCGGGTATAAAGGCATCAGCAGTGAAACAAAATGTATGAACCAATAACTGCCCATTTCAGAAAATTTCAACCATAAAAGGACACTCAAGACTTCTGTCCATTACAACCCACCACTATCAGTCAATAAGCACAATCTCTGCAGAAGTAAAATTCATCCGAATAATTCTACATTAAACAGATTTGTAACTAATGAAGTGGCTGTTACTGGTAAACAACTTTACATTTCTGTTTCATCTACAAATTCGTTGCTTGCTGCTGTTGAAGAATTAATTGCCTACGTTACATGAATGACTGAGAAAACGACAAGTTCATAGTTACTAGGCATCTTATAGAAAGGAGGGCACACTAAGGAATGCAGAACCCCTATCCACCCTTAAAATGCAACAAATAATCAGCAACTAGGGCATTACATACCATGCATCCATACCTCTCAACCTCTTAGCACAAGAAATCTGAACAAAGCCTAAAATAAAGGGGGGGGGGTGGCAAAGGACTCCAAACAGGGGCACATTATAAATATTGCTCTTATAGCCTTTTAAAGCTGCTAGAACAGCATTTGTCTTAGCATGACATTTTTGGAAGGAAATGAAGGCTGAAACTCAAATGTATGACATTTAATTATTTAAATCCTCAGTGATTTGCCAGCAAACCACAAATTTTATGAGGAATAGACCAAAAATATGAGGCAAAAATATATAATCAAACAGAGATGCGCCACACCATAAACTCAGCACAGTCGGAAACGAAGGACAGATTTTTAGTAAAGTGTTCTTAAAGTTGAAGCTAGCGAAATTCAGTATTGCTTAAATAGTAAAAAAAAAACTTCCCTGGCACATTACAGAAACTAATGATTCATCACTAAGCAGAGATATACAAAAATAGAATGGTTATCTATCAGTGCAGGTTATCCATATAAACAGGGTATAGCAAAAACAATAAAAAAATGGCAAAATCACATGTTATATACAGTGGTAAAATAGAACATTCACAGTAAGTTTCACCAGCTATGAGCATTGTGCTATGTAATCACATCAGTAATCAAGCAAAAAGCCAGTTATATGTGTAGACAAGTCACCCTAGCTATTTCTCAAAGCACAATAGCTAAAGCACTGTAAAATCACTGAGACTTTCCTAAATCAAGAGACCAGAATGCCTACAGTGAATATAAACACTCCACGCAAAGTAACACAGTACCTGCAGATTCAGATAAATGAGACAGGCTGAAAGATCCAGATAAATTCTGCCCTCAAGGTAATCTTGTTAACAAACACTGAAACAGTTTGTTAATTCTGCCCTCAAGGTAATCTTGTTAACAAACACTGAAACAGTTAATCAGAGGTGCGTTGTTCCAGATTAGTTTAGGAGATGAGAGTGTAATCCTTACCGATATCCACTGTAGCCAGTATAAAATACAAGAACTCAATCGCAAAATAGCTTAAAATGATACTTGTTACAATTTTAGCACAAAGAGGGAGATAATCGCAATAGTGAGATGGTCACGCATCACCAAGGAACTCTGGTATCTGCTGTTATGAGGGGCCAACAAAAGTATTGAAAGAAATGGCACAGATATGTTATAGGAGATTTTCAACCGGGCACACACATACTTTCTCTCCTCTGGCATAAAGAAGCCCAGTTTAAACTACCCAGACAGACACATACATTTACCTTCTTTTTAAGCTGAATGACAACACACGTACACATGGACTTACCCCCCTCACAACTGAAGTGCTAGTTCATAGGTTCATAGGTTGGTACTAGGCTATCAGCCCTAGGGCCTACACAAGCCTAGCCAAACAATTCCCCGGATATTTTTCCCCACAATATTTACTTCCCTGGACCCCTGTCTAGCAGGGCGACTGATGTGATCCCCGGGGTGAATTCCCTATCTCCCATCCAATCATCAAGGTTCCTCTTGAAGAGGGCTAAGGAGGCGCTCTGGGTCAGGAACTTATCCCTCCAGCATGTTTTGTTCATTATGATGACAAGGTTTAGATCCCTGGAGCATGTGGCTCTGAGGGATTGGGATTTCTTTAAGTGGAGCATGTCCAACAGCTCAGGGTTTGACATGGCCTTGTATGTTAAGCAGAGATTGCCTCAGAGTACACGATATGCCAGAGAGTATAGCTGTTTTTTTTTTAGATGGTCAGCGTAGGGCATCTGCTTTAGGCCTGTGATTCTTTTAGTGAGGTATTTCTGCAGCCTTTCCAGCTGTTGCAGATGTCTTGTGTGGTACATACCAAATGGGGCATTGTATTCTATAACAGGTCTAATGAGGGATGAGTACAGTGGGACAATGACCCCCTTTTTTCTGGATGGAAAGCCCTTAGTGATGAGGTGTGCCACATAGAAGGATTTCCTGACTGTTGTGACAATGTGGTTATCGAAGGTGAGATCACTGTCCACCTGTGTCCCTAAGTCTCTCTTCACACTTTCGGCATTTAGTGTGCTGCCACCTATGTGGTAATTCATGGGTACATGTTTTTTCCCAAAGGGGATAACTATACATTTCTTGGCATTAAGCTTGAGCCCATGGCTCTGGCACCAAGCATCTGTTTCCGTAAGGCCCTTTTGTAGAATATCCACATCATTTGGGGATTCAATAATGACTCCCAGTTTGCAGTCATCTGCGAACTTTGTTAGCCAGAGTTCCTTAGTGTTGGCCTGTACTTCAGAGAAGTAGATGCCAAACAAGAGCGGTCCCAGGACTGAACACTGAGGTACTCCACTTGTCTGGAGCTGGATTTGGAGTTGGCTACTTTTACAGTCTGGATTCTGTCAGTAAGCCAGGTGGCAACCCATCGAGTGATGTAGGGATTGATGCCCAGCTAAGTGAGTTTATCTATATACATACTGCATCTCTATCTTGAAACACCATCAGTACACTGCAAGACTCAGATGCCATCCTCTCGATACGATGCACACAATATCACCTTTAAGTAAAATGGTGGGGCAGATGGTAATTGTGAAGAATACAGGACCATGTGCACTGCACATTATGAATACAATATCTGTATATGACAGATGTGTCGGCATTATATGCAATTTTTCTTTCTGTAAGGCCATTATAAGATGGGGTAGCACCCCATCATCTTCTGCCTGATTCTCAAGGAACAAGTCTAGAGGACCCCATTACCAAAAAAATAAAATAACAGTTTGCCTCACAAGTACCATAAAACATTTCTATAAATAATGTTGCTGTAACATACAGATCTGAAGTAGGAAGTTCATTTGTCAGCAACCTGTGGGTCTTGGATCCAATATCGGATCCGAGCCGGCAACTTGTTTCAAGCTAATGGATCCAAGCTGCTAGCTCCTCCCTTCACCCATAATCCCCTGCTAACCCTCCATGACCTCAGATCTAGTTTGCCGCGCTTGTGGATAGCTGGATTCCGCTTGAGCTCATCAGCTAAGTAGTAACTACTCTGTTTTTTCTGTCAAAATTTTCTTTTTTATTTAAAAATAAAAAGTGTGTAAGTTGTAGGTACCCTTTAGTATACTTTTTAAAATTAGTTTTGCCCTCCCTTCGCTGGTCGTTAGTGTGTGCGTGTGTTTGATGTTTTTTTTTTTGGGGCCTGTGTGTTTGTGTAGAAGTATGGCTGAGGCCCCAAAAGCCATCTTTTCTAAATGTACCGAGTGTGGCCATAAGCTCTCCCCGGCTGATGGCCACACTCGGTGCGTTCGGTGCCTTGGGGTTGAACACCTTTCCTCAGGCTGTACCATCTGTGCAGCATTCAACCCCAGGGCACTGAAAGAGCGGAGGTCGAAGCTGGCCTTAGTGGGACTTTTACCCCCAGACTCGGCTTCGGCATCCGCTGCCACCGCTGCTCCCGTGGCTCCACCACGGTCTGTGGTTGCTGCCACTCCTGCCCCCCTTCCTCCGTCCGGGACTCAAACTCCCGCTAAAGTGTCGGAGGACAAGGAGGCCAGGAGGGAGAAACGGAGGGAGAAGCACTACAAGCGGTGGGCCGAGACCTCCGTTTCGGCCCCGCCAGCTAAGTGGGCTTCTCCCTCCACTGCTTCTAGGTCTCCTCCTCCCCGGCTCTGATCCCCTTGCTTCTCCCCAGGGCCCGAGGAGGAGGAGACCCGATCTCCGTCGAGGTCATCGAGGCGGCATTACAAGCCTGCCTCGGTGACCTCCTCGAGATCTACTTTTAGTATGTCCGATGCAGACTTGGACTGAATGATGCGAAGGTTCATCCAGGTCCAGCTGCAGATGGGAGTGCTCTTGCCTCCCCCCCCCTCCGGGGGGGAGCTCGACACCCTTTTTTCATCCTGTTGCTCCTTCTCCGACCCGCTATCCGGGTTCGGAGCGTTCGGAGCCGAGCAGCGTTGGAGCCGGGGGTGGGTCGGCACCGACAGTACTTGGTACTTCGGATCCAACCCTGCCCACGAGCCTTTCGGATCCGACCTCTCGGAGCCGTGGCCCGAGCTTCGGATCCAGGGGATTCAGTGTGCCTTCGGCTCCGTCCAGGTCGGAGCGCACTGGTCTTTCGGATCCGATGGTCTCGGCGCCGGCCCCGATCCCTTCATCGGATCTGAGTGGGAGCCGACTTTCGGATCCATTAGAGAGTGGCTCTCCCTCGGCCTTCGATGTTGTGAAGAGGGCTCTGTTGAGAGCATCCGGACCCCCGGTCCTTGTATCGGCTCCTCCCTGCACTCCCTCTCTGCTGGGCCAGGCTTCCATCACCCGGCCAAAGGGACAGCCTGCTTCGATGTCACAGATGGTTCCATTGGAACAAGATGTTGCTGGCGAGGCCTCCTCGGACAGCCCTCCCGAGGAAGTGCCCTGCAAGCATAAGTGCAAAAGGAGGCATGTGGACTCCCCTGAGTCCTTAACCGAGGACACGGACTTGGAGGAAGGGGAAGGCTCCCCAAGATCGCCCCCTGAGGATGTCTCCTTTGGGGACATCATGGAAATGCTGAGGATCAGAGGCGGGTGGTCTGCCCCCAAGTCTTCCTCTGACGAGTCCGTGTTTCTGGAGGCATTCGAGGCAGGCCCGTCTACCTCTTGGGTGTCCCCTCCGGCCGACCCCCTGGTGGACCTCATTACCACCAGGGCATGGAAGGATCCGGACACCGTGGAGCCAATACTGAAATGACGGATAAAATACTTAGCCCCCCCTCAGACCGATCACATTGGAGTAAAGGGCCCCCCGTAGATGCCATGTTGACGGCGGCAGCCACAAAGAGGGAATTGGCTCAGGAGAGCCCTTCAGTCCATCCACCGAGCAAAGAGTCCCATTTGATGGACCGCTTAGGAAGCGAGTTTTTAGTTCAGCGACCTTCTCGGTAAGGTCTCTGAACTATATGGCACATGTCATCAGGATGCAGCAGGATCTTATCAAAGAATACGCTGCATCCCCCCATGAGTCCATGTCGGAGGATGACAAGCATTTGTACTCCACCCGAATGGCCACTCTGAGATCAATTTCAAACACCTCTATGCGGCTATTGTCCTACGCCACAGAGGGAGCCGCTAGGGCTAGCGGAGCAGGCCTAGTCATGCGACATCAGGCCTGGCTCCATCATTGTGACTTTGCGGAGCCCTTTAAAGCGTCCTTTGCGAACGCTCCTTTCGATGGTTCTGCCCTGTTTGGCAAAACAGTTTGCGAGACACTTGTCCAGAGCGAGAAGGACGGGAAGACGTTGTCTGCCGTCGGAGTCCGCTTCTCTGCTCCCCAGCGGTCCTTTTCGAAGAACCAAAAGGGTCAGAAGAAGATGTGGTTCCGAAAATCACAACATTCCCAACTCGCTCCGGACAACCAGTCTTTCCGTGGCAGAGGAGGACAGGGAGGACGCCGCCCCAGGGGCAGAGGGGCTCCGAGAAACTTTGGGTCCAGAGAACCTTTCTCTGAACGGCCCGCGCAGCAGCCCTGAGGGGTTGCCCGGCTGCTCCACTCTGGAGGCAGTCGGGGGGTGCTTCTCGAAACACCTAGCGGCATGGGAATCCACCACGACAGACCGCTGGGTGCTTCGCATTATATCCAGAGGGTACAAAATACCGTTACTCCATATCCCCAAATCCAAGAACCTCCCCGATGTACCACCCGATCAGAGGGAGGCCGCAGCTGCAGAAATTCAGCAGCTACTAAGAAAAAGAGCCATCCAGCCCGTCCCCCAAGACCAGCTCGGATTAGGGTTCTACTCCAGGTTCTTTTTGGTGCCAAAAAAGACGGGGGACTTGAGACCGATCCTAGACCTTTCCCGCTTGAACCTGTCAGTAACCAAGGAAAAATTCCGAATGGTCACTCTTCAATCTATTCTCCTCCTTTTAAGGGAGAACGATTGGATGTGCTCCATAGACCTCAAGGATGCGTACTACCACATTTTAATGGACAGAGGATCCAGGAGGTTCCTTCACTTCCGGCTGGGGGCCAGTCACTACCAGTTTAGGGTCCTTCCCTTTGGCCTCACCACAGCCCCCAGGGTGTTCACCAAGGTATTAGCAGTGATTGCGGCCCACCTGAGACTCCAGGGAATACAGGTCTTTCCGTACCTGGACGACTGGCTCCTGACCGCACCAACAAGGCATCTACTTTGCTCAGCCAGAGACTTCTTTCTCTGTCTAGCCCCACAGTTAGGCATTACTATCAACGTCGACAAATCTCTTCTGGCTCCAACGCAGGTCATA
This sequence comes from Protopterus annectens, assembly GCF_019279795.1. Lineage (NCBI taxonomy): Eukaryota > Metazoa > Chordata > Ceratodontiformes > Protopteridae > Protopterus > Protopterus annectens. The sequence goes on from NC_056744.1 coordinate 398,763,382, forward strand.
GAATTCATAGGTGCCAGAATAGACACCAGAGAGTTGCGAGCTTCCTAACTCCCGAGAGAATCCGGAACTTACAACTCCATGTGTGGGCTATCCTCCAATCAGAGACTTCACCAGCAGAATTGGTCCTGAGGGCACTAGGCTCCATGGCGGCAGCGATTACGCTCCTTCCATGTGCCCGTTTGAACATGCGGGTACTGCAATGGACTCTTCTAGTGCAATGGTCTTTTCTATCCCTTCCTCTCCACCATCCCATTGCTATCAGCAAGGCTTGCAGGAGGGCGCTACTATGGTGGCTCCAAGCCTCAAACCTCCATACTGGCCGTCCCTTCTGCACCTCTCCCCCTCTCGCCACGGTGACCACGGATGCCTCTCGCCTCGGATGGGGGGGGGGGCATTATTCGGGCAGGACAGTCCAAGGCACGTGGAACGATACAGAGACCTCCCTGCACATCAACGTTCTGGAGATGAGAGCGGTGCTGTTTGCGTTGCAAGCACTTCAGGATCTCCTCCCCATAGGAACGATTGCAATTAAGTCGGACAACATGTCAGTGGTCTGGTACATCAACAAACAGGGGGGAACCAGATCTTACCCTCTATGCCGCGAAGCCATGAGTGTGGGAATGGGCGATCTCCTCCACCCGTTTTCTGATTGCAACGCACATTCCGGGGAGGACCAACATCCTAGCGGACAAGCTCAGTCGCACCCTTCTTACCCCGTACGAGTGGTCTCTCAATCCATTAGTAGCGAAGCAGATATTCGCAACATGGGGGCAACCCTGTTGCGATCTTTTTGCGTCTCCATCAAACACCAAATGCGGCAATTTCTTCACTCTAATCCCCCCTCCAGGGGAAACTCCAAGAGACGCTCTGGTGCATGCTTGGCCACCCGGTCTACTCTATGCCTGTCCTCCTCTACCACTAATGCTACAACTCTTACAGAAAGTCTCACGGTTGGGGAGCAGGATGATCCTCATTGCTCCATTCTGGCCTCGGCAAATTTGGTTTCCTTACCTGTGGTCTCACCTTGAGAATCACCCTTGGATTCTAGATCCCACTCCGGATCTCATCTCCCATCCGTCGAACTTACTGACCCCAAACCTGGACAATCTGAAACTGACAGCTTGGTTGCTCCAGTTCCACTCCTAGTTAGGACTCCCGGTATCTCCTCACCGGTCAAAACTATCCTCGTGGCAGCGCATAAGCCCTCCACCAGGAAAGTGTATCGCAGTAAATGGAAACGTTTTTCCATTTGGGCGGAGCATCATGATCTAGATCCTTTTACGGCTCCTCTTCCATCCATATTAGACTTCCTAACTGAACTCTTTCAGGAAGGCGCTAGTTATTCAACTATCAAAGTGCAATTGGCAGCCATATCACATTACCATGTGGGACATGATACAGGGCCTTTGATGTCGGCCAAATTGTGTAAAACCTTTCTCAAGGGCAACTTTTTACTTAGACCCCCTGTAAAGGAAGCCGTGCCACCATGGGATCTTACACTAGTTCCTCAAGCCTTGACTGCTCCACCCTTTGAACCCGCTGCTTCAGTAGATCTCAAATTCTTGTCATGGAAAACAGCATTCCTTGTAGCCATCACTTCAGCAAAAAGAGTGTCGGAGCTTCAAGCTCTCTCGGTGAAGCCTCCTTACCTGATATTTCACCCAGATAGAGTGTACCTCAGGACCAATTCCTCTTTTCTTCCCAAAATAGCATTGGAAACCAACATAAACCAATCCATAAATTTACCGGTCTTCTTCCCTAAATATCAGAATAAGAGAGAGTACAAGCTGCACTCATTAGATGTTCATAGGCAGCTTCGCTTTTATACTCATGGGACAGCTGGCCATAGACAATCCGACCAGCTGTTCGTTTCCTTTGCCAAATTTAACTTAGGAAAAGCTATCTCAAAAGTATCTTTATCACGCTGGATTTCTCAATGCATCCTATTGGCGTATCAAGCCTCGGGTAGACCCGCACCCGAAGGAGTTCGTGCTCATTCCACCCGCTCCATTTCTACCTCTGTGGCCTTCAAGTCTAGAGTTCCATTGGATGATATTTGTTCTGCAGCCACTTGGGCTTCATCTCATACCTTTATTAACCACTACAAACTAGATGTGCTTTCTAGAGGGAGAGCATCCTTTGGCTCTGCGGTGCTTCGTAATATCCTTCCATGATGGCCACCCAAGGTGCAGGTAGCTGGGGACTCTGTCCCACAGGTTGCTGACAAATGAACTTCCTACTTCAGATTTAGAAGTTATGTACTCACCATAACGTTCCATCTGAGTAGGTAGTTTCATTTGTCTGCAACCATCCCCCCCTCCTTCCCCCTGGCCTTCTTCGGATCTACTGGTAGTTGGATACCATTTTGTTGGATATATATTGAGGGGCAAACTCGATCTGAGGTCATGGAGGGTTAGCAGGGGATTATGGGTGAAGGGAGGAGCTAGGAGCTCGGATCCATTAGCTTGAAACAAGTTGCCGGCTCGGATCCGATATCGGATCCAAGACCCACAGGTTGCAGACAAATGAAACTACCTACTCAGATGGAACGCTATGGTGAGTACATAACTTCTAATTTCTTGACAGACTATGACAGAGCAATTAAGTCACTAGCATAAAGTTTATCTACACTAAGGTGCCAGCAAGTTGATCATTATTGACAGTCATAAGGGAATCTCAAATTATAGATATACCGCGCGCACGCACTCTAATCTGATCAAAGTCTTTGTCAAATTATGCCTTTTTGTAACCTCCTGGACTGCACTGGTTGGAAGCCATTATTGCTCTAGCCTATCGGTTTCGTTACATTTCCTTTATTAACTCTAACTGGGAAGTGAGTGAAAACAAAACACGGAGTCCAACTCACATTCAGTTAAGATAAACACTTTCTGACCCAAGGTGTATCATTGCAGAGCAATGACAAGGTAAAACATCCAAGAGACGATGAATGGATATGAAGAATCATAGCTCTCAACCAATTAGGGATATATCCTGAAGTGATCAGAGAGACTACGAAAATACTAATACTACTGAGACAGTTGTTGTTGTGTCTTTCGGCTTTTCCTGGTTAGGGGTCGCCACAGCGGAACTCCGGTCCGCTAATGATTGGCAGTAGATTTTTACATGCTGGCTTGCCGGGCCTAACGCACAACCTTCAACGAAGGAATGCCCATTCACACATGTCGCCACACAGAAGACGCTCTAACTGAGAATCGAACGGGTGACGTCTAACTGTGAGGCGACAACGCTACCGCAGCACCACCACCGCAGTGATAATACTACTGAGACAGTAACTGACTGAATAGAGACTGTGAACTGATATACAATTTCTGAAGTAAAAAAAAAGAAAGTCTATAACTCTTACTACTGCCATTAATTGTAATTCATTCACTACCTTTTCTCCAAAAGTCACGAGTTTTAGGTGGGATTAAGAGAGGCAAAGCTAAAGTACAGGTAAAAAGAAAAGATAGTTGAGAGGTACGTGAAAAATACGGTTTACAAGTGTGTTGCCATGCAAGCAAGTCCCTTTTTTCTTCTGCACATCCCTCAAACAGTGCAGGTTTACTCAAACTAAAGTATGAATGTCCTGTGTTGTAAGCAACTTGCGTAAAGGAGACACTGCTGCATATATAAATAAATATTTTATTGTAGTATATGAGAGTGGCAGAGAATCAGAGGAAAATGATGGGCAAGGGAGACTGATGGAGGCAGGAGTTGGACACAGTGCACTTTTGTAGCACAAAGTAGAAGTTTCTGACTACACTCCTAATGGAGGCTTTCACAAAACAGTCCCTTAACACTTCACACTGGGCACGAGACTGTCAGATTATATTCACAACACTAAATGTTTCCTTATTAAGCCGAGGGAACCACGAGAGGCCCCAGTCATAAAGCTTCAAATAAAAACAAACAAACTAAAAAAAAAAAACTCGACTACTTTTCCAGCCTTTAAATGGTACCATGGCCAAAACCAAAACAATGACCTAAATCCCGAAATAACACTAACACATATTAGTACACGAAACGGATTGACCTGTACTTCTCTGTTTTTCACCACTTCTGATTTAACATTTACAGTCTAACGTACCAAACCAGCCACCTTCCGACCAGCCATTACAGCTGTTCAAGTCTCCAGCCGTAGTTAATGTCCGTGCGCAACTTGGAACATCTTTACATCCACGTTGGCGTGTACGTGATGCATGTACCTTCCTCCTTAAAGGAGAAGACTTCACTACCATGGAATGAAGATTTTTTTTTTTTTCCTTCTGGTCAACCTGCAGGTATAGAAGTGGGAGGGCTCTTGCTCTTCCCCCTCACACTATGATTCTGTTGCCCTATTGTTTACGTATTTATTTTAATTAATTTACTGTTCATATTATGGGTTTGTACACATAATAAGAAAAGTAAGTTAATTAAAATAAATAAATGGAAATTGCGCCCTTTAGGAGGCTGACATATACGGCGCCTTAGGCCGTTGCCTAGTTCGCCTATGCCTAAGGCCGGCCGTGGGGATGATGATTAAGCAGAGAGGAGGGAGTTCAAGAAATAAGTAAGAGTAGTGTTTTGGATGCAGATCCTTAAGGAGAATAAAAAGTAACCAGGGAAAAAAGTTTTCTGGGAATGTAATGAGAGTTGGCAGATTTAAAAATATCCCTACAGAGTACTTTGTCAGAATTATTGGGAGAGCAAATGGGTGTAACTAAGGAAATTATTATTTTGAGCTGGGATACAGGATCCAAATTGCCTAGGCATAGTAAGGCCAAATTAAGTTTAATTCTGTTGGCTGTCAAGAAAGCAATTACTAGAAAATGGAAATCAAAATCTAAACCAACTGTATTAGAAGTATTGAGTATTGTAAGAGAGGTAAAAGAACTAGAAGAGAATTCTTTAGAAAATGGAAGGAGCAAAGTATATAGAAATAAATGGAATTTGTAAGAACAATACAAGCAAACTAATTTTCAGAAGGAGGAAGAGTACGATTGATGGGAAGGCAGGGACTGAGTGGTAATGCTCGATTGAAAGTCATTTTTAATAAAGAAAGAGGTAATGTAATGCATAATGTGTGTAAATTGAAAAACTGTTAATATGGTTTGTTTTGTATTAATGTATGTGTCTATGTCTTAAATGTTATTTTAAAAAAGGTGTTTAAAAAAGATTGCTTTGCAAAGCATATCATTATGAATTTACTGAGCTGGAAGAATAATGTATGGGGAAATTTTATTGCAATACTAATTTTGTTAATTGGGTTTCTGAGAAAATAAGTCAGACAATTTTATGCTTTCTGCTTTGGAAAATGGTGACTGCAGAATGTGTTCTAAACTGAAGAAAAATGTGCTGGTTTGAAGAAACCTATCGAAGAATAATGTGCCGATTGCTCAAAAAGTAGAGAGCATTTTTGTACAGAGATACTAGAACTATTAAAGTACTGATGCACAAATATAAACCACATAGCAGTTCTGTGTCATTCTGGTTACCCTTTGCCTGTACAAGAAAAGGGAATCTTGCAGAAGGAAAGGGGTTGTGGACTGTCAGGAATAGTCTGCTGGCTAATTTTATTAAAGTACTGATGCATAAATATAAACCACATAGCAGATGTTCATCGTGTTTCACTGTTACAGTCATTACACTTGGGTTATCCTGCTGGCAGGCTACTTGCAGTCAGCCTGAATTCAAAAGTCCTGGTCCGGCGTCGGTTGCTGTCGCCTCTTCCCTGACGTCAGTGCGCCAGGGGTATAAAAATGCAGCTGACTCCATTTTCTTCAGTCTTTCTTGCCGCGCAGTGCCCGAAGCAAAAGCAGTTCGCAAGTGCCGGTCGGCCGACTCCTGAGATTTTCGAAATTGAATTTCAGATCCAAAGTCTTATATAAAGCTAAGTACCCCGTTGAGGAAACTTTTTTCTTGCTCCAGACCGATGTCAGGAAAAGTTAACAATTGTATTTCTTGTGGGAAGCAAATACCTCATAAGGATTTTCATTCTTACTGTATTCCTAGCCTAGGCCCTTACCACGACGTTGCTAGTTATCGGTTTTGTGCTAGATTTAACCAACGCACTATTAAGCGTCGGTACGATTTTGCTTTTCATTACTTTGGCCGAAGGTTTAACTATATAATGCCGTCGGAACAACCGATGACCGGAATTCATAAAAAGTGCAAGGAAAAAAAAAAGGACAGGCATCTGAGGTCCAAAACCGACGACAAAGCCTCTTCTAGGCCAGTTGCCGGTTCGCCGGTTCTCAGTGAGGCGCTTTCGCAGCCCTTGACACTCGCTACCTCAGAGCCACAGGCTGCCTCCAACTCCCATGTGGAGACAGCTAGGCTTCTGGATACTCAAGGTATTGGGCCTTCGGAAACTAATCCCTCAGATGGGTCCTTAGCTGCTGAGCAGGCTTCGGCTTCTGAGGGTGTTTTCAGACCTACACAGCTTTATATCAAGCCAACTTCAGCATCCAAGACAAAGACTAAAACAGTTTTAAAGACAAGGAAACAAGTACAGCATTCTCCAGGACAGACTTCCATGCCTAAGAAACAGATGCTCAAAATGGCCGAAGACCTAATTACTTTGATCAGGGGTTGCCATCCCCCTCCTGATAAGAGGCCTTGGCAAGATACTGAATATGATTCCTCTGACCATGTTTCCATTTCCTCTGGCTCCTCTTCAGAACAGGGATACTTTATTCCTCCCTATGAGGATTCTGATGCTGAAGAATCTATTCCTTCAGCTTCTCCTCCTGAGGATTACTCATTTGGGGAAACCCTGCATACCATGAGGGAGCATTTCCACTGGGAGAGCCAAGATTATTTAGATTCTAAGAAAAGGCTCAGAGACTTTCTTCTACTACCTCAGCACAGACCTCTTGCTATTCCACCTGTTCTAGACATTGTAGATGATGTATTTTCAGAGTCTGGCCTGTCTCCCGACTCTTTACCTCCTGCACCTGTTAAGCCAGACAGATATTACAGGGTTCCAGATTCTCATAAATGTCTATATAAAAACCCTGCTGCTGACCCAAAATCTATTTATCAGGGTTCCAAATGGGTCAAGGCTGCTACTGCAAAAAACCCTGTCCCTCAGATAAAGATTCTAGGGCACTGGACAGATGGGGGAAAAAAGTTTACACTTCTGCTACCTTGGCTGTAAGGGCTTTAAATTGTCAGTTTCATTTGCTTAAATATCAACAATACTTAATGTCTCTGTTAAAACAGAAAATGTTGACAAATTCTGAATGTTCTGAGAACAAGGAATTGCAGGATTTATTGCATGCAGCTGAACAAGTGGGAAAACATACTTTGCAATGTGGTTATGATTCACTGGAGGCCTCTTGCAGGGCCGCTGTAACAGGTTCTGTTATTAGAAGGCATGCTTGGTTAAAGGAACAGACTCTGCCTGATCATGTTAAAGCAAAATTATTGGATGCTCCATTACAGCATGATACTTTGTTTGGTGTTAAGGCAGAAGAGGTGTTGAAGAAAATGGAGGATAAAGCTAAATCTATGCAGACAGTGAAGGATTTCTTACTGGTGCGGCCACCCAGATTTAGCAGGAATTGGCCTTCTAAGAATTGGTCCTTTCCCGTGTCAGACAGGCCACAAAGAGGCAGGTACAGACATCCTAGAGGCAGACAACAGCCCCAGGGCTCATACAGGCCCAAACAATGGGGTGCTTCTACCTCCAAAAGCGGAGAAGACAAATCACAGCCATATAGGAAACAGTCCCAATGACTTCCCTCTGCCAATGCCAAGCACTTATCTTTTGGCAGCACCCTTAGGGGGAAAGCTAGCACTTTTTTCACAAAATTGGCACACGATCACCCAGGACAAATGGGTCCTAAATATAGTTTCTCAGGGCTATAGGTTCCACTTTCACACCCTTCCAAAGGCAAAAGGTATGCCAGACCTACCACACAATCAATGGGCAGAGGCACAAAAACAAGTTTCATCTGTCATGGACATGAGGGCCATTCAGCCAGTGTCACAACAAGAGCAGGGACAAGGATTTTACTCAAGACTTTTCTTAGTACCAAGAAAGGACAAACCATGAAGACCAATTCTGGACCTGTCTATCCTAAATACTTTTCTGGACGTTCCGAAATTCAAGATGTTGACTCTACAACAGCTTCTGCCCATGCTGGGCAAGAAGGCTTGGCTTGTAACTTTGGACCTCAAAGAGGCATACCTGCATGTCCCAATCAGACAATCTTGCAGAAGATACCTCAGATTCATAGCTGGCTCAATGCACTACCAATTCTCTGCACTGCCCTTTGGCTTATCTACTGCGCCCAGGGTCTTCACAAAATGCCTGGCACCAGTAATTGCATTTTGCAGACAAAGAGGAATTCAAATATGTCCATACTTGGACGACTGCCTTATTCAAGCAGAAAACAAGGACATTCTACTACAGCATCTGGCATTTGTACAAAGATTACTAATTTGCCTAGGGTACACAGTAAACGAAAAGAAATCAAAACTAATACCCTCTCAAGAGATAATATTCTTGGGTGCAAGCTTAAATACAACTGCCCAGATGGCTTATCTCACACCAGACAAACAAAGGCAACTGACTTCTTACTTCAAAAGCATGGCAACAAAGACCCAGTTATCGGCAAGAAAAATTCTGCAGGCTCTGGGCTACATGGCCTCCTGCATTCTGCTAATTCCATATGCAAGACTGCATATGAGGAAACTATAATGGTATCTAAAAAGTGTTTGGACTCAACATTGCCACAGCCTGGAATCATTAATTTCACTCATTCCCTGCCTGCAATAGGAGTTTCGATGGTGGGCATAGGCCTGTCACCACAACAAGTGACAGCCATTCACTTTACCCACAGCCAGGCAAACACTAACAACAGATGCGTCAGATTATGCCTGGGGTGCCCACATGGCAGGAAAATGTATTCAGGGCACATGGTCCCCAAGCCAAAGGCATCTTCACATCAATCAAAAAGAGATGCTAGCTATACAAAATGCCCTGAGAGCCTTCAAGGACCTACTTCATCCAGGACAGCTGCTGATAAAGATGGACAACACCACAATTATGTGGTACATAAACAAGCAAGGGGGCACACATTCCTACCCCCTCTGCAGACAAGCCATGATTTTCTGGAACACAGCATTGACCTACCAAGTACTCCGGCAAGCACAATTCCTGCCAGGAAAAACAAATGCTCTGGCAGACGAACTAAGCAGAAACCTCATGGATCCTCACGAGTGGAAACTAGATCCACAAATCTTCAGCATGATAACCAAGGAAATGGGGATGCCTAGACATAGATCTTTTTGCCTCCCCTCACAACTGTCAACTTCAGAGATTCTGCACAAGGACTTATCACAAACAAGCATAGAAAGTGGATGCCTTGTCATTCAGCTGGAACAACCTTACAGTATATGCCTTTCCTCCACTGCCTGTCCTCCCCAAGGTACTCCTAAAGGTCAGACAAGAGAAGCCACAAATGATACTAATTGCCCCAGATTGGCCACGCCAACACTGGTACCCAATCCTAAGGAGCTTGTCCCAAGGCCCAGCCTGGACATTGCCTCAAATTCCTCATGTACTGACCCAACAAAACAATCAGATCCTGCACAGCCAACTCAGAACCCTAAATCTAGCTGCATGGCGGATAGTGTAACCATTCAGAATACACCTCTTTCTAAAGCGGTTATGGATGTTATTTTGGAGGCCAGGAGGCCCAGCACCAGAAAATCTTATGCAGAAAAATGGAAGAGATTCTGTGCTTGGAACCAGGCACAAGGAATTGACACGCTTGCTCCAAATATACCTAAGATTTTACAATATCTAACTGAGATGCTGGGCAAAGGCCTATTCTTCTCATCAATTAAGATCCATGCCTCTGCCATTTCAGCTCATTACAATACAGACCCACCTATTTTTTCACATCCGTTGCTTAGGCAGTTCATCAGGGGGGCCAAAAATATAAGACCTCCAAGGAGAGCACAAGTACCTGCATGGGACCTCAATTTTGTCTTGGAAACTCACACAGCCTCCTTTCGAGCCAGCCAATACAGCTGAGATAAAATTCTTATCATGGAAAACAGCTCTGCTCCTAGCAATAACTTCAGCAAGAAGAGTCTCAGAGTTACAGGCATTAATGGCTGTGGAACCTTTTATTATCTTTCATCCGGACAGGGTTTCTCTAAGGACAAAGTCCAACATTTATGCCTAAGGTAGTGTCCAGTGTGGCTCTTAACCAAACCATACATTTGCCTACTTTTTTCCCAAACCCACAGAATAAAGGGGAGAGACTTCTGCATTCTTTGGACATACACAGACAGCTATGCTTCTACTTGGACAAAACTAAAGCTTTCAGAAAGACTGAGCAACTTTTAGTGGCATATGCTGCAGGATCAGAAGGAAAGGCTATCTCAAAACAGACTATTTCAAAATGGATAGGACACTGCATTCATTTCTGCTATTCACAACATGGCAAGTCAGTGCCTGAGGGCATTAGACCACATTCTACCAGGGCAGCAGCCACCTCAGCAGCCTTCCTCAGAGGAGTACCAACCAAGGATATTTTGGAGGCTGCAACTTTAAGCACTACCACTTACCTCTTTACACTAAATCCAGAGCAGGCTTTGCCACTGCAGTTCTGCAGGGCCTTATAGCCACTCCTAATTCTATTTAGACCCAGCCGCCCAACCTCAGCTTTGGGATTCAACCCAAGTGTAATGACTGCAACAGTGAAACACGATGAACATAGTACAGTTGTGTACCTACCATAAATGTAGATGTTCGAGTGTATTCACTGTTGCAGTCCAGGTTACCCACCCACCATCCCCCTTTCTTTGCTGGGACTTATCGATACTTCTCTATCCTATACAACCTATGTGGTGTATTTGCTTGCAGATGAAGGTATTGTTTATTTTAGTGCATGCTTTTATAAGCAATGTTTTTTAGCCTACCCTTTTGGGGGCACCTGACATCTGGGGCAAGAAAAACTGAAGAAAATGGCGTCGGCTGCATCTTTTATACCCCTGGCGCACTGACATCAGGGAAGAGGCGACAGCAACTGACGCCGGACCAGGACTTTGGAATTCAGGCCGACTGTGGGTAGCCTGCCAGCAGGATAACTCAAGTGTAATGACTGCAACAGTGAATACACTCGAACATCTACATTTATGGTAGGTACACAATTGTACTTTATGTGTCATTCTGGTTACCCTTTGCCTGTACAAGAAAAGGGAATCTTGCAGAAGGAAAGGGGTTGTGGACTGTCAGGAATAGTCTGCTGGATATTTTTTGTCGGGGTTGCATTAACTGTTTGGGTAGTGCAAGTCCAGCCTGTTGAGAAGTGAAAACCAAAACAAAAGTTGTTTACAAGTGGTGGTACTTTACATAGCACCAGAATGCTTTCGAATACGCTCTGAAACTACTTCTCCCTAGTCAGTTGTGACAAAGAGTATGTGAGACATAAATAAAAATTTCTAGGTGTTGAGGTGTTAAAATTAAGGAACTGATGTACCTGTAAAAAAGCCCCTATGGAGATTTACTTTAACAATAAAAAAGTAGATCCTTGTGGCTTTTGTATTTTTTTAATGTTTCTTTATGTTCATGCATCCTTCAAGCTGTACCAAAAATTGGCCATGAGGTCAGTGCTCTATCCAGATCAACAAATGCAAACAAATAAATGACTAAACTGTAGAAGCCATATGTTGAAATTCTGTCAGTACCACACTGAAATCTGAATTGGTGTGTGACGTCCCCTCTCTGGGCCAGTAATCAAGGAGTCAGAATCCTCACTACTGACACTGGAGAGGGATGTTCACTTGGAGCAAAAATGGATGCACACCATATTTCCAGATGCAGCTCTGTGCATCAAACACAATTTCCCTTAAGAGCACACAGGGAACACCCTCAGTCCGGGGTCTGGATTTCTGTTTCTGTCTCTCTCCAGGTCCCCAGTAAGACTCCCCACTGGCACAGCTGTAGAGCTGAGTCCTCAGCCGAGTGTCCAAGCCAAGTCCTCTCTGTGAAACCAGTGCTTTGTGCCCTGCTCCAAGCAGCTGACACACACACTCTTTGAGATTTGATTTTCACACATGCACACATACACCTGGGAAAAGCTGGCACAGGTTTACTAGCTATGTCCACTTATGCCCGACTATATGGTAGTTACTGCCACCCAACACTCCAAAGCCAGCTACTCTAAGGCTCTTACAAGGGTACCCAATTATACTGAGTAAAATTAATATCAGTACAAATGGTAGTATTTTGCCCAGTACAATAAGGCTTTCAGGAGTGGCTACAGAGTCACCAAATGGATATGAGTACTGTCAAAGGTTATAATAGTCTTTAAATGACCAACTACAATAAAAAAGTGTAAATATATTTAATAGTAAATAATAAAAGAACATGAAAATATGGAATATCTATTTACGATAAACACCAGAGTTTAAATCACAGGAAATATTAAAATAACACAGATGAATAGATTCATACAGCTACAGAAAAACAGTACTTAACTAACAGGTTCATAGGTGTGTACTAGGCTAATGGCCCTGGAGCCTTTACAAGCCTAGCCCATAGGATTACCCTGGAATTGTGCCACCCGACATTAGTTCCCAGTGCCTCTGTCGAGTAGAGCCACTGGGTTATCCCCGGGGTGAATTTTCTATTTCCCATCCACTCATCATGATTTCTGTTGAAGAGGGCCAGTGAGGTGCTCTGCTTGACATGTGTGGAAAGTCTATTCCAGAGCATGGGCAATCTCTGTGTTATGAATCTGTCCCTCCAGCATGTTTTGTTGATTGTGGTAATGAGGTTGAGGTCTCTGGAGTGTGTGGTGCAGAGGGATTGGGATTTCTTTAGATGTAGCATTTCTAACAGAGCTGGGTCAGACATCTGTGTGTAAGTCAAGCAGAGATCACCTCTAAGTAGGCGATATGAGACAGCATAGTTGGGAGTTTTTTGAGTCTATCCATATAGGACAAGTGTTTAAGGCCTAGGATCCTCTTTGTGAGGTACTTTTGTGGCCTCTCCAGTTGTTGCAGGTGTCCAGTGAGGTACATGCCAAATGAGGCATTGTACTCGATGATTGGCCTAATGAGGGAAGAGTAGAGGGAGACAATGACCTCTTTCTTCCTGGATACAAAACCCTTAGTAATGAGATTTGCCACATAGAAGGACTTTCTGACCACAGTGGCAATGTGGTGGTCAAAAGAGAGGTTGCTGTCAACCTGTGTTCCCAGATCTCTTATAACTCCTTCTGTGTTCAGTGGACTACCATCGATGTGGTAATTCAAGGGAAATGGGTTTTTCCCAAAAGGGATGACGACACATTCTTTGGCATTGAGCTTAAGGCATGGTTCTGACACCAGTCGTTGGTCTCAGTGAGGCCTTTCTGTAGGATGTCAACATCACTTGAGGAGTTAATAATAGCTCCCAACTTGCAATCGTCTGCGAACTTTGTCAGCCAGAGTCCCTTCATGTTGGCCTGGACTTCAGAGAAGTACATACCAAATAGGAGAGGACCCAGGACAAAACCCTGTGGGACTCCACTCGTGACTGGTCTGCAGTCCAGCTTGGAGTCAGCTACTTTCACACTGTGGGTTCTATCTGTGAGCCAGTTTGAAACCCACCTATCGATATAGGGGTTAATGCCTAGCTTAGATAGTTTTTCTATGATTCCTGAGTGGGGAATGGTATCAAAGGCCTTGGCCAGATCAAGGTAGGCTGTATGAACCACCTTGCCTTCATCCACAGCTCTGGTGACTGACTCAAAGAAGTCAACCAAGTTGAACAGGCATGATCTACCCTTCACAAAACCAAACTGTGTAGGATCCAGAGTTTGGGGATTCCCTATATCCTTGTTTATTAGGTCCATGATGATGAGCTTTTCTTATCAGACTCATCAGGCTAATGGGGCAATAGTTCCCCGGGTCTGTAGTCACTCCTCCGTTGTGGAGAGGGATGACTGTAGTAGTGCGCCATTTGGTAGGGACAAAGCCTGTGGTGAGGCTGTGATTGAACAGGGCACACAGGTGAGGTGCTAGTTCACGCTGTAGTTCATGTAGAATATAGCCAGGGATATTGTCAGGTCCCAGAGAAGCTGTATTCTTGGCCTTGGTCAGTGCTGTTTTAACCTGTGCAGCAGTAATACTGGGTTCCTGGCAATCTACTGGTATTGTGATTGGTCCTTTAGGAGGGGAGAGAGGGGTAAAGTTGGCACTGAATCTGTCGGCCAGTATATTGGCAATATCTGTTGGCTCGATATAGGAGGTACCATTTTGCAGTAGCTCAGAGCAAATCTGGGTATTGCCGTAGAGATTCTTTACATAACTATAGAAGGCCTTGTGGTTGTTTTTAGTTTTCATAGCTAGCTTTACAGGATTTGATGAGGGATCTCAACTTTTTGTTGAGGCTGATAAGGGAGTTTTTCCAGTCTTGGGACTCTACCTTATTCCACATCAGTTTCCTCCTTCTGTTGTAGAGTTTGTTTATGCCAGGGGACCACCAGATTGGCTTCCTTTTTTTGGAGGAGAGCATCTTGGTTCTATTGGGTATGGCGAGATCAATGCATTTGTGTACGTGTTCATAAAGTGCACTGGTGTATGACTCGGTGACCATGCAACTATTCTCCATATGCATGGATGCTGTGAAGTTAGCCACCTCTGTTTTTAGGAGCCCAAAGTTAGCTTTGGAGAAGTATTTCATGGTGGTTACCTTTGTGGGGGCGTGGGGGTGGGAGGGATGTGGATTTTCAAGGTGATTAGTTTGTGGTCAGATATAACCAGGGAGGAGTTGGCTATTGGTGTAGAGCAATGGTCGCCCATGCTACTAATGACCAGGTCAAGGATTTTGCTACCTCTAGTGGGGGTAAGAACGAGCTGGTCCAGGGCATTGGAATTAATGAATTCCAGGAAACGTTGGGCAAGTGTATTAGTACATGAGTAGTTTTCCCATTTAATGGAGGGGTAGTTGAAGTCACCCAGTATGAGAGCGTTAGGTTGGACCCTAATATTCTCCAGTGTGCTTAGCAATGTGAAGTGAGAGTCTTGGGACATGATTGGGGACCTATAGCAGGCTAAGACCTGATTGGTGTCTTACCTAATGTTAGCTCCACTTGAAGTATCTCATATGCATTATGTTGGGCTACCAGTCTAGAGGTGTGAGCATCCTTTATGAATATGGAAACACCACCACCTTTGGAGCTTCAGTCCAAGTTCTGGGGCCGAAAGGTGTGGAATGAGTTATAGCCTGGTACTGCAGGGGTGTTTTCTGCTGCCTTGAGCCGGGTCTCTGTTGCAGCACAAATGTTGATGTTCTCCATTTTAAGGAGTGCTTCGAGAAAGTGCATTTTGAGATTTAGACTTCTGTCATTGAGCAGCATGACCGTCATATTGCATTTGTTTGTAGCTGTTACGGTGGTAATTTGGTCTTTGGAACACCACCTAAAAAAGGCAAGAGCCTTGGCCAGTATCCGGAAGCCCAGGGGTGACAGATGCAGGCCATCTCTGGAAAAGCATCAAGGTCTGTCAATCATGTCATCCCAGGCAGACAGATACTGGATACCCATAGAATGTTACGAGAAACTTAGCCAGTTGTTGAAATCAATCATTTTCTGCTTGTACTGTGGTATCATTCTGGGTGATGGTAGGATGCTGCTGAGGGCTAGGGTTATACCCGCCTGGGCTACATAATCCAAAAGCTCCTCCATGTCTCTCTTTATGTAGTCCAGGGAGGTACGTCTCAGGTCATTCACACCCACATGTACAATGACAGAGTCATATTTGTACCTGTTGTTGAGGGACCTGTGTGCATGCATTATGTTGGGGATCCTGGCACCTGACAGACAGCTGACTGTTACTTTCTCCTTATTCAACCTAGTGAGTGGGACATCAGTGTGCCTCAATATTGAGTCAGCTATGACTACTATGTTGGGCATGGTGTTTTAACTTAGGGGCTTTGGTTGAGTGGTACACTGTTTAGGAGAGATATGTGTTGTGGTGGTCGAGTGAATTTCTGCCTTGGAGGTCTCTGCTGTTTGGGTAGATTTTTATTGAGAGCCTCCCCGAAGGTGGGTGTATGGTTTGTGTTTTTATGTGAAGGCAGTGCTGGTGTGCGTTCTAGAGGGCTTTGTGTTCCATGTGGTGTGGTGCAAGTGTTGACCTTCTCCTCATGACCAGCTATTCTGGTCTTGGCTGGAGAGTACATGGCTTCCAATTTGGATATATAAGTGCATCTCTCGCAAGTCTAAGTGTTGGGAGGTAAGAGGAGAGGACTGTCAGTATACATGAGGCAGCTGCCACATTGCCTTAGGATGGCCAGGTTCACCAGGTTAATAGGAGAAAGTACAGGGAACTGACCTTTAGACATGCCTGGAGGGGTGGGCATTAATAATAAGTACTGGAGCTGTTTCCTTGTAGAACGTTTAGTGCTGGTAGCACTTGTGTGTGCTGCAATAATTGCTACAAGAAGTCTGGCAAAGTGCTAAACTAATAAGCTAGTAAAAGTGTAAAAGAGGAGAGAACTAGCAGATTTAAGGGAAAAATTAAAGAGCAGACTTTGGCACTGCTCAGAAGCTTACAAACAGTCCTGGATACAGCAAATCTGTATCTGGACTAGACTAGTTACAGGAAAGGCGGAAAACAAGTGCAAATGCTGGCTTTTAAACCAGAAAGTTGAAAGAGATGGAAAAATTGCTCAAATGCTCAATAAACTACAATTTCTAGGCCAGAAATCAGACCTCTTGTGGTAGATAGGCTACCTAGTTCTTACTACTCCCACTGATAAGCTAGAAGGCTTCCCTCCAACACAGAAAGGCTTGGGGGGCTCAGAAGCTTACATACAGTCCTGGATACAGCAGATCTGTATTTGGACTGACTAGTTACAGGAAAGGTGGGAAAAGCGCAAATGGGGGCTTTTAAACCAGAAAATTGAAAGAGATGGAAAAACTGCCCAAAAGACCAAAAGCTACAATTTCAGGGCCAGAAACCACTCATCTTGTGGTAGATAGGCTACCTACTGCTTATATATTTTCCTGACTGATCAAAGAAATTAGTATTCCCTGGTCAATTACTAGAGCAAGACAAGATGAAGTAGGTGAGTGGTCTTGCTTCTTTGTCAGATTCCAAGAAACAGACTGCCTTGAGACTTCAGTCTCATCTAGTATTAAAATATCATTACAGAGCTGGCTTACCGTTTGACATCACACACATCTGGTCATATGACTTCTGGCTCCCATACTACCCCCTTAGCTAGAAGCTGCCAGGATTTAGCACATATGTGTCAATAATACCCACACATAGAGCTTTGTTAAGATTTGTTATAGCATCTGGAAGCCATAAAAAAACATAAAACACTTCCACTCTGCTTACAGGAGCTAATAAACCATTCTCTGGCACAGACATTTAGTCTTTAGCTACAGTTAGAACTGTAAGATACAATCTTCATGGAATAACTTGAGTAATTTAATTTCTTAGTATTTTTCAAAGTTAGCAGGACTGAGATTAACCTCTTCTCTTACAGTATCTTCGGGATATAAATGTATATTCCTTTTCTGTCCAGCAGGACACACTGTTGGTACATCTTTAACACAAGTAACTTTGCAAGTATATTTTTCAACACAAGCATCTGTACAAGTCAGTTTGATACACAAATGACATATAATTCTTTAGAAAATTCAAGCTAGCTGTGTTGGCAAATGTTGCACATCCACTGCCCTACTTTTCCTGGCATAGCTGGCAATACCTCACATCATCACATGGTGAATGAAAGTACAAACCTGTGCTCTAAGAAAGAAAAGAGAAAACTAGACATCTGAAAAGTTGAGCCTGAATAAATTCAAGCAGATCACATATAATTTGTGCCATCCAAGATTCAGAGAGTCAGTGGCAGCTGACAACAATGGCATATTACAGAAAATATGTGATAAAGGACATTGTATCCAAAATGGCTCCTACCGTGAAGTTTCTGAACTTCTAAACTTCCTAAGATTAATATGTATATGACAGAGCAAACAGAATAATTATGCTGCTCTGTCACAATTTGAAGACCACACGAGCAATCTTGAGAACAAACTGCACCAAACTGAACATTCTGTAATAGAGGATATCATATGTTTAGTCAGTGTAAAAAGGTTACTATAGCAAAAGTCAGACTAAAAGAAATTAAGCAAAAAAACAAACAACAACAACAGAAAAAACACACTGCAGCCAGAAAAGGTTAGAGCTGCAGGTCTGTTACCCATCTGGTGTCAGTGCATAACAATAGTGTCAAGGATTAGAGTAGAAATTTGCCATTGTACTATAAAGTGGGAAAAGGCCAGAATAAGGGCACTTGTAAAGAGAAAGCCAATGTTCTGACTGTGGCTATGGCAAGAGAAGTTCACTGGTTTAAAGACGTTTTTAATGTCCATGGAACTGCCTTGGAGATAAAGAATCACAGGAACCTAGATAAGCAAGGGATGCATCTGCAAATGAAAGAAGTGCAACAAAAAAATCAAAACTTAGAAGCCATGGTTAAAAATTGTGAATGGCAATCAGCATGAAATAGTATAGAAAGTAATGCTGTTAGTGTCTCCAAACCCCTGCAAGAGAAGAATACTTCTTGCCCAGGCTTAGTCATGTCTGGACTTTGTGAAGTCAGGTGAGCCTGTGCAGTTAACCAAAGTCAAGTAGCTGACATACTATTTATTTATTTATTTATTTACATTTGTTTACAAGGATGATCCAACTGGGCAGAGGCCCAGGGAAAAAAACTCCACATGAATTTATGGAAAACAATAAACAAAATTTAACAATACAAATTACAAATAGTTGTACATGATTAAAATAAGCAGAAAATTCAACAATTTAGAAATACTAGGAAGAAATGTTCAGCATAACACTGCAAGAACTGATGCCATTTTTTTTTAGTAAACCTGGGTAACAGTCATATCCAGACAGCAGGAGAGGCAGTGTATAGACTGAGAGGAATGTTACTCGAGGTATCAGTATGGTTGTCTCAAAAGAAATGGCCTCATTTGGGATTGTTCTGTACAAAAGATGCACCACAAGATACATAATATTTACAGCGTTTTTCATTCAATGCAAAGTAATGATGTCATGGAAGATATCCCACTGTCACTGAGATCTTGGGCTAGTTGAGGTAGAAAAGGCATTAGTGATAATGTAATTTTCTGAAATTACTCTTTTACAAGACACAGTGGCAGTTTCTACATTCCATTTATCTATTGATGTTTACTGATGTTGTTAAAGGTGTGTCATATTTTGTAGAGCATCGATTCTCAGATTTTGCTACAGTGAGTCTCCTTCAGTACATAGGAGTTTGAGTATCCCCGGGTATGAAAATATTCATAGATGTCTTTTACAAAAAATATACTTGCTGCTGTCCGTTAGAAATAAGGTAGTGTTACTTACGGGTGTTTGGTGATTATTCATTCAGAGTGAAGAACCAGACCTCCCAAATACCTTCCATACTTGGCTCAGCACATTATTCTTTTACCACTGATCCGCAATCACATACATCAGTTCATTGAAACATCCTTTGATTTCATCACAGAAAGAGTAACAGAAGTCAGTATTTTAAATATAGATATCCAGCTTTGTACCTGAGCTGAAATAAGTTGATGTCACACATAACCCCCTATCTGAGGACAAATAAATGATCTTTGCTTATCTTTTGTCCACAAGACAACGTGGGTCATACAGTCTTTGAGCACTGAGATTATGAAAGGTGAACATTTTAATTTGGTGCTAGAAACTAAGAACCGTTTGCTGCTAGGAGCACCTGCCTCTTGCAAAAGCAGTCTGAATATGTTCCTTGGATATACAAGTTGTTTGTTTGCAGTTCAAGAATCATAGTTTCTTGACCTAAGAGGAGCATTTATCATTTTTTTATTTAATTGTAATTCCTGTCATTTGACAAGATTATTTGTCACTGGTATCACAGACAGGCCTTTCATCTGAAAAAATATTTTCACTTGAAATTTCCCAAAGAGCAGCCAGTCCTGTCTTAAGATTTGAAGTGCTGTTGTCCTTTGTTTTAGCCTGTTTAGATCTGTTGTGGGTATGTCCTGTGAAAGAAAGTGTGCTATTTTAGTTCTTACTATTCCTGCATGAAAATCTGAATGTAATGCATTTATATATTTAAATATCCTCAGTTATGTTTCCCTAGAAGCAAGGTCATCTTTTCATGAAAACCATGTTAATTTCAATGAAGAAATCATTCCTGATGATGCTTCATATCAAACATTCACTTGACCTAGACTTTTCTGACCATCCTGGTCTGGAAGATGAAATGATTTATACATTACAACTAAATGCTAATGTGCACATATTACTTAGAAGTTGGATTCTCTATGCATATATCAGGAACATGCCTTCAAAGGCTTTTACAATTTTTCACCTATAGAAAAGAGGAGATTATGGTGACTTCCTTAGTCACCTTATAGCTTTGCACAGCATTTCATGAACACAGAGCATGACATCCTCTTAATTTTGTCATCATAGTTATGGCAGAAAACATGGCAGCTGTGAGCTGATATCAGCATCTAAATATCAGCATCTAAAATATAATGGATCATGTGAATGATCATTCAGAAACTTTTTTTTAAGACTTTGGAATGTGAAAGGTTGCTTTTAATGTAATAAAACCAGCACCAGAGACATATTTCATTTTAAATTAAATAACATTTACTTTGGCAAAGACAATAATAGCAAATAGGTTTTCTGTAGAATGCAAATCAAATGTATAACATGAATAATGAAATAAGTCTACAAAAACAAGTGAACAAGTAAAATTATTAGCATATTCAGAAGTGAATAAGAAAGTAATGACCTAGCATGTTTGTTTGTGTCTTTCGGCTTTTCCCGGTTAGGGGTCGCCACAGCAGAACTCTGGTCCGCTAATGATTGGCAGTAGATTTTTACGTGCTGGCTTGCCGGGCCTAATGCACAACCTTCAACGAAGGAATGCCCATTCACGCATGTCGACACACAGAAGACGCTCTAACTGAGACTCGAATGGGCAACAACTAACTGTGAGGCGACAACGCTACTGCAGCACCACCACTGCAGTAAAGTAATGACCTAGCTTGTATTTTATCAAAACAAACCGTTGTTACCAATTGAAAGCTACATACAGGTAGTTAAAATGTTATTTGAATGTTTTATTACATTTGGTTTTTCATCATTCACATCATTTTATTTAGGACTGTCTCAGTCCATGCATTAAGAATAGCTACAGGTGTGAGGAATGTGTTGAGAATCTTTGAAAACCTAGCACTGCTGCCCTAACTGATACGCCTTTCATTAATTTATTTTGGGTGTGCTTAATAGTTTGATGGAATACAGATTCACCGTACTACCACTGCCAAGAGTGTAGCTTTACATTTGTGACTTGAATCTGTGTTCAAAGTTATACTGGATGACACTCCTGAGAGACTTCCACTGTTGAAGCATCTTTCGTGCAATGCTAATACAGTAAGTTGGTTACACTGTAACATGATGTGTTTTTTCCAACCGCATCTGACCAACATTATATGGAAATGTTATTGAAATTCCTAAAGATGTATCTGGTATTAACTTTGAGTCAGATTACTTTTTTCAGTTAGTACCACACCTGTTCTTCCAGCTGAAATTGGTCAGCACCACTCTTCACTAGTGTCTAGACCTTCAGTAAAGAGTGATATATGGATGATGCATCTAGTATGATAGTCAGCTTCACTCTGGTTAGAGGGGGGGTTTGTTTTCTAAATTTAGATATGATGATGTCATTTTCATTCGTTCCTCAACCTGTGGGTTTGGGATCCAATGCTCTGATCTAATTCGGTCATTTCCCAAGCTAGAGATTCAAAACTCGAGTTCCTTCTATCCTGCCCACAATGCCTCATTCCCCCAGACTACCTCATATTTCGTTTGCTGCTTGTAGAGTAAGCATCGAGGTGTTGTCGCTCCAGAGCTCCTCCGGTCTTTTTGGGTGATTTAGAAAAACTGTGAGTCAGTTTAGTGACCTTATTTTTATTTTTCTTTATTGTATTTCAGTATTCTCTGGTTAGTTGGGTTTCTGTCCATCTTAACTTCCTTCCCTCCTTCACTTTCTCTCTCTATCTCTCTCTCTCTCTGTCTTCTTTTATATATAAAAAAGAGCTATTTAGTTATGGCTGATTCTAAGTCTGATAGTAGATCAGACAAACCACTATGTTTTAAGAAATGCACATCCTGTGGGCACAAGATCCCATTATTCAATGTTCACAGGGAGTGCATGTACTGTTTAGGGCCTGCTCGACTAGACAGCTCTTGTTCTGTGTGTGAGGCTTTCCCTGTGCTCTTGTGGATCAGAGGAACAAACTCATCCTCAAGGGTTTGCTTCCTTCATCTTCCTCTTGTGCTGTTCTGTCCACTTCAGGGGTTTAAACCCACCTCCAGAAAACATAAGGAGACCTGGGAAGCCAGAAAATGTTCCCCGGACAGGTGGTCTTCTTCTGCTTCTGAGCCTGCCAGAAAGACGCCAAAACCTTTAGATCCAAAGTTCTCAGAAGTGACCTTCTTGCCTCTACCTTGTCCTCCTCTGCCTCAGGCTTCACTTGCCAGTTCAGAGCAGAGTTTGTCAGCACAGGGATACCCCCTCTGGGAGGTCTCTCCTAGGAAAATATCAAGACCACCCTCAGCTTCTTCTTCTACCAGGTCCTCTCGTAGCTTATCCAAGAATGACATTAGGCTGATGAGGCAGTTTCTTCAGGCACAGATTCAGATGGGGAGGGGGATTTGCCTCCTCTGTCCCCCACCAGATCTGTGAGCAGACTTTCCCCTTTTTGCCCTGTAGCTCCTTCTCTGATCTGACCTTTGGTTTCGGAGGCTGCAGGTGCGTTGGTCCCAAGAACCGAGGCATTGGAGCCGGCACTTGTTATCACTTTGTCTCTGACGGCCTCCCCAATGTACTTGGCTGCAATCACATCAGTGTCTAGTGTGTCTCAGAGCTGTATCCTCGACGTCCAGTCCAGGGGCTTGAGCTTGATTCTGAAGTTTTTGGAGCTATCACTACCCCTTGGAGCCTCAGTGTTCAACAGCTCTGTGCTTACTCCTCCTTCGTAGCAGAGGATTCCGGGTGCTCTGGGGTGTCTGTTCTGATAGCTTCGGCTACAGGTCCCTCTGCCTTCGAAGTGGTGGAGAAGGTTCTCTCTCATCCTAGGAGAGCCTTGGTTCTTTCTCCTTTGGCACCGCTCCCCACCCCCATGGAGTCTATGTCTGAGGCCTCTTGTCTACCATGGGGATAGCTGGCCCTAGGAAGCCTCCACACCCTTCCATCGGTGGACGCCAGTTTTCTTCTGACATCTTCACGGACTATCCCATCGAGAAGGTTCCTCAGAAGAAATAGTGTAAAAGGAGGCAGCTGGATTCCCCCCAGGAATCAGTCACTACTGACACTGATTTCAAGGAAGGGGATGGATCCCCAAGCTCTCCATCTGATGATGTCTACCTCTTTTGAGAATGGATGACTGGATGTGCTCCATAGACCTGAAGGATGCATACTTACCACATCAAGATGGACAGACATTCCAGAAGGTACCTTCATTTCAGGCTGGGAGCCAGCCATTACCAATTCATATTGCTTCCGTTTGGTCTCACCTCAGCCCCCAAGGTGTTCACCAAATACATAGCTGTAGTCTCAGTGCATCTCAGGCTGTGGGGATTCCATGTGTTTCCATATCTAGAAGAGTGTCTCTTAACCACTCCAACCAGGCATCTACTCGTTCAATCCAGGGATTACCTGTTACAGCTAGCTCCCACTCTCAGCAGAACGATCAACACACAGAAGTCTTAGATGGAGCCGGTACAAACCATAGATTTCATAGGAGCATGTCTGGACACAAAACATCAACCCAGGCCTACCTCATGCCAGACAGGATCTCAAATTTATGGCTACATATCAAACAGATGGCTACACCAGCCCCCTCGGCAAATTTGGTGCTCAGGGCTTTGGGCTCACTGGCTGCCACAATAACTCTGTTACCTACAGCACCCTTACACATGAGAATCTTACAATGGACACTAGCAGTTCAGTGGTCATTACATAGGCATCCCTTACACTTTCCAGTCAAACTATCACAAGTATACAAAGACTCCATTCTTTGGTGGCTTCATTACTCAGAGGTCACACAGGGGCGGTCCTTTGTTCTTCCCCCTCATGATGCCATGTTGACCACTGACACCTCCAAGATGGGGTGGGGGTGGCATTTTCTGGGTTGGACTGTCCAAGGTATGTGGATTCCTCAAGAGACCAAATTGCATATCAATGTCCTAGAGATGAGCTTGGTCCTTCTAGCATTGCAAGTACTTCACAGCTTTCTTCCTGTAGGGACCATTGCGATACAATCAGACAATATCTCAGTAGTGTGGTACATTAATAAAAAGGGGGGAATCAGATCCTACCTGCTGTGTCGAGAAGCTGTGAGAGTGCAGCAATGGGCGATCTCTATCAACTGCTTTCTGACTACATCGAACATTCTGGGGAATTTCAACATCCTGGCAGACAGGCTCAGCCGAGTTCTAGTGATGCCTCACAAGTGGTCTCTGAATCAGTCAGTGGAAAATCTGATATCTGATGCTGTCACTCTTCATTCAGTCTTGACGAATGGGACTCGGTTCTGATCTTTGGAACCGGCTCGGCCGTTAAACAGCTTGCGCCAGCCAAAATATTTTCAAGCTAAGACTCTACCCATAATTCCCCTCTTTCTATTACCCCAGATCTCGTTTGCCGATTTTCAGCAAGACGTGTCACCCATTGCTCTCAGCTAAGTCCTTAAAAATTCCTTTATTAAGCTAATTCTTTGTATTTTCGCTGTGTGTGTGTGTGTGTGTGTGTGTGTGTGTGTGTGTGTGTGTGTGTGCGTGTGCGTATGTGTGTGTGTGTGTGTGTGTGTGTGTGTGTGTGTGTGTGCATATATATATATATATATATATATATATATATATATATATATATATATATATATATTGTCTAGATTATTCCTTATAATTTTGTTAGCTGTGTGTGTTTGAATACTCTACTCTATACCTCGGGTAATCTCCATTACCATTGTTGATAACCCCTCTCCTGCATTTCTTACCATTTGTGGTAACTCGTAGTACCATTATTGGTACTTACTTCCTTCTTTCTGTTGTACCCTTTTGGTATTTCTCCTATACCATCATTGGTAGACCTATGTGTGTGTGTTGGTATATTTAGCTTGTTACCTTTAGACACTAATTTTTTAAAATGGCAGAAAAGTATAAAGGCACTTCTGGATTTAAAGAGTGCCAAGACTGTGGAAGAAAGATGCACAATTCTGATGGGCATCTTTCATGTGTTTACTGTCTAGGAGCTCCACATCTCGACCAAAATTGCGACATCTGCTAGACCTTTAGTAACCGGGCCTCAGTCAAGTGTCGGAATAAGCTCATTTTGAAGGGCTTGTTGAAAACTACCTGTAGTAAAGCTGTGCCCAAGTGTGATTCCCCTCCAAAATCAGACTGTCTGAAAAAGAAAAAGCACTCGGCACCTGTGTCCCCCATGGCACTTGTGGCACAAAACATAAGGCTATGCTTCCGACTACCTCAACGGAACTGAAAGCAAAGATACCAAAGCTACAATTTCAAGAACCCTTCACATCGACTACTGCTACTGCGGTGCCTTCGGCACCAGCATCAGCACTGCCATGTATAGTTTCAGTCTCGGTGCTGACTTCTCCAACTATGCCTCAGCAGGCTCTGCCTACCCTCTAAGTGCCGGAACCAGATACTAATCTTTTCCCAGAACGAGGTATTTACCTTCCAGAGACCCTTTTGCGGGTCAGTTGCCCAGTCCCTTTCTGGAATGACCTGAGTCTCCTTCAGGATTATTGAATCATTCCTCCAGGAGTCTCTTTAAGGTAGATGTTGTGAGATTGGTGGATCAGCTGTTGGCGGCCAGAGGTATTCCTGCCCCTTCTCAGTACCCTCTCCATCCTGGAGTTGGGGTATCTTCTCCATGGACTCCTACACTGTCTCCTTCTCTGACTTACACTGGAGCTTCAGAGCTCAGCACTTCAATCCCCTCTGTATCAGCTGTTCCGGGGTCATTAGGCATCCCTACCTTGGCACCAGATGTTGCTCTGACTTCTTCGGTTCCCTCCTCAGAACCAACAGATTCTTGGGGCTCAGATTGGCTCCTGTTTTTTATGCAGAGCTAAACTTGGCTCTTGGGACTTGTCAGTTGGCGGTCCTTCCCTGGCTCCTGCTTCAGAGGGTGGACTCTCAGAACAGGGTGTAACCTCTGTTCCAAGGTGGTCTTTCTCGGTTCTGGGCTCCCACTCCTCTTTGGGGGTCCTGCCTTCTAGGTTATGGAGAGAGGTTTAGTCTCTGCAGGCTCTCAGCTGGTTCCTCCTGCATCGAAGAGTCACATTGCCATATCTTCTGGTCCAGAGTCGACAGCAATCTCCACAACAGGACAGCGAGCACCAAAGCTACAAGTTACCCCTGTACAGGGTCACTCTTCTTTGGAATCTTTCCCAGGGAACCTCTCTGAAGACCCCCCCGGTAACAACACGTGCAAGGGGAAGCACCTAGATTCCCAGGAAGAATCTGTCACCAAGGACATGGATTTCGATGAAGGGGAAAGTTCCCCCCGGTCACCCCCTGAAGATGTCTCCTTTGGAGACTTCCTAGAGATCCTCAAGCAGAGGGGTAGCTGGAAGCCCGAAGACCCAGACTCAGAAGAATCCATGTACTTGCAAGAGTTCGGTGCTTGACCATCTACTTCCTGGGTGACCCCACCCACTGACGATCTTATTAAGCTGATCGTGCAGTGGGCTTGGAAGGCCCCTGTCTCCATAGAGCCTATTCCCCGGAGACCAGACAAAATTTTATCACCTCCTGAAGACCATCAATATTGGGCCATAATAATATAATAATAATAAGTTGCCATAATAATTCTTGTTCTAATTTTAGGGACAAAGCCACTCCTTTCATAATGTTCAGCATGATCTATTGCTTTAAATAAGAAGGAGTGTTCAGGGTTACTCAAAATATGTTTCACTAAAGCATTCTCATTTTTATTATTTCTTAAGGCATACAAGTGCTCATAGAGTCATTCCTTCAGTTTCCTATCAGTTTTTCTGATATAGAAATTAGGGCATAGTCCACATTTAGCCATATATATAATGCTCTTTGAATTGCAATTATACCTTCCTTTAACTGATAACTTCCCTTCCCTAACTTGGAAACTGTTCCTTGTTTCAATATATCTGCAATAGGGGCAAGCTTCACATTTATACATGCCTGTCACTGTAAGACACACTTGCTTCCTAAACTCTAATATACTCTTTAAATGTTGCCCTCTTCTGAAAATAATTCTAGGAAGAGGTGCAAGCTAAGGACCAATGGTGGTATCTGTAGAAAGGAAATCCCAATTTTAACTAAAATGTGTCTCAAATTAATTGCAACCATACTGTAGGGGGTTATAAAAGTCAGGGAGAAATCAGTATTACTCTCTGAAGTCTCCCCTGTACCAGATGACACCTCCCCCTGCAGGTTTTTGTAATTTAAAATAGCCCTGGAATGACCTGGAGTCCATTTTAATTGTACTTCTACAATTAATTCCTGTAATAAGGTAACAGGATAGCCACATTTCAAAAATAAATTCTTCAAAAACTCACACTCATCAAAAAATCGGAATTATTAGAAATCATCCTGGCAGCTCTTATGAGCTGCCCCTTAATTACTGACCTTTTCCTGAAAAAAGAGTGTGAGCTTGAAAAATGTAGAAAATAATTAGAATATGTTTCTTTTCTAAAAATGGTGGCTGTGTAAGCCTGCCTTATTCTGTCCTCATTGAGGAGAACATCTAGGTACGAAATCCTGCCATTATGAAAGGCATGAGTGAATTTCAAAAATTGGGTGGTACTATTAAGATAATCTTACAAAAGCTGGAAGAACCCGTGTTCTCCTTTAAAGATGATAAATATATCATCCAAATAGCATGTGTAAAAATAAATGGATTCAGCATAAGGGTTATTATTGAACACGAATTCATGTTCCCAGAATGCTATAATAAAGTTGGCGAAGCTCCCCCCACATGGAGAGCCCATAGCTACACCCTTGGTTTACAAAAAATGTCTGCTATCGAATAAAAAATAATTATTAGACAATATGAAGTCTAATAATTCTTGGATTAAAGACAATTCTTGGTTATCTGCTCCTTTTTTAATTAGCATATGACTGAACCATTCAATGCCAAAGTCGTGTGGAATAATATTATGACATATTGTGATATTTTATATCAAGAAAATAATCTTTTGTATATATTTTTAATGAGAATTTGTAACGCCCTTGTCAGCTGATTAAGTCATGTGATTTTTAGGTTTTTAATGGATCATGTGTCTTTTATTTTTTGTCTGAAGAAGTATTGGTATTTTCCTTTACGAAAATGCTTACAATTAAAATCAGTTATTTTTGTATTTTTGGTGTTGTCCTAGCAAGTGCTTTTGATCTTTTTTTACAACAGTTTTTCGTGTTTTATTTTCCTGGTTTGTAGTTCGATTTGGAAAGCATGGCAATGGATAACAGCTTTAATACTCCTTCCCTGTTTTCGCGGGAAGATTCCATGGTGGACAGTAATTCTGATAATTCGAAAATTAGCAAATTAACTCAGTTAGTAAATATTCTAATGCGTAAAGTAGAAGGTCTAACATCAGTGGTTGGGAGGACTGTTCCCTTATCTATGCCTTATACCACTAATTCAAATGGAACTACCATTATTCGCTCTATTCCTCCACTTCCATAGTCTAATGGGACTGCTTCGAATGCTGATCATCCTACACCTTTGGTAAACGTCAGAACATCTAATGGAGTGGTGAACCTTAATGGGAGTCCAGTTTTACATGAGACCCCTTTGAATGAGGAGGCATACAGAGAGGTGAATTCCAGCGTGGGAGCCGGTTCACGAGATGTTCCGTCTAACATTACTTTCAGAGATGTTTTAATAAATGGCCCGAATCTAAAGGATTGGTTTCAACCATTACAAGATTTAAATGGGGTTCCAGTTGTTAGTAATACTACTAAAGCCCCTAGTAGTCTTTCCCCACCAGTAAGTAATATATCAGACAATTTAAAACTATTAGATATGAAATCCTTTAAGGTGAAAAAAATTAAAGCTTGAAATAACGTATTTCAATGAATGTCTGCAATGGAAAATAGTCCCCAAGGGTCTGCGGACCTGTCGCTTCCCCATGGGCCTCATCCTTGATTCTCCTTTTTATCATGATCTTATAGATTTGTTCAGTAGGCAAGGATTTGATTTGCTGCAATTACTAATTTACCACTACCAGGTACTTGTGGATGATTTGATCAAGGACATCGACTTGGACAATATAATAAAAAGTTATCTTGATTTTATTAGATACAAGTACTATTATTCACATATTTTTACAAGTATTGATGCATATATAACTAAATTCAAGTCTATTAAACTAAAAAAACTTCACTGGGATGAGACTGATTATGCAAGGGGTGTGGCCTGTTCCAAACCACCTATCTCACAGCATTGGAATGGAGGGGCTCAACCAATAATAACCACTGCTGACAGAACCAATCAGAATGAATTGGAAGATGATGTCAGCATAATGCCAGCCAACCCAAGCGAGAACAAAGCTTCAAGTTCATTGGAGGTAATTCTTTGTCGTAGTGAAAGAATAAGGAATCAAACTTCTACTCAGTCTAATAGCACCGGGAGAGATAATATCCAGCCCTCAAATTTTCAGAATGGCCAAGGACGGTAACAACAGAATCAATCCAGGAATGTCAACAGGAAGAGGAACCGATGTTATTGGGGGCAATAGGGGAGATAGCATTAAGCTGCTTAATCACAGACGAAGGTGAGAGCCTCCCGAATCTGACTGTTGCATATAATTCAACTAGAGATTTTAAAATTTTTAATTTCTCATCTTTTGCTATTCAAACTGACTTGGTGGACACTTTGGCAAAAGGCCTTCCTTACTTTTGCTCCCTCTAGATGCTTTGACTTGGCAAGAACACTAGTAGATTTGAATATTTTTACTCGAAAAGCCAATTTGAATTTAATGTTTGCAATGAACAGTGATGATTTTGGTAGTTCTGAGCATAAACTGTTTAAGGTTTCTAGTACTTTTAACCCTATTTTGCATCCTGTCTTAGCAGTTTATGACCGTCTTTGTGAACATGATATTGGGAATATGCATGCACTAAGATTTGGCTTTAAAAAGCAAGTTAACAATTTTGACATGCATGAATGGGAAATGCTGGAAAATTTAAGGAACAGCAATCTGAGGGTCACTAAACCCGATAAGGGGGGAGGTCTGGTGTTTTTGGAATATTCTTATTACAAAAACGGATGGAAGAAATGTTAAATTCAGATTATTAACCTGTCTCTCTGAATGAACTTAATGTAGCATATAGAAGGATTAAAATGTATTTGAATGATTTATTCATAAAGGCATGAATTACAATAGATCTGTATAACTATTTCTCAATGCCAGCACCCCAAATCCCAGTAATATTTTGCATTCCAAAGATTCATAAGAATCTTCGGAACCCCCCTACTGTGCCAATAGTTAATGGAAGAAATTCCATTACTTACCCCTTAGCTAAATATGTAGATTATTTGTTAAAGATGTACCTAATTGGGGAACAACATATATGCAAAGACTCTTGGTCATTTCTGAAAAATATTAGTAAATTGAGGTTTGTTGAGAGTTATAACTTTGCCACAATCGATGTCAAGGATTTATATACCATTATTCCACACAACCTTGGCATTGAATGGGTCAGTCATATGCTAATTAAAAAAGGAGCAGATAACCAAGAATTGTCTTTAATCCAAGAATTATTAGATTTGATATTGTCTAGTAATTATTTTTTGTTTGATGGCAGATATTTTTTGCAAAACAAGGGTGTAGCTATGGGCTCTCTATGTGAGGGGAGGCTTCGCCAACTTAGTTATGGCGTTCTGGGAATATGAATTTGTGTTCAATAATAACCCTTATGCTGAGTCCATTTTTTTACACATGCTATTTGGATGATATATTTATCATCTTTAAAGGAGAACATGGGTCCTTCCAGTTTTTGTTAGATTATCTTAATAGTACCACCCAGTTTTTGAAATTCACTCATGTCTTTGTAATGACAGGATTTCTTACACAGATGTTCTCCTCAATAAGAATAGAATAAGACAGGTTTACACAGCCACCATTTTTAGAAAAGAAACATATTCTAATTCTTTTCTACATTGTTCAAGCTCACACCCTCTTTTCTAGGAAAGGTCAGTAATTAAGGGGCAGCTCGTAATAGATGCCAGGATGATTTCTAATAATTCCGATTTTTTTGGATGAGTGTGAGTTTTTGAAGATTTGTTTATGAAACGTGGCTATCCTGTTATCTTATTAGAGGAATTAATTGTAGAGGTACAATTAAAATGGACTTCAGGTCATTTCAGGGCTATTTTAAATTACCACAAACTGCATGCAGAGGTGTCATCTGGTACAGGGGAGACTTCAGAGAGTAATACTGATTTCTCCGTGACTTTTATAACCCCCTACAGTATGGATGCAATTAATTTGAAACACATTTTAGTTAAAAATTGGGATTTAATTTCTACAGACACTACCATTGGTCCTAAGCTTGCACCTCTTCCTAGAATTATTTTCAGAAGAGGACACAATTTAAAGAGTATATTAGAGGCTAGGAAGCAAGTGTGTCGTAGAGTGACAGGCATGTATAAATGCAAAGCTTGCCCCTATTGCAGATATAAGGAAATAGGGAACAGTTTCCAAGTTAGAGAAGGGAAGTTTTCAGTTAAAGGAAGGTATAATTGTAATTCAAAGAGCATTATATATTTGGCAAAATGTGGACTATGTCCTAGTTTCTATATTGGAAAAACTGATAGGAAACCGAAGGAACAACTCTATAAGCATTTGTATGCCATAAGAAATAATAAAAATGAGAATGCTGTAGCGAAATATATTTTGAGTAACCCTGAACACTCTTTCTTATTTAAAGTAATAGATTATGTTAAACATTATGAAAGGGGTGGCCCTGTGTCCTTAAAATTAGAACAACAAGAATTATTATGGAAACTGAGGTTGGATGCATTTAGGGAACCAGGGCTAGATGAAGCTTGCTCAATAACATGTATTCTGAAATTGAGAAGTCTTATGAGATGAAACTTACTATTTTTAACTATAATTTTACATGAATATGTATATATCTGCTATAGATATTAACATTTGTTTTTGGATTTAGTATTTTATTTGGTGTAGGGAACTTTTAAGTGGGGTGTAACATTATGACACATTGTGATATTTTATATCAAGAAAATAATCTTTTGTATATATATTTTTTAATAAGAATTTGTAATTCCCATGTCAGCTGATTAAGTCATGTGATTTCTTGGTATTTAATGGATCATGTATCTTTACTTTTTGTCTTAAGTAGTATTGGTATTTTCCTTTACGAAAGTGCTTACAATTAAAATCAGTTATTTTTGTATTTTTGGTGTTGTCCTAGCTGGTGCTTTTGTTTTTTTGTTGCAACAGTAAGGCTTGTTGATTAAAAGCTTTATTTGGAAGTTTTGATGGGAAAACTTGCTGATATTGCACTTTATTCTTTGGGGTTATGATTATTTGAGTTGTTTGAGTAGAATTACAGCATTTAAAACTTATTTTTCATTTGAGCTGTGATTTTGGCATCATTTTGTATGGTAAACATTTCTGACAGTACTTTTTTATCGGTTTATGATTTATTTGTTGTCTGATTCTGTTTTGGGCTGTATCTGTTCATTTTGACTGAAGCTAGTCCTGTTTTTTTACAAAATTAGGGGACTTTTGTGCATTGATTTTGTGCTTGAATCTGTGTTACTGTAAGTGTCAGTGCAGTATTTAGAATAGTTACTCCTGCAGAATAGACTTGATTGTTTTTGGTGTCATTTTGTGTTTTGCACATTTCTGACAGGATTTTTTTTTATCTGTTTATAATTTATTTCTTGTCTAATATCCATTCATTTTATGAAGCTAGTTTTTTTTTTTTTTTTTTTTTTTACAAAATCGAGACTTTTGTGAATGTATTTTGTGGTCTGAACTGTGTTACTGAAAATACTGTCATTTTTTTCAATGCAGTGTTCAGAGTAGTATCCTTACAAAACTAGTGATGGGAAGTTGTTCAATCTCGCCATTCATTCTTTACTGATGGGTTTGTAGCCAATCCATCGGCTCCAATACGGCCGTTTGCAAAGCTCATGGTTTACCAGTAGATGCACTGCTGGAATTACCTCAGATCTAGTTTGCCACGGCACGGATCTCAGAGGTTCCAGTTTGCTCGAGCCAATATTCACCAAAAAAAAAAAAAAAGCATTTATCGCAAGTTATTTTCAAATTTTTTGATATTATTCCATAGTTTAGTGATAGAGTAGTTTCTGTAGCTTCTTACAAGCTCCCCTTTCCCTCGTGTGCTATTTAGATAGTTTAGCTTAATTTGTAGTGGCCTCGTGTTTTGGCCTAGTTGTTATCTGGTTACTTATATATATATATATATATATATATATATATATATATATATATATGTATGTATGTATATATATATATATATATATATATATATATACATATTTAGCTATTGTTGGTCCTTTGGGGCATTGTTTGAGTGTGTTTTATTAGTCTGGTTAAACTAGCTGTTCTCTAGGCTTTTTGTGTTTTGAACCTAGGCATGGTTCTTGTTATATAGCTGAGTGTGACATTAATTAGGCTTTTTGTGGCTTTGTTTTTTGTTTGGATATGTCTGAGGACAAGGACAAACACCCAAAGTCTGGATTCAAGAAATGTCCATACTGCAGGCAAAAGATGTCTTGTGACTGATGGGCACGTTCAGTGCATTTATTGCTTAGGTGCTGTGCATTTGCAGGAGTCCTGCAGTATTTGCCACTCCTTTTCCTCAAGGGTTTTATTGGAAAGGAAAAGGAAGCTTGTTGATAAGGGCTTGCTGAAGCATCCTTTTTCCGAAGCATTGAGTGACCAGGATGGGGCCAGTAAATCCTCCAAGTCCTTGAGACTCCAAGGAATCTAAAGCCTTTAAAAAGTCCAAAAAAATGGAATATTCTGGGGCATTGGCTCCACAGCTTTTGGAGCCGAGTGTCTTTTCATTTCAGAGCCTACCCACAGTTCTGGAGCCAGTATCTGGGAGACCTGCATCTCCACTCCTTCAGTCGGCACCATTGGTGCACTCTTCTAGGTCTTCTGTCAGCCTCTCAGATTTAGATATGGACTGATTGGTGCAGAAGCGCTTATGTCACCAGGCCTTGCTAAATTATTGTTGGCTCCGACCCTAGCGTCGGAACCGAAGACCACCAAACCAGATTTGACTGCTCCTCCTCCAAGCCGTACCAGACCTTCGGAGCTGGAGGGGGCTGACCTGTTGATCGTGGAGCATTTGAAGCCGAGACCTGCTCTGGTGTCCTCAGTTCCATCTACTCTGACGTCCTCAGCGCCAACCGGGGACTTTAGGAGTTGACACTCTCCTGTCGCGTCAGGGCAGGACAGTCGCACCGACTTGTCGGTGCCAACTCTTCCAATCGGGGCTTTTGCTCGGATGAGCTCAGCTCCTACCCCTGGCTCGGAGCTCATGGTGCGGGAGGGGCTGGCGGTTCCTTCAGGTCCGTCGACTCCTTTTCATCGGAGCCGTGATGCCTTTGAAGCCTTGGGGAGAGCCTTGTCCCCAAAGACATCCTCGACACCAGGTCTGGCCTCTTCTTCCCCCAAAGCACCTGTGTCCACTTCTGCCTCCATCGTCCAGGCTAAGCATAGAGACCCTGAGCTTCAGGTAGCCCCACAGGGCGCCCCCTGCTCTTCCGAGACCTTCCCAGAGACTCCCACTGAGGAGGTCCCCAGGAAGAGATTGTGCAAGAGGAGACACTTGGACTCCTCACAGTAGTCTTTGACATTTGACACTGACTTGGATGAGTCAGAAGGGTCCCCATGATCCCCCTCTGAGGATATCTCCTTTGCTGAGATACTCGAGATCTTTAGGCAGAGGGGTGATTGGCAGTCCAAAAGCCCTACTGAGGATGAGTCATTTCTCCTGAAGGCTTTCGGGTCTCAACCTTCCACCTCTTGGGTGTTTCCGACCTTCAATGAGCTCATGCAGCTGATCTCTCGGTGGGCGTGGGAGTCACTGGAGTCCATGAAGCCTGTCCCTCAGAGGCCTAATAAGTTCATTTCAGCCCCCGTAGATAAATCCTTTTTGTCCAAAGGAGTCCCTGTTGATGCCATTGTGGTGGCGGCGGCCACCAAAAAAGAAATGTCTGAGACTTTCTCGTCTATCTATCCTCCTAACAGAGAGTCCAGGATCATGAATAGATATGGGAAACGCATGTTTAGTTCAGTGACTTTTACACTCCGATCCCTGAACTATTTGACCCATTTTACCAGGCTGCAGAGATCTCCTTAAGGAGTTGGGAGATATTCTTCAGGGTACTGTAGCTGCAGGGGCTTCCGACAAAGTTGCCGCCCAGTTTGCTACCCTAAATTCCATTGTGAACTCATCCATGCATCTCATATCATATGCAGCTGATGGGACGAGTAGGGCAGCGGGTACAGGAATTTCTCTAAGAAGACATTCCTGGATGCGCTTGTGTTCCTTCTTCATTTGTAAATACCCCTTTTGATGGCTCATTTCTCTTTGGGCCTAAAGTGAAGGAAACTTTGACCAGGTGTGAACAGGAGGGAAAGACTCTGTCTGCCGTCAGAGTCTGTTTTTCCACCCCTACTCGGCCTTACCCCAAAAGCCAAAGGGGAGGAAAAATGTGGTTCAGAAAAGCCCAAGGAGCCTTACAGGACACACGTGGTGAACCCCCCTCTAGGGGCAGAGGAGGGGGTAATAATGGATGATGCTGCCCTCGTGGCAGAGGGGGTCCACAATACCAGGGTGACAGATTACTTCTCTGGTCCACCCTATCAGTGCTCCTGAAAGGAGGCCTGACTGTCCTGCTCTGGAGGCACCCGGGGGTCGCTTATCTTTGTACCCAGATGCCTGGCAAGATATAACAAATGACAGCTGAGTACAAAGTATTATTTCCAGGGGGTATTTCATACCATTCTCCACTCCACCCACACCCGCAAGGAGAATTCCGGACATTCAACCCAGTTACAGGGAACAAGCAACTATAGAGGTCCACAAGTTGCTAGAAAAAAGTCATCCAGCCAGTCCCAGCAGACCAAACAGGATCCAGAACTTACTCAAGATTATTTTTGGTTCCAAAGAAAACAGGAGACTGGAGACCCATTTTGGACCTCAGCAGACTCAGTTTTGTGAAGAAAGAGAAGTTGCGGATGGTCACGCTACAGTGTATACTTCCCTTTTTAGGGAGAGACAATTGGATGTGCTCGATAGATCTCAGGGATGCATACTACCACATAAAAATGGCCAGGCCAACGAGAGATCATCCAGAGATTATCAATTTCGAGCCCTGTCCTTTGGTCTCACTACAGCCCCCAGAGTGTTCACCAAATGCATGGCAGTGGTCACGGCTCACCTGAGGCGTCTAGGATTCCAGGTGTTTCTGTACCTAGATGATTGGCTCCTTACCTCCACCACCAGGCATCAACTGATTCAGGCAAGGGAATACACTCTGATACTCTGCAATCACTTAGGCATTACAGTCAACCCAGAAAAGTCTGCCTTGTCGCCATCGCAGTATATCGTCTTTATAGGGACAGAGTTAGACACTTCAACCACCACTCTACGACTACCAGTGGAGAGGGTCTTTCTTCTTCGCCAGCATGTCAACTCATTGGTATCAGAAGACAGAGCACCAGCCACAGAAGTTTTAAAAGTATTGGGTTTGATGGCTGCAGCGATCTTGGCCATATCATTAGCAAGGATGCAGATGCTGATTCTTCAGTGGCTGCTGGTCACTCAATGGTCTTATCAGGAACTTCCAATGATTCACATGATTTTAATTACAAACTCTGGCAAGAGAGATCTCCAGTGGTGGCTGACATCTCTTCATGTAACCGTAGGATGACCCTTTGTACTACCCCCTTCAGTAGCCACTGTGACCACGGACGCTTCCCTGATAGTGTGGGGGGGGGGCATTTTCAGGGAAAGACTGCCCAAGGCACATGGACGGATCAAGAGTCACATCTGCATATCAATGTTCTGGAGATGAGAGCAGTACTTCTGGCTTTGTAGTACTTCCAGGACTCTCTTCCTCTAGGGACAATTGCAATTCAGACAGACAATATGTCAGTAGTCCGGTACTTGAACAAGCAAGGCAGAACCAAGTCTTACCCCCTTTTCCGAGAAGCCCTCAGAATTTGGCAGTGGGCTGTCTCCTCCCAGCTCTTTCTGTTGGCAACACACATCCCAGGGAGATCCAACATGATAGCAGACAAACTGAGCAGGGCAATCTTGTTGCCACACGAGTGGTCCCTCAAGCAAGAGATTGCAGAGGATTTTCTGCAAATGGGACCAGCCTTGCTGCAATCTTTTTGCCAGTCACATCAACATGAAATGCAGACGCTACTTTGCCTTGAAACCCCCGAGGGACGCACTTGTACACGATTGGCCCCCGGGTCTCCTCTATGCATTCCCTCCAATCTCATTAATACCCAGACTTCTACAGAAAGCAAAGTCACTGGGAAGGACTATCATTCTTATAGCCCCTCATTGGCCTTGCAGATTAGGTTCCCATTTCTTCATCATCATCTCTTGGAGGATCCATGGACTCTGGACCCAGTTCCGGACCTTTTGACACATCCATTGGGGGACCTCCATCCTTCCTTGCAGTCACTGAAGCTAACAGCTTGGCTGCTCCAGTTCCCCTCGTAGCCAGGCTTCATAACCTTTCCAATGAGACAAGGCAGATCCTTTAGTCTTCCCATAAGCTGTCCACCAGAAGATTATATCTTAGTAAGTGGAAGAGATTTTCCATATGGGCCTCTAAGCAGAACATTGATCCTTATCAAGCCCCCTTGACGTCCATATTAGAATTCTTGACTATGATCTTTAATAAAGAGCTGCAGCCGCAACAGTTTGGGACCAGTTGGTTGCTATATCTAACTTTCATCTCGGAGTTGATGGGCTAAACATAATGTCCCACAAGTTGATCAAGGCCTTTCTCGAAGGAACCTTTCACATGAGGCCTCCAGTAAAAACTTCTTATTCTCCTTGGAATCTAAACTTTATGTTGTCTCGTATAATTCTTCCCCTGTTTGAACCTGCATCATCTTGTGATCTCAAATTTTTATCATGGAAAACCATATTTCTGGTGGCTATTACTTCTGCCCGCAGAGTGTCAGAACTGCAAGCCTTATCTATCAGCCCTCCTTATTTGATTTTTCATGCTGATAGAGTATCTTTTCGGACAAACCCCTCCTTTTTGCCCAAAGTTTGTTCGGAATCTAATATCAACCAAGTCATTGAGTTGCCAGTCTTCTTCCCTAACCATTCCAATAAATTGGAGTATATGCTGCACAAACTTGCCGTTCACAGACAGCTCAGATATTATTTGGACAGAACAAAAGATGTTAGCAAATCAGACCAGCTCTTTGTGTCTTTCTCTGAAGCCAGAAAAGATAGACCAGTGGCTAAAACAACGCTTTCTAAATGGCTGTCTGTTTGTATCACTTTTGTTTATTCAGCTGCTAATATGCCCTTACTACATAAGATTAAAGCTCACTCTACCAGAGCAGTTTTTAAATTTTCTGCATTCCAGGCCAAATTGCCCCTTGATAACATTTGTGCTGCAGCCACTTGGTCTAAACCTCATACCTTTATCACTCATTACAAAATTGATAAGGCCTCCAGGGACAGGGCTTCATTTGGGTCTACGGTCCTGAAGAATGTACTCCCGTGAACCACCCGAGATTGAGGGTGCTAGGGATGCTACCCATCAGTAAAGAATGAGCGGCAAGATTGAACAACTTCACATTAAGAAGTTATGTAACTTACTATAACGTTCCATGTGAGTTGTTCAATCTCGCCTTCATTCTTATGTCCCTCCCTCCATCCCCCACCTGGCTGATAGTTGACCTTGAGGCTGGTCTCATCCTGGTTGCTCAGTTCTTCTTCCTCTCTATGGGAGGGTGGTTCACTTATGGATATAGTACACGCAGCAAACAAGATCTGAGGTAGTTCCAGCAGTGCAACATGGGATAAGGGGCTTGGTCTCGAGCTACTGGTAAATCTTGAGCTTTGCAAACGGCCATATCGGCGCCGATTGATTGGCTCCGAACCCATCAGTAAAGAATGAAGGCGAAATGGAACAACTCACATGGAACGTTATGGTGAGTACATAACTTCTTATTTAGATTGCTGCTTAAAGGAAAAATAGTGGAATTTGTCTGTCTTCTTAATGGACTGACCATGTAGCTAGTATATGGTTTTTGCTGGCTATTTTCTTGTCCCCTCACTTGATGGACTCAGTACCCCCACACCTTCTTCCCCATATGCATCGGGCAAGTTGTCATACCATTGTCTTTTTGTTAACTCTAGGTTTGCTGGTGTGATCATAGTACCATGACTGTCCATTACACTTGGGTGAGAAATATCCTCCCAGTCTGTACCATTGTGTGTTGCAGCTACAGGAGAACCAAACTCTTTAGGTGCAGGAGAAGTCAGGGATGCAGACTCTGTTGCCAGTATAGATACTTTTCCTAGGAAATTCTCCCACTAGTGTAGTATATGTCAGGTGGTGGGACAGCAGTCTGTTTTTTTTCACCTGAGGTGATAGCTATGCCTGATTCATTGTTCAAACAGTTGACTACAGGATGTATACCTGAATTCTGAGTAATGCTGGCACTTCCACCACTGATCAGTCTGCTGGGGATCTTCCTTTGGAGGAGAGTCTGTGTCTGATGACTCTGACCTCGGTGAGTCTGTTCCTCTGATGACTAACAAGTACAGGTATCCAAACAGATGATGTTATGTGATCCTATCTCGCCTACATTCTGAATGATGGGTTCGGAGCCGATCCCTCGGCTCCGACTCGGCACGCTTATGCTATAGAGCGAGGCCTCTAATTGGCTGAGCTATCTTTATCCCAGGATGCACCACCACTAATCCCCCAGATCTCGTCTGCCGCTTACACAGCTTGGACGTGGTCTCAACATTGGCTGGGCTAAGTACTATATTAATAGTATATTTTCCTGTCAGTAGTTCTCTCTTTTCAAACCAAAAGCTGTTTTAACGGCTATTTTTGTGTACGAGTGTGTCTCTGTTGTTGGATTGATTTTTTGATTTAATTTTCCTGTCAGAGAAGGTTCCGTTTCAGTTAGAAGGGCCTTCCCCTGTACTAACTACTTCAGTGGTTGTGTGTGGGTCAAGTACCCGTTTGAGTTGGAGGGTCTTGACCCTCTTTGTTTCTTCCTTTTTCCCTTGCTGTAAAAAAAAAAAAAAAAAAGTGTTTTTGTTTCAGTTTATAAATTTTGAGTACAGGACATTCTTATTGTACTTGTGTCCCAAACTGTTTGAAGTTTACTGTTGTTTCTGTTTTTTCTGCAATGTCTAAGGAACACAAACCCTCCGGGTTTAAAAAGTGCACGAGGTGTGGGTTTAAAATGTCCATAACGGACGACCACTCCTCGTGCGTCTATTGTCTTGGCGCCAAACATCTCCAGGAATCCTGCAGTGTATGCCATGCTTTTTCCTCTCGAGTCCTCCAGGAGAGGAAAAACAAATTAATCCTTAAAGGATTAATCAAGCCTTCTTTCGAGGAGGCTTTATCTTTCTCTCCGTCTCCTTCTAAGAAGAGGAAAGTGCCAGCTCCGACCAGTCAGTTGGAACCGACGGCTAAAAAAGGTAAGCAGACTTCTCCATCGGCTCCACGGACTTCGGAGCCGAGGTCGGAACGGTCTGCCTCGATGCCTCCTACCTCGACCCCTCTGGTTTCGGAGCCGAGGTCTGGAGCATCGAGAGGCGGGTCACCCTCATCGGCTCCACTGATATTGGAGCCGATAAGGGTCATCGGCTCAGACACTTCCCCCTCGGAGCCGAAGTCCTTATCGGCGCCGAGGGAAATTTCCTTGAAGGTTTCCTCGGAGCCGATAATTGTGGAGTCCTTTCGGAGCCGGTCCCCGAGCCCTTCGGAGCCGATGGAGAAATCGGTTCGGGCCCGATCGGTATCCTCGAGATCTTCCAGGATGTCTGATTCAGACATCGACAGGGTGCTCCTTCGACTCTTCCAGTCTCCGGTGTTCCAAAAGATGGTTTCGGCTCCAGCCCAGTTGGCTTCGGAGCCGATGGTCCACTCCCCTATTGTACTTCCTCCTCCAACAGCTTCGGCACCGTTGGAGCAGGTGTTGGTGGAACCAGTGGAGGTGTTAGGGTCAGGCCCGACCCTTGCTCCGGCCCGGCTCGGGTCGGAGTTCAGTGCACGGACTTCTTCCTTCGGCCCTGGGGGGGAGGCTTCGGGATTGATGCTTTCGGTCCCAAGTCTCCCTCTTGGTGCGTCGGCGGGAGTACCGTCCACTGTCGTGGCCACGGAGGGGACCTTCCCAGGATTCTGGTGGTCCGCCTTCAGGGCTATGAGGAGTGCTCTAGCCAAATCTTCATTGGCTACCTCCACAGTTTCCCCAGCTCCTTCCCTACATTCGGAGACTGGGTCATTGGCAGTCCCCCTGTCCGCAGACAGCGGAGCCCCTGGGCCTCAGGTTACCCCGCTGGGGTTTCTCCCTCCTGGAGGTCCTTCTGAAGCCTCTTCGAAGAACCTCCCAGGAAGAAAACGATGCAAGAGGAAGCACGTTGACTCCCTGACGAGTCTTTGACATCTGACACCGATCTCGATGATGCAGAGGGGTCCCCCAAGTCGTCCTCGGATGATGTCTCCTTTGCAGACATCCTAGAAACCCTAAAACAACGAGGCGGCTGGCAGTCCAAACCTCCCTCTGCTGATGAGTCGGTGTTCCTGAAGGCCTTTGGGGCTCAGCCTTCCGCCTCCTGGGTGTCTCCGCCCTTGACGAGCTCTTGGATTTGATCTGTCAAGGGTGGGAACACCCGGACTCTGTGGAACCAGTGCCCGTCGTCCAAACAAATTTCTTTCAGCACCCCAGATAGAGAGTTCCTCACGAAAGGTGTGGCTGTGGATGCTATGGTGGTGGCATCTGCTACGCAGCAGGATGTAGCAGAGGCTTCTACGTCCGTCCATCCTCCTAATAAGGAGTCTAGGAGCATGGATCGGCACGAAGCGCACCCTAAGTTCAGCGGCCTTTACCTTGAGGTCTCTGAACTACCTAATGCACTTCACGAGATTCCAGAGGGATCTGATTAAGGAATTGTCCGATACCCTCCTAGGTAACCTGCCTGAGGAGCTGGCCCAGACGGTTGGTTCTCAGCTGGCTACAATGTCATCCATTTCGAACTCGTCCATGAGGCTCATCTTATGCGGCGAAGGCGAGTAGAGCGGCGGGTACAGGCATTGCTCTAAGGAGACAAGCCTGGCTCCGCCTGTGTCATTTCGCGGAGGCCTTCAAGTCTTCATTCGCCGACACCCCCTTTGATGGGTCCTCCCTGTTTGGGCCCAAGGTGAAAGACACTCTTACCCGCTGTGAGCAGGAGGGTAAGACTCTGACTGCCGTAGGGGCACGATTTTCCACTCCCTTTCGGCCTTATCCCAAGGCTAAAAGAGGGGGGAAGATGTGGTTCCGGAGATCGCAGAAGTCTTACCCTTCCCAGCAGGAAGGTTCCCCCTCCAGAGGCAGAGGAGGGGGAAATTCATCAGGAAGACGCCGTCCCAGAGGCGGCAGAGGCCCCCGCAATACTGGAGACCGCGAGTCCTTTCGTGGCTCTTCAACCTTTCATAGTCCCTGAGGGATTGCCCGACTGTGCTGCTCCGGAGCCAGTCGGGGGTCGTTTTTCGAAGCACCTAAAGGCCTGGAAAGGCATCACTCAGGACCGATGGGTGCTTCGAATTATCGCCGGAGGTTACTCCATCCCATTCTGTCGCCCCTCAGTCCAAAAGAATCCCGGACCCGCCACCCAGTCAACGGGATACCGCAGCCATAGAAATTTCAAAACTGCTGCAAAAAGGAGCCATCCAACCGGTCCCCGCAGACCAGATCGGATTAGGGACTTACTCAAGATTCTTTTTAGTGCCAAAAAAGACCGGGGACTTGAGGCCCATTTTGGACCTAAACCGTTCAGTCAAGAAGTCCAAGTTCCGAATGGTCACTTTACAAACCATTCTCCCGTTGTTGGAGAAAGGTGTTTGGATGTGCTCCATAGACCTCAAGGACGCGTATTACCATATCAAAATACATCAAACGTCCAGGAGACACTTGCGCTTCAGCCTAGGAAGCAGTCATTTTCAGTTCCGTGCGCTGCCCTTTGGTCTCACCACAGCCCCCAGGGTGTTCACCAAATGCTTGGCAGTAGTGACTGCTCACTTGAGGAGTCTAGGATTCCAGGTGTTTCCGTACCTAGACGACTGGCTTCTAACTGCCACCTCCAAGCATCTACTTCTACGGAGCCTGCAAGCCACAACATCACTGGGCAATTCCCTCGGAATCACCTTCAATTGGCCAAAGTCTGTGTTACGGCCATCTCAAAGAATAAGATTCATAGGGGCAGAGATAGATTCAAACCAGATGCGGGTCTATCTACCTGCAGACAGAATTCAAATCATACAAAATCAGGTTCGAGCCTTACTCCCCAGGTCCAAAGCCCCAGCCAGAATGGTCATGCAACTTTTGGGATCGATGTCTGCCACAGTTCTGCTAGTTCCCTTGGCAAAGTTACACATGAGAATCCTCCAATGGCTTCTTTCAACTCAGTGGTCCTTTCAGGAACTCCCTCTCAATCATCTAATATGGATCACAGAATCTTGCAGGGACCTTCGCTGGTGGCTAGTGTCCTCCAATTTGGAGCAGGGACGACCCTTTGTTCTTCCTCCTCCGGCCACTTTGACC
Source organism: Protopterus annectens (assembly GCF_019279795.1). Classification (NCBI taxonomy): domain Eukaryota; kingdom Metazoa; phylum Chordata; order Ceratodontiformes; family Protopteridae; genus Protopterus; species Protopterus annectens. The sequence continues at coordinate 398,807,283 of NC_056744.1, forward strand.
ACGGACGCCTCCCAGACGGGGTGGGGGCATTCCTGGGCAGGTCAGTCCAGGGCAAATGGCATCCGGAAGAGACCTCTCTCCACATCAACATTCTAGAAATGAGGGCAGTACTCCTGTCCCTTCAAGCCCTTCACTGTTACCTCCCTCAGGGCGTAATTGCTGTTCACTCGGACAACATGTCAGTTGTCTGGTACCTGAACAAGCAGGGAGGGACCAGATCCTATCCTCTTTGCAGAGAAGCGATGAGGGTCTGGGAATGGGCAATCTCAACCAAACGCTTCCTAGTGGCTACTCACATACCGGGCAAATCCAATGTCATAGCCGACAGGTTGAGCAGGACCATTCTCTCTCCACACGAGTGGTCTCTGAACATGAATATTACAAGGCAGATTTTCAGCGAATGGGGAGTTCCGCGCTGCGACCTCTTCGCGACTCCTCTAAATGCGAAGTGCGAAGATTTTTTCTCTCTAACCCCGGCTCCGGGGAAGAGCCCTATGGACGCGTTAGTCCATCCTTGGCCCACCGGTCTGCTTTATGCCTTCCCTCCAGTTCCTCTCCTACCCAAGGTAATTTAGAAGGCTTCTCTCTTAGGGAGCAAGATGATCTTAATTGCTCCTTACTGGCCTCGTCAAGTCTGGTTTCCCTTTCTTTGGAAACATGCTCTGGAAGGTCCATGGTTCCTGGACCAGGTCCCAGACCTACTGATTCATCAGTCGGGACTACTACACCAGTCCCTACACACATTAAGATTGACGGCCTGGCTCCTCCTCTTCCAACCATAGTCAGGAGACATGCACTAGACCCAGATGTAGTGCACATATTGTCTTCAGCCCACAAGTCGGCTACGAAGAAACTTTATTCTAGCAAATGGAAAAGATTTGCTATATGGGCTCAACTCGGGGCCTGGACCCTATTTCAACCCCGTAGCAGAAGTACTCAAGTTCCTAACCTTTCTTTTCAACCAAGGCTCTTCTGTTTCTACCATCAAAGTACAATTGGCAGCAATTTCTAATTTTCATGAATCCATAGACCCACCATTAATGAGCAACAGGTTGTGTAAGACCTTCTTGAAAGGTGCTGCTCTATTAAGACCTCCAGTTTCTTATCCTGCACCTCCTTGGGATCTCGATATAGTATTACGTGCCTTGACTTCTTCCCCCTTTGAACCGGCAGCTACCTGTGATTTAAAGTTTCTATCATGGAAGACAGCTTTCCTAGTGGCAATTACTTCAGCGAGAAGGGTTTCAGAACTTCAAGCTTTATCAGTAAAACCTCCGTATTTGGTTTTTCATACAGACAGAGTTTCCCTCAGACCAAATCCTTCTTTTGTTCCTAAAGTCTGTTCTACTTTATGCTTGCAACAGTCATTAGAGCTCCCAGTTTTTTTCCCAAAATATTCCAGTAAAGCGGAATTTATTTTCCACACACTAGATGTCCACAGGCAGTTACGTTTTTATTTGGATAGGACCAAACAATCAAGGAATACAGATCAGTTGTTTGTGTCCTTTGCAGAAAACAAATTGGGCAACACGGTCACAAAGGTCACTATTGCCAAATGGATCAGGGATTGTATTACTCAAGCTTATGTTTTTTCTAACAAGGAGCTTTCCACCTCTATCAAGGCTCATTCTACAAGGGCTATGGCTACTTCGGTAGCATTTCATTCTAAGCTTGCTATTAGTGACATTTGTGCTGCGGCTACATGGTCTTCCCCGCATACCTTCATTTCTCACTACAAATTAGATGTGGCATCTAGAGGACGAGCTTCATTTGGTTCCACAGTGCTCAGGAGTGTTTTCCAATGAGCCACCCGGGATTTAGGTGCTAGGGACGCTGTCCCATCATTCAGAATGTAGGCGAGATAGGATCACATAACATCTTTTAGTTATGTACTCACCATAACTTCAGATGTTTGGGATCCATCTCGCCTACATTCCTAATAACCCACCCTCCTTCCCCCTTCCTAGGAGATCAGAGGATATCAGAAGGTCCGAATCCTGTTGTTTCATCTTGAAACATCTAACAATGTTATATAAACAAGCTGTGCATGTGTGCATGAATGCGGACAAACAAGATCTGGGGGATTAGTGGTGGTGCATCCTGGGATAAAGATAGCTCAGCCAATTAGAGGCCTCGCTCTATAGCATAAGCGTGCCGAGTCAACCCATCATTCAGAATGTAGGCGAGATGGATCCCAAACATCTGAAGTTATGGTGAGTACATAACTAAAAGTTTTCTTTTTTCTCACATGTTGACTAGCTTTAGAGATGCATTCACCTGGGAGCTATTTCTGGCTGCCCCTGAGATTAGCAACATTTAAGATCTCTTGGAGGATGAGGCCCCAGACATTGAGAACATTTTTCTATTAATCCCAGCATTAGAGGATATCTTCAAGAAAGATTGTTTGAGTTTTTGTTTAAGAAAGTGTTTAAGAAATTTAGGGTATGCTTGTCTTTGACTGGCCTACAAGCCCCTTTGTCTACAAATCCTGCTTCAATGTTCCCAGCAACTTTTGCTAATAAGAAGAACATGTTCTTTTCTAACCCAATCCATCATGATAAATTGGGCAGGTGACTAGAATCCCAGGGAAAGTAGATGGTGCAGTCCAACATAGTAACTTTTAAAGTGTTTAACTACAAGTGTTTATGTAGACATTTGTATTGAGATGCATGTACAGTTTAGACAAGTTTTCTGCATTGTTGCCTTCAGAGCAGAAGCTATATGTTAAAGATATTGTCTCCAGTGTTACTGAGGTGTCAAAACATACTTTAAAAAGTACCTTGGAGGGGGGATACAATTTTAGAAATGTAGCATTATCAGTAGTAATTAAGAGGTATGTTTAGTTACACTCCCAGAATTTTTCTGATGAGTTAAAAAATTAGATTTTCAGTGCTTCTTTTGAGTCTGATTGTGTGTTTGGTACAGCAGCAACTCAGATCTAAACATTGTTGGCAGGAGTTGCAAATGACAGTGGAAAGACCACCCGCCTCCATTCAGGGGAGTTCCTCCTCATTTGCTGGACCAGACTTTGTTATTCCCACCTGTTCTCCAGCAAATGCTGGACTCAGGAGTTACAGAACGGTCCCTCCTTAGGAAAGAATGAGAGGATTCTACTCCAGAGTTGTCTTGCTTCCCAGAAAAGAATAGTTGTGTAGGCAGGTATTGGACCTTTCTTTTCTGAATACGTTTGTCAAGGTGTCCAAGTTCAAGATGCTTATGCTCACTCTGCAGACAGTGTTTCGTCTGTTGCTGGACAACTGCTTCATAGCAGTTCTGGATCTGAAAGATGCTTGTCAGCTTATCCCCATTGCTCATCACTTCAGAAGATTTTTGAGATTTGTTGTCCCTGGTTCGAGCTGTCAGTTTTCTGTATTGCCCTTTGAGCTATCCACTGCACTGCAAGTGTTCACCAAATGCCTTGCTCCAGTAGTGACTGATTATCAGACTCTGAGCATTCAAATCTTTCCATACACGAACGACTTGCTGATCTTGCAGAGCTTGCTTCCAGGTATTTGGAATCACTAGAGAAGGTCTCAATCTTACTGTCCCATCTAGAGTTCAAGTCGAACCTCTGAAATATCATGGCTGACACCTTCACAAAGACTCATCTTTCTGGGGTGCTTGATTAACTCCAACAAGAGAATAGCCTTTCTGCCTGAAGATAACATGCTGCCCTACCAAACAGTGTTTCTGGAATTCTCCAAGAAGAATGTCACCTCAGCAAGAGAATTCCTAAAAATTCTTGGACTGATGGAGTCCATGATTGTCATGATACTAAGGAACCGTATTCACATGAGAAAAATTCACTGGTGTGTCTGCAGTGGTTGGAACCAGCATCTCCATTCCCTGGAAAAACAGTTGCCGATGCTGCCCTTCATCAGATGACGGTTACAGTGGTGGAGAGATCAGCTGAGTATCAGTCCAGTGCTTCCTTTCTTCCCTCCAGTTCCAGTACAGTCTGTCCAGACAGATTTGTCCAACTTCCCTTGGGGAGCTGTGTCAGTGGGGATGCAAGTGCAAGACATGTAGGTGCCCAAGAACACATGGAAGCACATCAGTATGAAGGAGATGTTGGCAGTGATTCATGCCTTGAAAGCTGTTCACCACCTTTGGACTCCAGGTCCACTTACAGTGGTTGCAGACAACACCAGAGTGATGTGGTACATTAGCAAACAAGGAGGAATGAGGTCTTACCCCTGTGCCGGTAGGCAATGATAGCCTGGGAGCAGGCTTCTCTGAATCTCTGACTCTTCAGGCATCATTCATACTGTCAAAGTTGAACATTATGGCAGACAGATTAAGCAGATCCTGGGCAGACCTGCACGAGTAAAAGCTCAAGGCAGAGCCACATGATTAAAAGCTCAAGGCAGTAGTTTCCAGGATCTAATCCAAATGTGGTCAGCCTGAAGTAGGTCTGTTTTCCTCCTTTCAAAACAGACTGCTGGAGAAATTCTGTTTTAGACATCCTTACATCCTTGCATGGAGGACAGATGCATTCTTGTTCCTTTGGACAGGAATGTTCCTGTATGCATTTCCATCCTTTCCACTGATTCACAAGGTATTCATGAAAGTTGAAAGAGAAATGTCAGATCATTGTGGTGAACCCTTATTGGCCCAGGCAGTCTTGGATGTTCTTCGTTTTCCATTGCTGCAGTCCTTACTATTGGGTATAGTCCGCATCCAGTCGGCCCGAATACCAGAGTATAAGGCTGACGTCGGTCAGGGCGCATTAGACTGACGTCAGTACGTCAGGGTACTAATGCGCATGACCGACGTCATATCCTCAGTCTTTTTTGCCGCATGGTCCGATGCAGAAGCAATTTTGCGAGTGCAGGTTGGCGTTCTGAAATATTTCCGAAACCGGAGTTTCAGACCGAAACAGAGTTGGCTAAGTACCTGGGGAACATTTTGGTTTTTCTTGCCTCACTAGTTTACCGGATGTCGGAAAAAGTGAATAACTGTATTCCTTGTGGGAAACAGATACCTCATAGGGATTACCATACCTTGTGTATACCTTGTTTAGGGCCTGAGCACGACGTTGTTGGTTGCCGCCTTGTGCTAGGTTTAACAAACGCACTATTAAGAGGAGGTTAGACTGTGCCAGGTTAGTGTTTGGGAAGCGTTGCAATTATAAAATGCCGCCGGATGCTCCGACGCCCGCCTGGCCCAAGAAGCGCAAGGACAAAACAGAAGCCTAGGGTTGATGAACCGGCAGTCCCGGACGTCGGTTCTTTAGAAGGCTCAGTGGAGCCAGAGGTTTTGCCTGGAGTTTCCATGGAGTCCCAGGCAGAAACTTTACTGTTACAGGATGTGCCTTCTCAGGAGGTAGGCCAGGCTGAGGGGCTTCTCAGGTAACTGTTTTTCCCTCTCTTCCCAAGGTAGTTAGAGCCTCTCCTTCTGTTGCCAAAACTTCTTTGAGGGGTAGGCCTAGTTCAGCTTCAGTGGGGGCTTCTCCTAGCATTTCGGGTTCTGTACCTAAGAAACATATGCTTAAAATGGCAGAAGATTTGATTACAATGATTAGAGGTTCTATGCCTCCGCCTGATAAGAGGCCTAGGGTGGAACCGGAGTTTGATAGTTTTGAACAGTGTTCAGAGGCTTCAGAGTCTTCTGCGGAAGACTTGCAGGAGTATCCTACTTATTCTGATTCTGATGTGGATGATTCCACTCCTACAGCTTCTCCTCCTGAGGATTTCTCATTTTCAGAGACTCTGCATTCCATGAGGGAGCATTTTAAATGGGAAGGCCAGGATTACTCTGATTCCAGGAAAAGGCTTAGGGAATTCTTGTTTTGCCCCAGCATAGGCCTTTAGCTATTCCTCCTGTGTTGAATGTGGTGGAAGATGTTTTGCAGAGGCTTCCTGAACCCTGACTCTTTGCCTCCTGCTCCTGTTAAACCTGATAGGTATTATAGGGTGCCCAAGCTCATAAGTATTTGTTTAAGAGTCCTAGGGCGGACCCAGAAACTGTTTCTCAGGGGCCTAAAGGTGTTAAAGCTTCTGTGGTTAAAAATCCTGTTCCCACTGATAAAGAGGCAAGGGCTTTGGATAGGTGGGGAAAGAAAGTGTATACTTCTTCCACTCTAGCCATGAGAGCGTTGAATTGTCAGTTTCACATGCTAAAATATCAAAATTATCTCCTTTCACAATTGAAATCTAAGGTGGATGCTTTGGCGGAAGGTATTGATTGTAAAGAGTTGCTGGATTTGGTTCATGTGTCTGAACAAGTGGGTAAGCATTCTTTGCAATGTGGTTTTGATGCTGTACAGGCCTCCTCGAGGGTGGCTGCTACTAGTTCTGTTCTTCACGGCATGCCTGGTTGAAGGATCAGAATTTAGCTGAGCATGTTAAGACAAGGATTTTGGATGCTCCTTTACAGTCTGATGTGTTGTTTGGATGCCTGTGGAAGCAGTTTTAAAGAAAATGGAGGACAAAGCTAAGTCTATGCAAACTGTTAAAGATTTTTGCAGGTGCAGCCACCAAGTTTAGTAGGAATTGGCCTGCTAAGGGGTGGACATATCCTGCTTATGATTCCCAGTCTAGGGTAGGTCTAGACGTGGTAGGGGCAGGGCTCAAGGTTCTTTTAGGCCTAGATCAGGAGTTCACCTGCTCAGACTTCTGGTGAGGGCAGGGGTCAGTCCTTTCAGAACAGACCCAATGACCTGCCTTTTCAGCTGCCAGTAGATTCGCCTGGCAGCTCCTTTGGGAGGAAGACTGTCTCTTTTCAAAGAAAATTGGGATTTAATTACTCAAGACAGATGGGTGTTGGATATCATTCACCACGGTTACAGGTTTTATTTCCACACAATGCCCCTTTCAAAGGCATGCCAGACGCTCCTCCTCCACAAAGAAAAGAGGCTCACAAGCAAGTTTCTCAGTTACTCCAGATGGGGCCATTCAGCCAGTCCCTGTATCAGAAAGGGGCCTAGGATTTTATTCTCGCCTGTTCCTAGTACCAAAGAAGGGGAACACGTGGAGACCAATTTTGGATTTATCTCCTCAACACTTATCTGGACATTCCCAAGTTCAAGATGTTGACGTTACAACAGCTTTTACCTCTGCTGGGCAAAGATCACTGGATGGTAACTTTAGATCTCAAGGAAGCTTACCTTCATGTGCCTATAAGGCTAAGTTGCAGGAAGTATCTGCGGTTTCGAGCTGGAAATTCTCATTATCAGTTCTCTGCATTGCCCTTTGGCTTATCTACTGCGCCCAGAGTATTCACAAAGGTTCTGGCTCCAGTGATAGCTTACTTCAGGCTACAAGGAATTCAAATCTATCCTTACTTGGACGACTGCCTGATTCTGGCTCAAGAAAAGGAAGACCTTCTACAGCATCTGGAATATGTTATAGCAGTGCTAAGATGCCTAGGGTATTCTGTGAACGAAATAAAGTCCAGTCTAGTACCCTCTCAAGACATGTGCTTTCTGGGTGTGAGACTGAATACAGCAGCCCAGATGGCCTTTTAACCCCGGACAAACAAAAGAGTCTATCACTTTACTACCATCAACTATCTCATCAGTCCGTGCTGACTGCAAGGACAGTCCTTCAAGCATTAGGGTTCATGGCATCTTGTATTCTGGTGCTTCCCAATGCCAAACTGCATATGAGGAAGCTACAATGGTATCTCAAAATGTATGGACACAGCACTGCCAGGATTTGGACACTGTCATTCAAATAATACCTTGCCTTCAAAAGAATTTTTGTGGTGGGCTCAGGAATGTCACCTAAACAAGGGACTCTCTGTGACCCGGCCAGAGGCGAGTCAGATTTTAACGACAGATGCCTCGGACATTGCTTGGGAGCTCATCTGAACGGAAAGTGGATACAAGACAAGTGGCCTGCCAGACTACAGCATCTACATATCAACATGAAGGAGATGTTAGCAGTCCAGTTTGCATTAATGGCTTTCAAGGAGTTACTTCTTCCAGGGCAGGTGTTGATTCTAACAGACAACACAACTGTCATGTGGTACATCAACAAGCAAGGGGAACACATTCTTATCCTCTATGCAGGCAAGCGATGATTTTATGGGAGACTGCTAAGCTTGCAACTAACTCTTCAGGCAAGGTTTCTGCCAGAGCACAGAACTCCTTAGCAGATGTGTTAAGCAGACAAATCATGGATCCCCACGAGTGGAAACTGGATCTTCATGTATTTCAAAATTGACAGTGTCATGGGGAACTCCAGACATAGATCTGTTCGCTTCTCCACTAAACCACCAGTTGCCACAGTATTGCACAAAGGGGTTTCATCACTCAGCTTGGAAAGTGGATGCTCTGTCTTTCAGTTGGAAAAACCTTCATGTGTATGCCTTTCCTCCTCTGCCTCTTCTTCCAAAGGTACTATTAAAGGTCAGACAAGACAGGCCAAGGATGATTTTGATAGCTCCAGATTGGCCTCGGCAACACTGGTACCCACTACTACGGAGTCTGGTAAGGAAGCCTCCATGGCCTTTACCTCTGATTCCTCATCTGTTATCTCAGAAGGATGGTCATCTGCTCAATGTCAAGCTTCACTCTCTTCATCTAACAGCCTGGCATATTCTGTGTTGAAACACAGCAGGTCTCAACTTCCTCAACAAGTTTTAAATGTGATTATGGAAGCTAGAAGACCTAGTACAAGGAAAGTGTACGCAGAAAAATGGAAGAGATTTTTATTTTGGAGTACAGCAAAGAATTTGCAGGTTTCTGAGCCTAATTTGAGTGTGGCTCTTCAATACCTTACTGAGTTATTGGACAAAGGTTTGTCCTTCTCTTCCATTAAGATTCATGCTGCAGCAATTTCAGCTCACTATGATTGTGACCCACCATTGTTTTCGCATCCTTTGTTCAAGCAGTTTCTTAGAGGGGCAAAGAATATAAGACCCCACGAGAGCTCCTACTCCTGCTTGGGATCTCAATTTTGTGTTGGAAAAACTTACTCTACAACCTTTTGAGCCTGCGGCTACTGCTGAATTGAAATACTTGTCATGGAAGACTGCTTTTCTGTTGGCTATTACTTCTGCAAGAAGGGTGTCTGAGTTGCAGGCCCTTATGGCAGTAGAGCCATTTTGATTTTCCATAAGGATAGGGTATCATTACGTACTAATCCTTCCTTTATGCCTAAGGTGGTTTCTAGTGTGGCTTTAAACCAAACTATTCATTTGCCTACTTTTTATGCAGATCCCCAAAATAAAGGGGAAAAGATTTTGCACACTTTAGATGTACACAGGCAATTGCTATTATTTAAGCAGGACTAAGGATTTTAGGCAGTCTCAGCAGTTGTTTGTTTCTTTTGCTTTGAGTTCACAGGGCAAGCCTGTGTCAAAACAAACTATTTCTAGGTGGATTGGCTTTTGCATTGCATTTTGTTATTCCCATCATGGCAAGGAGATTCCAGCTGGGATTAGGCCTCATTCCACTAGGGCTACTGCCACTTCAACAGCTTTTCTAAGGGGTGGCAACTAAGGATATTTTGGAAGCAGCTACTTGGAGTTCAGTGCATACTTTCTCTAAGCATTATCACCTTCCTATCTACTCTAAGTCTAGGGCTGGTTTTGCCACAGCTGTTTTGCAAGGCATGTTGTCAGCTCCTGCTTCTTTATGATTTGCCAGCCTCCCTTACCTCTGCTTTGTGTTTCTACCCAATAGTAGGACTGCAGCAATGGAAAACTAAGAACATAGTACAGTTTTGTACCTACCATAAATGTAGATGTTCGAGGATTCCATTGCTGCAGTCCAATTTACCCTCCCTCCTTCACCTCTGTGTTTAGGGGTGGTTGTGTAGGTGAGGTTACATGCTTATATTTTTGTATATATTCTTGTATATATTGTACATATTTTTGGTGCAGGTATTTTGGGCCTTGTCTTTTTAGGGTCTTCTGACATCTGGGGCAAGAAAAGACTGAGGATATGACGTCGGTCATGCGCATTAGTACCCTGACGTACTGACGTCAGTCTAATGCGCCCTGACCGACGTCAGCCTTATACTCTGGTATTCGGGCCGACTGGATGCGGACTATACCCAATAGTAAGGACTGCAGCAATGGAATCCTCGAACATCTACATTTATGGTAGGTACAAAACTGTACTTTCTCCCTGTTAATTGTATTGGCCAAGGGTAATTACCACAGACTTCCTCACATGCTGGATCTACTCATACAGTCTCAGTGGTGACTGAGCAACCCACTTTTGAGAAATTTCAGTTGACAGCCTGGATGATTCAAGCTTGACTCCATTTAGGCACTTGCTTTGTGTGAATGTCCAGCAGGTGTTAAAGGAGGCCAGAAAACTTGCTATTAGAAAATTTTATGTTTAAACATGGTTGAGGTTTTCTAAATGGAAACAGAGGGCCCATTGAGGTTAATATCCCTCTGTTCTTGATATATTTGTGTGAGCTACTTAAGGATGGCTTGTTTTATGCATATATCAAGGTACATTTAGTGGCCATCTCTGCTTGTCTGTCAATTAATCCCTCTCTTTTTTCTTCTCTTTTGGTAAAACAGGTTAAAAAAGGAGTATTGCACATGACACTCCCTCACAAGCAAATTCCTCCTTTGTGGGACCTAAATTATGTTCATAAAAAAATGACCTTAACACCTTTAGCAGCTCATACTGATCTCCATTTCTTAACATGGAAAACTGTATTGCTCTGACATCTGCAAGTTGAGTTTCTGAGCTACATGCTCTCATGGTGGAACAACCTTACCTGAGCTTTCACAGGGATAGGGTTGTTTTGCACACTAATCTTGCTTTCATGCTGAAAGTAGTCTCAGAATTCACTCTCAATCTGTCTATTAATCTCCCTTTGTTCTTTCCAGAACCTAAGAATTAGGGAAAGAGGATACTTCATACCTTGAATGTGCATAGGCAGTTCAGGTACTTCCTTGACAGAACAAAGTTCTTTAGGAAGACTAAAAGGCTTTTTTGTTTCCTTTTCTGGGGCAAAGAAAGGTCATCTTAACTCTAAGCAATCCATTGCACATTGGCTGTCCTCTGATATTGTTTTTTGTTACACCCACCATGGGAAGGCGAATCCAGGCAAGGTAAAGGTACATTCCACCAAGGCTTTTTCCTCTTTTATGGCATAGTGGAAAGGTGTGGACTCTAGAAGTATTCTAGAGACAGCAACTTGGTCCTCCATTCATACCTTCACAAAGCAGTACAAAATGGATGTTTTTTCTAGATCCAGAGCAGGCTTCACAAGGACCATTTTCCTGGGACAACTTCCTCCTCCCAGGTTGGGTAAGCTTTGGGAGTCTACCCATATGCTAGTATGGCAGTGTGCTTGTTGATCATAGTACAGTTGCTTAAGTTCCACTTAGCTGTAACAGTAGATGTTCGTAGAACATACTGCCTTCCTGGACATACCCTCCCACCATCCCCTTTTGTGGGGTGTATATAGTTAGTAGCTAGAGCTGCTGTTATGTTTTGGTTCAACAACCTTTTTTGTTTTGTGTGCGTGCTTTGACATACTGCCTGAGGGGGTAGCAGGGCACTACTACCCATATGCCAGCAAAGCAGTGTGTTCTACAAACATCCACTGTTGGACTTATGCAACTGCACTTTCAGGCACATATGCAGGAAAGCAGAAGGCAATTTGGTGAAGAAGATTTGAGAAGGAAAGGAAGAAAAAAGAGGAAATGAGAGCATTTGGCAAAGAGATGGGTGGATTCCATGATAATAATCTGTCAAAGGAGATAGGAGAGTGACACTGAATAGAGAGAGGTGGCAACAGTTGATGTGATACCCTGACTCCATGTAGAAAATGGAGAAGAGGGGGTTGATGATGATGACAGTGATGATGGGCTACACTATGACAGGACATTTTTCAAGCATGACCCAGGCCAGATGACTAGCAAGATCTCACTCCGTATAACAGGGAAGTGGTATGTATAATCACTTCTGTAGAGTAGTATGTAGGTGAGTATTATGTGAGTAAGACTGCTAGATGGAGAAAGATTAGATTGTTTAAGAATACTCTGTGTAGTAGTATTGTACTGTCTCGTGTAGCATCTGTGCTGTACATCACTGCCTTCGTAGTCATTGTTAATTCTTTATATTGTTTTTATTTAACGTATAGTGGCTGAAAATGGACCCATGTAGGCCAGTCCACCCACCTTAAGAAACAAAACATAACTTATGTATCAGGCACAAGATAGCAGTGCACAATGTTTAACTGAGAACCGTGATTTATTTCACCATCTTATGGTACAGGACCTTCATATTGCTGAGTTCTCTTCTGCCAAGGGACACTAGAATAGGATGTCCATATTTAAAGTAACTAAAGTGACTATTTTGGCAGTGTTAAGTTTTAAGTCCTAGCACACAGCAGAAAAAAAATCTGTTCAAAAAGATTGACTGTGAACTAGTTAGCTTATGTGAACTACAGACTGAGACAAAAGTCTAGGTATCATCCTTCAGATCTGTGTCAGTGATGATATGCAGATCAGCAGCAAATACTGTCACTGTTAAGTTACTGTCATTGATACATATAGGGAGGACCTAGTGTTTGATTTCTCAAGCATGATGGTGCAAGTTTCACAGGTATGAAGATTCCACAGCAGCCATTCAGAAGTACTATTTGCTGTTGTTGTATCTTTCGGCTTTTCCCGGTTAGGGGTCGCCACAGCGGAACTCTGGTCCGCTAATGATTGGCAGTAGAGTTTTACGTGCCGAGTTGCCGACCCCGATGCACAACCTTCAACGAAGGGATGCCCATTCATGCATGTCTCCACACAGAAGACGCTCTAGCTGAGAATCGAACAGGACTGTACAGAGTAGAAAACCTCCATATTATATGCATGCTGTAGAGTATGGCTTTGGCCATATTACCTCTGAGAAGTATTTTTATTTTATTTTTTACTTACTGTTTCTTTCAGTGGGATAGTAGACAGCTTCTCATGGACTAGTTTAACATAATGCTTAGGGAAAAAGCCAAAATACAGCATAGCAAGCACAGTTTAGATAACATAACTTTCTAGGTTACAGAACCCAGGATAATGTTTGTAAAAAAAAAAAATGTAAAGGTCATTGGAGAAATAAACCTGTCTTTGAGCTGTAGGAATGTCACTTCAATAGTTTTATATTGTTTGATACTGCAAGGAGGCGCCAAAGAACTATCTGCTAGTTTAGCACAGACTGTTTCTGTGAGTTACTAATGATCTCCTTCTTGTAATCACGGGTTCGATTCCTTCTTCTTTTGTTTGGCTTCTTTGTCAGTCGAAACATATCACTTAGCCAGTGCTTCCAGTGGCACTTGTGTTTAGTAGGTCATACTGCAAAATACTTACCAATAAACCTAAGTCTTTGCCTTACAATTGGGCACATCTGCACTGCAGCCTAGAAACAACCACATGGTAGTTTGAGTTAACATAGCTAAGTAGGCCGTAGCATGCTTAATTATTTTAACTTCTTGCTTAGTGTCCAGAAATGGGAATGTTTTGCTGAATATGGAACCATTGTTGAGACATCAGGGGAGCCAAGCACACCACAGCCTTCAGATAACTTGATAAGGTAACATAGAAAAACGTTCATGCTTTCATTACTACTGCTGATGGTTAAACACTACAGGCAAAGGAGAAGGCTGACTGCTGCATGAACCCCTCTGCAGTCCTTAGGTAAATATACAAGGATGTCTTTAAATCCTTGGTGTACTTAATTTTATGAGGTGGAAACTCCATGTTTTAAAGTTTTGGTTTTGTTTTATTGACTGGGCTTTTTAGAAGGAATTCATGAGCATTATGTTTAAAGAGGAAACATTTTAGTGGATGTTTTTATAGGTGCTTGTGTGCTCATTCCAGAAATATCAACTCTTCTTAGCCAAGACTGTGGGGAGGGAAGGAAGAAGCAGGTTCCAGTTTTATTGTTTATCTTCATTGATAACTATTTCATATAATTTAATGTGTGGTGCTTAACTCATTTATTCTGGTATAACCTTGCATGAAAGTCTGTTAAAAAACACCGATGACTTGGAGACAGAGCAAGTCGTCCAGTGAGTGTGGAACTGACAGGTAAAGTATGAAATTTGGTTTGTAGCAGTGTAAGGGTATGATCTTCTGAAATGTGTCACTAATAGATACCCTCAGGGTTAATTTCTATAGAATAATTCTTTCAGCATACCAGCATTGTTGGCAGGATATTAAGGGAATCCTTGTTGTGTTGGGGTGTGATGCAGGACTACCAGAGAGAACATTTCATAGGAAAGACTAGGGCTTAAAAAAATCTCAAAGAATTCAGACAGGTAGATAAAAGCATAACAGCTGTTGTTAAATGCTAAGCAGCGTAAAAGAGAGTGCCTGGAAAAAAGATGATTTTTGAGAAGATTTTAATTCATCTGAGTTCATTCACTTCCCTGCTCATATACAAACTTTGATCATGTAGGAACATTGGCAGATTTTGTGTATATGTGTGTATGTGTGTGAGTATATGTGTGTTTTTTGTGCGTGTTTGGAAACATATGATTTCAGAGCAATATCAAAAAAGTTTGGTGCCCTTGTGCTGATAATTAAGCAATCACAGTTAAATAATGACAGTTTGTAAATTCTCAAAATCTTTGACAGTTTATAAGTGATCATTAAGCAGTAGCACAGAAGCCAAATGGGCACCCTACAGTCACCCTAAAAAAGTAGTACATTTTCTTAATGACTGCTTTTAAACTTCCAATTGGTCATTTTTTTTTGAGGCATTGTATGCCGACTGCAGACCCCAGAAGTTGATTTCTAATGCAGGTGCCCTTCCAATTCACCCTTCCTGCAGCTTTATATTTGTGTGTGTGTGTCTACACATATTTGCGTGGAATAAATGTTGGGATTTGGTTTGCCTAACAGATGGTAAAGCTGCAATTCACACAATGTAGTTTCCTAATCCTGAAATGTAATGTATTTTGTGTGTCATAGAAACCAGATCCTGTGCCATTTGCTCATTGTTTCAGTCGTCAGCTGACCCTGTGATTACTCCATGTTTGTGAATTAGTTCTATTTTTTTTTTTTTTTTTTTTTTAATTTCTTCACCTGTGTTGCACCTGGAAAAGGTCTGTTGTGATCACTGTACTACTCAGATAAACAACCTAAATAAGAATAAATCTTCTTCTTCTTTCGGCTTTTCCCGGTTAGGGTTCGCCACAGCGGATCAGCTGTCCGCTTATGATTGGCAGTGAAGTTTTTTACAGTGTCGAGTTGCCAGCCCGGCACCCAACCTTCCACAGAAGGCACACACATGCACACACTCACACCTAGGGCCAATTTAGAGTGTCCAAATAAAATAAAAGTACAAATACTTTTTTCTTTCTGTAACAAAATATTAGAAATATTTAAAAACAAATCCTTATTTCTAGATTGGCACATAATAAAAAAAAAATCATTGAAAAATGCTAAGCTTCAGAACTTGTTGCTGTAACATTTTAATGGCGCCCAGATGTTTCAGTATCCGTTGTGTAACCATCTAGTTGACTGCCCCATGTAATATTTTGCACAAAGACATGTCAGAGCATAAACAACAGCAGTATTATAACATTTTTGATATGTGTTGACAAGAAACCTGCTGCCTTTTGTATTGTGAATGGTATTGTTGTCTCTGTATGGACAAACGCCAATTACACACAGTACTACAGATGCATGAGGAACCATTAGCAGAAAGCATGCTGGAGTCAACAAGTCTGTTCATAATATTTGGAGAATTTCTGTAAGAAAGAGTATATCTGGCAGTTGGTGAAGAGGATTAAGACTGTGATCCATTAATAAACTACTTCTTGTGGTACAGCATTTGATTCCCTCAAATTCATTTTCTTCCTGTGTGACCTTGAGCAAGTCACTTAACCAAACAGTGTTTTGAGGTAATTGGGATTTTGGGCTAGGGTCCTTAAATCTCATGGACTGCATGCCTATTAATTACTTACAAACCTAATAGATGAACCATCAGGTAAAATGTTAACAAGAACAGTCATTAAGCAAAATATAACAATGTTTTTTTTTTTAATTCTAGCAATAGTTTCTGTAAAGGGAGCATATTTTGTCACAAAATATATCTCCTCCTTAGGAATGTCCTTATGCCTGAAGTTCACAAGACTTTCTCAGCATGTATGTTTGTGTGCTATAACAGCCTTCAATAAAGAGGTAGAGTTAATATTTCCACTGAGTGCCATTTGTTATGTAATTTGCCATAAATATAAATATCATCAACATCTATATTAAAACAGTGATTTGAGTACAGTGTCTGCAGGCACAAACGTTAAGTATGGCAGAAACCATACAAGATGACAAGGGTGTGCATTTGTGGCTAACCGAAAATTATTAACAGCAGTAGGCTTTTTGTACAATGTACTATACAGATTTTTCAGTGTATAAGCATGCATCCAGATATTCAGTCTTGTGATAGCTACCTGTATAAGTAAATGAAATGCCAAATTTATTATGATTACTCTACTAAAAATTCATCAACGTTTTGTACAGGTCCTTTAACAATAAAAAGCAAGTAGTCATATTTAACATTTGTAAAACACAACTGTTTATGAAAAGCAACTAATCAAAAATCATTAAAAAAATAATAAAAAAAACAGGTACATTATATGGAGTAAAAACCCACCTCACTGACCTAGGCAAAAAATGTATAGCCTCTCCTTTCTTACTGATTGCTAGCCCAATTGTCACTAGCCCTCAAGTCTCACAACTCTATAAACTTGAGCAGTGGTATAATAAAATAACCTCATATGCAGTGAGTTATAACAGTAGAACACACCACTGTCTACCCTCAGAGAATTAAACTGATTATACACTTACCCCATCACCTAGCTCTTTCTCAGCTAACTGCAATATACAGACTTCACTGTAAGCTAAAAAACTGCCCAGCTCTTAACAGCTTAATACAACACTACTCCCCCAATAGACTGTATAGAAAAATCACTCATCACTGTAACCAAATCATCTAACACTGCAAGTGACTCTCTATATTCAAATTGTGTATGAACCACATCCCACAACCATTAAATCCAATCAGAATGTTAACTCATTTAAAATTCAATTAAAAACTTCATCTGTCAAACCAATAGATCTGCTCTTGTATATCTCTCAGGATAAATGCCAATGTTAACTTTAGTTTGCCATATCATCAAACCATTTCTCTTGATTCAGAATCATGTACCCCACAGCCAGTCTTCACCAATACCTGACTAGTTTTACTATCTTCCTACTACATACAGTTTTGTGACACTGCTCACTCCCCACCTGTATACTTCTTATGTAAACCCTATGGAATCCATATATATACTTGCCTATGAACCTGCTTTATACTCAACTTCTTAACGACATTATTAACATTTTCTGTCTTTCCTAGTTCTTTCTCTCACCTCCATTTCTTTGAATTTCTAAGTATTAATCACATGCTCTATTACCTATCAGACCAACCCACTAATACACCTTTTCAAATACTCAGTGTTCAACATCTGCTAAAGCATAAGTATCTAGTATCTTTTATATTGTAATAGTCGCTTTTATTTCATATGAATATAATCTAATTATAAATCTGTAACTGTTAATGTATATTACTTAATGTCCCATTGTGTATATTACCAAATGTCTGTTTAGAAATGTTTGTAATATGTTGGAGTTTTTCTTCCCATGCCTCCGCTAAAAAGAGTTTTTTGACTAAATCTAGTGGGACAAACCAGTAAATAAATCACAGTAATATAGCTGTTGTATATGTACCCCTTAAAAAGATTAGCATAACTGTGAGAAAATTGTCTGTCCTCCCATTGCTGTGCCTCCTTTCTGTAAATAGTACCGGTCATTGTAATAAAAGCTGTTTTTATTTAAACAAAACTCATATCAGTGTAGTAGGAAAAGAGGCCTCTTTGGTTTACTTTTACTAATCTGATTTCATAATAACTGCTGTAATTAGAAAGGCTTGATTTAGTAGTAGGTGTGCACATTGTTCGATGTATTCTTTGAAAATACACACTGCTAAAGTCAAATCAGTTTGTGTGCATGTGAGTTTGCATATGAGTATATGTGTATGTAATTTGTCATCTGAGCTTAGGTCATTGCTGAAAATGGTTTACTAATATACCAGCACTGCTGTACAGTTAAAAACATAAGTAAGACCTACCAGTAGCAGCATTTCAGATTGTTCTGCACTCTTACCTGAATGTGTCATTAAGGCGTATGTGTTTCTACTAGCTAAGTATACATACGCTTTCTAGATGGAAAATGTATGCCATATTACTATAGGTGGAGATTTATCGTGGATTTTGATAAATTTCTGCTTTAAGTAATCTGAAAGGGAAGAAAGTACTTGTAACAGATTAGCTATGCAGGCTTTTTTCTTTGCACGAGTCAGTTACTGGACATCAAATCTTGCTTTCCCCTATATTGTGGGTCCATTCATTTCTCCCGTTCCATCATAAGCACTTAAAGTCACTCTGAGAGAAGGTCCCCCTATTTCAGGGTGATGAACCTCTCAATGACACATCTTTAGGCTGATTTTTATGAGCCGAGTTAAAGAATTCACTACTGTTGTATTGCATGTTTTTTATTTTTTTCTGTTGCTTACTTCCATTCTTCTCATGCTACCAGCAAGTACAGTGCAGTTTTTAATACGCCAAGCAGGTATTCAGACTTCCATTCCAGTACATACACTGCCTCCAGAGTTCTGCGTTTTCCAAGCAAGTTAGGTTTTTTTCTTCATTCCAGGTGCTCTGTCCCACTACCTAGACATCCACTAGGTGACAAAAGAAGTATGAGACATTACCTCCTACCAACAGCCAAGATCTGTGAACTGAAATCTGTTTGCTCACCCTGGATCCTTCACTTTCCAGGCACACTACATGAAAATTGCTTACTTGACATCAAGGCTTTCAATCTGTGACACAGTGCGTTGTCTGGTTGTGGATATGAAAGTGTTCAAAAAGAGATAAATGATGGTAACTAAGTTAATATATTCTAAAAAAAATATATATATATATATATATATATATATATATATATATATATATATATATATATATATATATATATTACACTAGCTGTTAGTTAATTCTAGGCAACAAAATAAAGAAGTAAAAAATTAGAAATCTAAACCCTAAACACTATTCTGACATTCTTTTCCACATGAAAATACACAATAGCAGTTATCTGTCTTTAGTACTTTTTTAAATCTGGTATTCCTTCAGGTCATCTGCTCGTTCAGGAATGCAGAGTAATTACATCTGATGTGTCAGCAAACAAATGATAAAATATGTCTTAATTCCCATCTCAGAGCAGTGCACAGGTCTGTAGAGGTGAGCCTTTCAGCACAGGCTTTGTTTGCCTGGCTTGCAGTTGCAAACATGTCTACTCTAACTGCTAACAGTTGAGTTTAGCTACTTCTTTAGCGGATGGAGTAAGCCAAGATGAGCCTTTTTAAATATCACTCAAGACAAAACTGCTGCAGTATTTCCAAAGCCTAAAGTATTCCAGGAAAATACCTTGTCCTGGCACAAAGAGGTGGTTTCTTCCTGTTCTTTCTTATCTACCGCTGAAAACTCAACACTCATCTACCTAGAAGCTCTTGCTAGTCCTGAGACAGTGATAGCAACATGGAATGATGGAAATCTTGGGTTTGAATCCCAAACCAGGGATGGTATTTTCCTTTCATGCTTACAAGTCTTAAAACCAATGCATAAACAGAAGCTTTCTCTGCATGTCTGTGTGTGTATGCACTGTATATGTATTTGTCTCTCCATAATTTGATCGTATTACCATGCTAGGGAGTTTCTTGGATAAAAATAATACCTTGTTCTGAATAGAGTACCAGTTGATTTGCACATAGAAGACAGATATTTTTTGTCATTTTTGATTGGCCCTACTAATTTTGGTTTCTTCAGCTCCAGTATTTAACATCAGAACAGTAGAATTACTTCTAGGAGCTCTTTCATATTTCTATTTTTAATTTTTGTGTAGTCAGCAAAACTCTATCATGGCTAAAACTGTACTTCAAAACATCACAGTTTATTTCTTACTCTGTTCAACAAACACTAGCCAGAAATGTTTAAATTCTTAAATTAAACACAGTCTACCATTATTAGCACTCCATTTTAACTCCAGTGCACAAAAGTAACAGGTCACCCACCATCAATAAAATCTGTAAATGTGTCATGCTGGCAGACAGTCAGTCCCATCATTAATTACTTTCATCTTTATACTGACCTCCAGTAGCATATTGGGCTCCTTTCCTTCTCATAATGCAGTTGTGTAAAATTCCTAAGCTTCGACACTGTTAACTTCTTAAAACTAACTTCTCATTAGACAGTAAACTACACATTTTTGAGATGCGCTTGGTGATGCATTATCCCTTATTAGACCTAAGTTGAAAACTCTGGAGAAATAGCCTTTTCAAAGCTATGACCATCAGTCTGGAGCAATCTTACTGATTTATGTAATTTATTTATTTTTGTTTATTGAGGTAGTGTGCTCATCTCAGTGGATCATTTTCAGCCACAGCCTAGGTGAAAAAGATCACATGAGAAATGAACAAAACATACTAACATATACAAGCATATACTATAAAACAATTGCATATTTACATATCCAAAAATATGCTACAACATTTAGTACATGAAGCAGTTTACAATGTCAAAACATGGATTGAAAAATGGAACTACGCTTAAGAGTATGAATATGAATTAGATTATTAAATCTACAAGCAAAGAAACTGTAAATCAATTCAGCAAACCAAGGCACCTGGAAGGCTAGTGTACAAAAAATCACTCCACGTCGTGCAAGTAGCCCAGTTTATTCAAATACACAAATGCAGTAAAAATACAAATGCTTAACTAAGTCACCGCGTTTTTGTCCCCACTACACTAAGAATTTTTTTATATACAGAAAAAAAGTTTTATAAAATCAGTATGAAATATTAATAAGAGTAGAGAGAGAGATGATAAAACCTCTTTTTTCCTGGATGCAAAACCCTTGGTAATGAGATGTGTCACATAGAAGGACTTTTTGACCACAGTGGCAATGTGTTTTTTTTTTTTTTTTTTTTTTGGTATATTATGTAGGGACTAGCAAAAAGTTGTAGTTGATTGATTAACTAATTTGCATTTAATTAAGTCATTAAACCAACTGTGATGGGTTTAAATAGAGATAACTCTTCTGGTTTGGTATTATCTGATGAAGTCCTGTGTGGTAGGGACAAAAACGCAGTGACTTAGTTAAGCGTTTATATTTTTACCGCATTTGTGCATTTGAATAAGCTGGGCTACTTGCATGACGTGGAGTGATTTTTTTGTACACTAGCCTTCCAGGTGCCTTGGTTTGCTTGTTTGGAAGTTTGGTACAGTTTTGCAAGACACCCTATTCCTCCTTGTGCTGTTGTTATTGTAAATCAATTCAGACACACTCTAAAACAAAACCTTGTGAAAGAATCCATCTGTGCTTGCTTTAAAGACGATGGCTAAGGCTATAACTCTCCAGGCAAGGCTACTCTACTATGTATTTCCTCATATTATATTTATATTGTATAATAAATTTCCTCAGTATTGTACTTCAGCCTACTGACTGAATATTGAATACAAATCTGATGTGAATTTTCACTCATTCCTCAACCATTGGGTTCGGATCCAAACCTCAGATCCAAGTCGGCCGTTACCATAGCTCGTGGCCAACTGAAAACTCTCGAGCTCCTCCCTACCCATAAAACACCAACCCATAACATACTTCAGATCTTGTTTGCTGCTTTTGCATGTAAATGTGGTCAGCTTTGCTGTCTAGCATATTTCAGAGATGTGTTTTTTTTTTTCATAGGCTCACAGGTATGTACTAGGCTAATGGCTGTGAAGCCTTTACAAGCTTAGCCCATAGAAGTGCCCTGGCATCGTGCCACTCAACGTTAGTTCCCGGTGCCTCTATCAAGTAGAGCCACTGGCGTGATCCCTGGGGTGAACTTTCTATTTCCGATCCACTCATCAAGATTTCTCTTGAAGAGAGCCAGTGAGGTGCTCTGTTTGATATGTATGGGAAGTCTATTCCATAGCATGGGCAGTCTCAGGGTTATGAACCTGTCCCTCCAGCACGTTCTGTTGATTGTGGTAATGAGGTTGAGGTCTCTGGAGTGTGTGGTGCGGAGGGATTGTGATTTCTTTAGATGTAGCATTTCTAACAGAACTGGGTCAGACATGGCTTTATAAGTCAAGCAGAGATCACCTCTAAGTAGGCAATATGAGACAGAGAATAGTTGGAGTTTTTTGAGTCTGTCCATATAGGACAAGTATTTAAGGCCTAGGATCCTCTTTGTGATGTACTTTTGCGGCCTCTCCAGCTGTTGCAGGTGTCTAGTGAGGTACATACCAAATGGGGCATTGTACTCGATGACTGGCCTAATGAGGGAAGAGTAGAGGGAGACAATGACCTCTTTATTTTATCGTTTTCCCTTTTCTTTCGATAATTTCTCTCAGATTTTTTCTGTACCTGCATACAATTAGTGTATTTCTCTTATACCATTGCTGGTATTTCCCTTAGACTTTAAAAACCTTTTTTTCTGACAAACTTTCCTTTTTAGGTGTATCTTTCAGTACCATTGTTGGTACTTGTTTATCGTTTTCCCTTTTCTTCCTCTTACCCTTAAAAAGTCTTTCTTTTTTTCTTGTTATTTAGCATTACTCTACGATGTCTAAGAAAGGCTTTAAGAAGTGCAGAAAATGTGGCCATAAGCTAAATTATTCTGATGCCCATGACTTATACATATACTGCTTACGTCCAGAACAACTTAATGTGCATTGTGACATATGTCAAAATTTTAATCTGTGAGCTATAGTGGGCGGACCAGACAAACAAATTAATCTTAAAAGGGCTAGTACCTGCTTGTTTCTCATAAGCCATATCTGGGGTTCAGCCCCCTAAAATAGCTTCCAAGAACACTCCAAAAAAGTCGGGTTTTTCAACTCCATCCTCTGTGGAGCCTCCACTCAAAAAATCCAAGTCAGAAAAGCTGTCAGGCTCCAAGATTTCCTCAGTGTCCCTTAAAACATCTTCAGATCAAAGTACTTCTGCTCTGAAGGTACTTCCTTTGGTCCGATACTCTCCAACTATAGATCCTTTTCCTTCTAGAGTCACGTCTCCCTTCCTCAACAGACAGTGGTGCAAGTTGCCATCTGTTGCTTCTTCTCTTTCTCCAGGAATCTCACTGAAGCCAACATGGATAGAATGATGAGGACGTTTCGCTAGGTGCAGATACAGATGGGGGTTCTTCTGGCTCCAACCCCCCTTCAGGTCAGAAAGCCTTCACTAGCTCTACCCCTCCAGTATCAGCTCCTTCTCTGATTTGACACTTTGTTTTGGAGTCCTTGGATCTGAGTTTTCTGAGGCTGTCTAGTTAGGATCTGAGAGTACTTATGTCCTCAGAAGCAAAGGTTTCTCTGAGTGCACCGGCTCCTATGATTTTGGAGCCGAGTGGCTCTAGGAGCCGAAGCACCCCAGTCAGACCCAAGGTGTTGCAGTCGACTCCAAAGTTTTCAGAGCCATCTCTGCCCCTCGGAACCTTGGCCCTGGACAGTTCAGCTCTGGCCTCTGCCTCGGGTGGATTGCCTTTTTGGCAGATGGAGCTGATGGGATAGAAGGATGGCTTCTTGTCTCTGTCAGCTTCCTTCTCACTGGGACGGTCTGCCTTTGAGGTAGTGGAGAGAGTTTTTTCTCTGCTTCAGCAGGTAGGATGGTCCAAGAGCCTCGACATTCAACTCCACAGGGACAGCCAGTCCAACCCCTCAAGACTAACCAACATGGTATTACTTTCTCTTCCAACACTTCCCTGGAGCATCCCACCAAGGAAGTACCATGAAAGAGAAAGTACAAAAGGAAGAACTTAGATTCCCGTCAGGAATCTATCATAGAAGACATGGATTTCGATGAAGGAGAAGGATCTCCCAGATCCCCACCTGAAGACTTCTCATTTATAGACATTCTCAAGATCCTCAAGTATCGGGATGGTTGGTCCTCCCAAAATCATTCGCCTGAGGAATGGAGGCATTTGAATCTGGACCATCTACCTCCTGGGTAACTCTGCCCACTAATGAGCTCATTGATTTGATCTCTTACCGGGCGTGTAAGGAACTGATGCGGTTGAACATATCTCCAAGAGACCAGACTGAATTCTGGCACCTCTGACAGGAAGGAAACACTGGAGAAAGGGAGTACCATTAGATGTCATGGACGTGGCGGTGACCATGAAAAAGGAACTTGCGGAACAAAGTTCCACTGTCTGTCCCCCTAAGAGAGTCCAGGGCTTTGAACAGGTTTGGGAAACATGTCTAGGCTTTAGTGACCTTTGCCCTTAGGTTACTGAACTACTTGGCACATTTCACAAGCTTACAAAGAGATTTGATTAAGGAATTGTCGAATACTCTTTCAGAGACCACTGCTGCAGAGACTCAAGTTTTGGAAGCCTTGTAGTTGCAACCCTTCAGTCTATCTCAAACTCATCCATGAGGCTCAAGTCTCATGCAGCTGAGGGTACCTCAAGGGCGGTAGGTTCAGGCATCTTAATAAGGAGACTGCCTGGATGCTCTTGTGTAATTTTGCAGAACCCTTCAAGTCTTCTTTCATCAACACTCCTTTTTATGGAGCTTCCTTGTTTGGCCCCAAAGTGAAGGACACACTTCCCAGGTGCAAGAAAGATGGAAAGACTCTCTCTTTTTTGACCCCTTAAAGGACCTTTTCCTAGGAACCAATGAGGGAGATGGAAAATGTGGTTCAAGAAATCTCAGGTTCCTTTCCAAGATCCATGTGGAGATGGTTCCCCTAGTGGCAAAGGGGGGAAAGTTAATGGAAGACACCACCCACGTGGCAGAAGTGGTCCGCAAAAGCAGGGGTCTAGAGAAACTTTCTCTGACAGGCCCTACCAGAGCTCCTAAAAAGAGGCCCAATTGTCCCCCTCCAGAGGCAATCAGGGGTCATCTATTCCTGCACCAGAGAGCCTGGCTGGATATCACAAATGACAACTGGGTGCAGAGGATTATTTTCAGATGTTATATATTTCCCTTACACCTCCATTCTCACAAAAGTTTCCCAATGTTCCACCCAATCAGAAGAAAGGCAGCAGCTACTAGAAAAAAGTGTCCTCCAAGAGGTCCCACCAGACCAGAAAGGATCCAGAACTTACTCAAGATTCTTTTTAGTGCTAAAGAAAACAGGAGACTGGAGACCAATTCTGGATCTCAGTAACATGAACAATTTAGTTCAACACTCAAGAGTTTTAGATGGTCACGGTTCAGTCCATCCTGCCATTCCTAGGCAAGGACACTTGTGTTCGATAGACCTTCAAAATGAGTGCTATCACATAAAAAGGAACAGGTGGTCCAGAAGGTTTTTACAGCCAGTCATTACCAGGTTTGAGCCCTGCCCCTTGGTCTCACCACAGCCCCCAGAGTGTTCACTAAATGCATGGCAGTGATGACAGCTCACTTGAGACTGCAGGGATTCTGGGTGTTTCCTTATTTGGATGATTGGCTCATTACCGCGACAACCAGGCATCTACTCATTATAGCCAGAGACTAGGTACTCCAAACTTTCTCCCTTCTGGGAATTGTAGTATATTGCAAGAAATTTCAGTTGTAACAGTCTCAAACACTGGAATTCAGAGACAAATTTCAGTACAGTCTCTGCAGTAGTGTAACTTCCCCTAAGCAAAGTACAAACATTAAGATTCCAGGTCGCAAAACTTATTCACAACACCAAGATTCCAGTCCAATTGATTCTGCAAGCCTTGGGGTCTATGTCAGCGGCCGTAATTCTTGTTCCCCTGGTAAGGTATCATATGAGAATTCTTCAGTGGATGCTAGCATCCCAATGGTCAAATCTTTATCAATGGATGTCAGTTCAAGTAAGAATCACACAGGCATGCAAGAAATACCTTTGGTGGTGGATAGGTCAGACCAGCTTTTATAAGGCTGTCCGTTCATTCTGCCTCAATCCAAGGCCATGGACGCATACCCGATTTGGTTGGGGGGGCACTTGGTCTCCTGAAGAGGCCTGTATATAAATGTCCTGGCGATGAGAGCAGTACTTTTAGCATTGCAAGCTTTTCAGGATGCCGTACCTCTGGGGACAATTGCTAGCAAAACAGACAATATGTCAGTAGTTTGGTACATCAACAAACAAGGAGGAACCAGATCTTATCCTTTGTGTCAAGAAGCACTCAGAGTGTGACAGTGGGCAATCTCATCCAACTGTTTTCTGTTAGCAGTGCGCATTCTGGGGAAGTCCAGTGTGATAGCAGACAAATTGAGCAGGTCCATTCTACCTCACGAGTGGTCTCTCAACAATAGAAGTGACAGAAACGAACTTCCATCAATGGGGCCAGCCTTGCTGTGATCTTTTTGCATCTCCTCTGAACAACATGTGCAGCATCTTTTTGCCCTAATCCCCCCATGAGGGAATCACTGAAGAATGCTGTGCTCCACAATTGGCCCTCCAGTCTTCTCTATGCTTATCCACCAACCCCATTGATTTCCAAATTCCTACAGAAAGCTGCAAGTTTGAAGAGCAAAGTCATCCTCATTGCACCTTACTGGCCTTGACAGATTTGTTTCCCCTTCCGTTGGCCTCATCTTCTTTGCCCATCTTGGATTCTGGACCGACTCCAGACCTACTGTCTCACCTGACAGGCACGATTCCTCCAGACGTCTCAAACCTCATGCTAACAGCATGGTTTCTCCACTTTCGCTAATATCCAGACAACCTAAGCTCTCGTCCCCTGTCCATCATATACTTTTAACTTCCACTAGGAAAATCTGCAAGAGTAAGTGGAAGAGGTTTGTTTGTCAGGTGCATCAAAAACATATCAGTCCTTTTTCAGCCCCTACACAGTGCCCTAGACTTTTGGTAGACATTTTTCATGAGGGAGCTAGCTCTTCTACCATTAAAGTTCAGTTGACAGCAATCTCTAACTTTCATGTAGGAGTTAACAATTCTTCTTTAGCCTCAACTAATATATGCAAGGTTTTCCTAAAGACTACTCTTTTACTTAGACCACCTTATAAAGATGCTACTCCTCCATGGGATTTGAATCTTCTATTACAGGACTTAATCCATTCCCCCTTCCAACCAGCAGGAAAATGTGATCTTAAATTTCTGACTTGGAAGACGACATTTTTAAGTATATCACCTCTGCTAGGAGAATTTCAGAACTCCAGGCATTATCCTCTAAACCTCCATTCTTGATTTTTCATAAAGATTGAGTATCATTAAGAACCAATCCATTCCTTCCTTCCTAAGGTGGTGTCAGAATTCAGTATCAATCAGTCTATTAACTTGTCCATTTTCTTTCCAAAATTTGAAAACAAGGGTAAATATATGATGTTAAGTTGTCTATCTTGTCTTCATTCTTGCTGTTTGGGATCAGAGCTGATCCTCGGCTCCGACTCGGCCATCTTCAATAGCTCGAGAGCTCTTTACTGGCTCAAGGCTACCCCTTATCCCATGATGCCTAGCGACAGCTACCCAGATCTCGTTTGCTGCTTCAGCTGCGAGGTGTGTCGTTTTTCTGGCTGAGGCTTGTATATTTTCAATTTTTTGTGCAAAAATATTTCCTTAGACCCTTTAGTTTAAACTAATAGATATTTTACTTTTCTTAGCTTTATTCTGTACGTGTTGTTGAGTACTTTGTTCTTCTTGGTTCGCTTTTAATTAGAACTTGTTTAAGTTAGAGAGTTCTCCCCCTCCCCCTCTCCCTAGGATAGCCGTTTAACTTAGAGGCTGTCCTTTCCTTTTTTGCTATCGTTTAAAAAAAAAAAAAAGGTTATATATATTTATAGGTGATTGTTTAGAGTAGTACTTATTTGTCTGTCTGTGTTTCCCTTGTGGTACTTAGTGTTTTTGTAGTTGGGTCATGTCTAAGGAAGCTAAAGTATCTAGCTTTAAAAAGTGTGACTCATGCTGTCAGAAAATGTTTCTGACAGATGGGCACACTAGTTGCGTCAATTGTTTGGGTGCTGTTCACCTGCAAGACTCTTGTTCTGTTTGCCATGCCTTTAGTCCAAAAGTCCTGCAGGAGCGTAAGAACAAATTGATCCTTAGGGGTCTGTTAAAACCTCAGGATTCACCAGCAAAGAGTTCCCAGCCAGTGAATTCCCTAAAATCCACTAAGCTTTCGGCTCCACCTTCGGAGCCGACACTTGTACAGGATTTACCAAGTATGTTGGTTCCAGCTGGTACCGACAAGACAACCTCTCCGTCGGCTC
Organism: Protopterus annectens; assembly: GCF_019279795.1. Taxonomy (NCBI): domain Eukaryota; kingdom Metazoa; phylum Chordata; order Ceratodontiformes; family Protopteridae; genus Protopterus; species Protopterus annectens. Next base: position 398,835,467 of record NC_056744.1, read on the forward strand.
CATCGGATGTTTCGGAGCCATCTCGGAGCCATAAGAGGCTGAGGTCCCCTTCATTAGAGTCAGTTCATTCGGCTCCTCGGTCTCCATTATTGCAAAGTGAACGTAGCCACCATTCTTCACAATCCTCTCAATCCTCTAGGCTGTCGGATCATGATGTGGAGAGAGTAGTAAGTAGGTTGCTTAAATCACAGGCACTAGCAAAATTATTGTCTAGCTCTCCTCAACAGGTATCCGCTCCATCCACCTCCTTTTCTGTTCCTCCTCCGACTCCATTGAGTTCGGAGCCGGAGTTAGTTGGGGTTTGAGTAGTGGAACCGTCGGCTCCAATCACCATCTCTCTATCAGCTCCAACTTCGGTTCCGATTACCTCGATAGTTCCTTTAATCGAGGAATCTGGATGCCAGGGCTCCCTCGTCGGCTCCGAGGGGGTGAGTGGCATCGGACCCTTGTCCGACCCCATTCTCCCTCTTGGGGCATCGGCGCAGGTGAGCTCGGCTCCAACATCAGCCTTGGAGCTGTCCCCCTCAGCGCGGAGAAAGATTCCTATTTCTTCAGAACCGGAGCTTTCTCTGCCTCGAGACAGGGATGCCTTTGAGGTCATGTGGAGTGTGCTGTCCCCCGAGACAGCTCCACTACCAGCTCCATCAGCCCCATCCCCCATAGTGTCTGTGCCAACCTCTGCTCCTCTTCCAGACTCCAAGCGTAGGGAACCGATGCCCCAGGACTCCCCATTCGGTATTTCCTCTTCTTCTGAGGCCTCCCCTGATCACTCAGAGGAGCCCCCTCAGAAGAAGAAGTGCAACAGGAAGCACATTGACTCCCCTGAGTCTGTCACTTCTGATACAGACTTAGATGAATCGGAAGGGTCCCCGAGATCCCCCTCTGAAGATGTTTCCTTTTCGGACATCCTTGAAATGCTTAGGCAGAGGGGGAACTGGACTCCCCTAGCCCCTACCAAGGATGGGTCTGTGTTCCTGGACGCTTTTGGTTCCCGACCTTCCACCTCCTGGGTTTCTCCTCCTTTCGACCCACTTATGTCTGTAGTGGCTCGAAAGACTTGGTCAGCTCCGGACACAGTAGAACCAACTCCGAGGAGACCTAATAAATTTATTACAGCCCCCCAGGATAAGAAATTCCTTTCTAAAGGTGTGCCCTTTGATGCCATGGTGGTAGCAGCAGTCACCAAGAAAGAGTTAGCAGAGACCTCTTCATCTGTTCATCCCCCTAACAAGGAGTCTAGGACGATGGACAGATACGGAAAGCGAATGTTTACTTCAGCGACCTTCTCCATGAGGTCCTTGAACTGTCTATGTCATTTTACTCGCCTTCAAAGGGATCTCCTTAAAGAGCTTGGAGATACCCTTCAAGATCCTACAGCTGAGGGAATACAAGCCAAAGTAGCTTCCCAGCTAGCGACTCTTAATTCTGTAATTAACTCCTCCATGAGGCTCATTTCCTATGCAGCCGATGGAGCGAGTAGAGCCCCGGGCACGGGTGTGGCCCTCAGGAGGCATGCTTGGCTGTGTCACTTTGCAGAACCCTTTCGAGCTTCCTTCACCAATACCCCCTTCGATGGCTCCTTTCTCTTTGGGCCACAGGTGAAAGACACGTTGACTAGGTGTGAGCAAGAAGGCAAGACTCTCTCTGCCATGGGAGTCCATTTTTCCATTCCCTCTAGACCTTACCCCAAGGGTTAGAAGAGTGGGAAGGGGAGCCTTGCCTGACATACGTGGTGATTTTTCCTCCAGAGGCAGAGGGGGAAACAACAATAATAGATGCCATCCTCGTGGCAGAGGGGGTCTGCAGAACCAGGGCAACAGAGAATCCTTCTCTGACAAGCCCTTCCAGCATCCCTGAAGGGTTGCCCGGCTGCTCACCTCTGGAGGCAGTCGGGGGAAGACTTTCGCTGTACCCAAAAGCCTGGCAAAATTTAACAAGAGACAGATGGGTACTATCCATTATATCCGGAGGTTACAAAATTCCCTTCCATCAGTCCCCCTTACAGTCAAAGAAGGCTGTTAGAAAAATATGTATTAATATGTGTATTAGCAATATGCTTAGTGCATTTAGAAGCTTGAAAAGGATTAACACATTTATTCTATTTCATACTGCATAAATCTCTACAAACTGCAGTTGCTTTCTGACCTTGTACTGTTAGCTAAAATCTTGAAGCAGGTGATTTTAGGAAAATAATGAATAGAACAATACTACTTGTATGAAACTTAGACAAGATGTTCCCATGAGAAAATACGCAGCTGTAGAAGTTACAGATAATTAGTACAAAGCCTGCTTGAAAATATGAACTGCAATCAGCATTTGCTTGTATCTGTATTAGAAAAGTACCTTGAAAAGTAACACTGTACAATAGACATTTGTAAACGGATTAATGGTCACCAAGGCCAGGTTGTTTTTCTGAAAAGTTTCTCACAAATCTAGTCATGTCAGCAGAAAATCTGAAGTAACATCTGCTGTAGAACAATGCTAAAAGTTGTGCTTGATTAGAAGGCCATGTCTTGTAAAATAGTATGAGAATGAACATACTTCCTGTTAGTAGTTAGACAGATCCTTGTATTTGCATGTTTTTATCTCCTTGCTGCAAGTAAATTAAAGTACCTTAACTGAACCTTACGTGTATTGGTCTTTTATCAGACAGGCCAGGTGAAGAAACCACATCGGTTCTTCTTATTTGAAAAGTCCTCGAGGCCAGCCACTTTCTGATCTGTGACTGAAGGATGGGTTTACTCGAACCAGGTGATCAATCATGAAGGCTCAGGTAAGGTGAATCTACCTTCTTTTCTGTTTTAGATCAGGGACTAGATTTGTATTTGTTCTGTTAAGACTTTATTTATAAGTCAGGGACAGAAAGATTACTGTCTTGTCATAGATCAGGGAAACAGAGCAGGTAGGCAGTCATTCTGAAGAGACTATAAAACATCCATTAAAAGGGTAGAACAAAATGGGTAATAATTGTACAAAAGGTCCCAATACATGCAGTCACAGTGTGCTGATAATATTAAATACTACTCAAAATGGGTTAATAAGTATGAATTTGATGGTAAACTAGAAAAATCCTCACTTGTCAAACTTGTCAAACAGCTTAAAACCGATTCTAGAGGTAATTAGGAATTCCTCAGGCACACAGGTGGATTGAGGAAGGACTAATAATTCAAAAGCAATGTTTTTAGATAAGGAGGACAATAACTTAGTAATAGCATCAGCCCCGCCGCCTCCTTTACCAGAATATGAGGCAAGTGAACAAATTAGTCCACCAGTAGAGACACTACAAAAGTGAAACCATTTATTAGAGACCAGGTCTACATTGAGTTATACCAAATGGGTAGAAATTCACAATATATGAGTGAAGAAGAAATATGCTAATCCTTAGGCAGGGCAAGAAGGTCAGGACCCAACTATTCTAGTTTATAATTCCCATCCAAAAGTTAATTTTAGAAAGTTCTTAGAAGATTTGCAAGGAATGAGGCTGAGTTATAATTTAAACGGAGAAGAGGTAGAAAAAGTAGACAGACAAATTGTGGGACCAGATTGGCACATGATTAGTGGCGACTGCAGGCCCTCCCACATAGCAGCGCAGAATTAGACAACAGAGTGAAAGGTCTTACAGACTGAATCTCTGAAAAATGGAAGCCTAGGGCAGACTGGACTTGCATTAATCAATGGATCCAACAGGAAGGTGAAGCTATTGACCGGTATTATGCCAGACTATTAGAATGTTTTAATAACCATTGTGGGATGCAGGTTCCTGAAGACCAGACACAAGATTCCCCATATGAGCAGCAGTTAAAGAATGCATTTTTGAAAGGCAGTATTGCACCTATAAGCAGTTTTATTACAAAACACATGGTAGATCATCGCAGGTTACAATCATTGCTTGAATAGGCATTTTAATAGATTTTCTGTAGAAGATGGAGAAATGCCCTGGGAAACAAACAATTTGATCAACGATCAGAGGACTTTGAAGGGCGAAAGAAAAGGGGTGAATGTTTTAAATGCGGTAAGAAAGGACACTTGGCAAGGGATTGCAAGTAAAACAAGAAGGCAACCACGGAGGATAAGGAGGGTGAGGACTGACTATATGATAGTCAGGAATCACTAGAAGGGGATAGCAGAGAAAGGACAAATGAGTATGTGATAGAGGTAGTAGAGAATGTGACAGAAGAAATAGAGGAAGTGCAAGAAGGCACGGTTAGTGAAGAAAATGAAATATTGGATTTGGCTTTATTGAGCTTAGAGCTCTATTTAGCAGACACGAAACCAGAAGTTACACTCCTGGTAGAAGGGAGGGAAGTCAGATTCTTGTGTGACTCAGGGGCATCACGGAACCTGGTACATCCCTCCAAACTGTCAGAGAATTCAGAGTCACCTGATTACATATTAGTGAAAGCAGCTAATGGACAGCTGTATCGGGAGCCCCTCTCCCATAATATTGTGATAACTGATCCTGTTTCAGGATTGACCCAGAAAAGCAAAATCATTGTATCTGCTAAATGCCCAGTAAACCACTTGGGCAGAGACCTTATGCAGCTATTTGGTATAGCAGTAGTTCCGACTATGCAGGGTATGAAAGCACAGCGACAAATTGATACCTTTGCAGTGCAATCGGAGGGTGAAATGTTTTATTGGTACAGCCAGGACTTGGTTACGACTGGTCCAGGGGCAGTAACCGAAGAGTTGATGAACGGCCATCAGCAAGTTCCCCTCCCTTGACATTGATAAACAGCATTTGTTGCACTGTACTCTGTATTATTGTAATACACCAGGACCTGAGGAATATGAGCAAGAATTGTTTAGAAATCGTGCAAACAGATTGGTATTACGTAATCTGTACTGGGACACAGAAGGGAACAGTGTGGTCAGCTGTTCATTGTCCCAGGAGTTCTTTGCACTCTATAAATCTAATCGATTACCACATGTTAGCTTAACTAAGGACAAGAATGTAAAATGGGTAGACTTACGAGAAAAAGTCACGAGATGGGGAAAACAGTCAGAGTTAGAACTGTCAGAACAGGGAATACAAATGCAGAAGCTGAATTGGATAACTCAGACCCACCCAGCTGTACACTTGCATCTAGCAAGGACAGCTGATTAGCACTCCTATTGAAGGAGGAAGAGAATGCCTTACAGAATATACCAGAAAATCTCTGGTCGACAGGAAAATCAGATGTAGGACTTATTTGTACAGCAGGACCAGTTACTATTACGCCAAAGTCAGCATTTAGACCACAAAAGAGACAGTATCCCTTAAGAAAAGATGCAGAGGTAGGAATCAAACCTATTATAGTAGCTTTACTTAAGGAAGGGGTGCTGGTGGAATCTCCTGATTCACCATGTAACACACCCTTATTTCCTGTTAAGAAAGTGAATGGAGAGTGGCGTATGGTCCAAGATTTACAAGCTGTAAATGACACAGTAATACCAAGGGCACCTACGGTGCCAGACCCACACACCCTGTTGAATGATTTAAAACCTCAACAGAAATATTTTTCTGTGGTAGATATCAGCAATGCGTTCTTTTCGATACCGATACACCCTGACAGCCAGCATTGGTTTGCATTCACATTTCAGGGGGAAAGGTATACATATACGCGACTACCACAGGGGTATTGTGAAAGTCCAACAATATTCTCACAAGAAATGGCAAGCAACTTGGCGGGATTTACCCCACCAAGAGGTAGTCAGATTTTGCTTTATGTTGACGATATCCTGCTGGCATCCCCCACCCAGCAAGATTGTAAAGAGGACATCATAGCGCTATTACAGTTTTTAGCCACTGAAGAACATAAAGTAAACAAAAATAAACTGCAGCTTTGGAAAAAACAAGTTAAATACCTAGGATATGTAATATCCAAGGGAGGTAGAACATTAGATGAGGACAGAAAAATAGCGATTTTGCAAGCACCAAAACCCACTACCAAGAAGGAAATGATGTCCTTCCTGGGTACGACTAATTTTTGTCGGAGTTGGATTCCAAACTATGCCTTGGAATCTGCACCATTGACTAACCTGATTTATAAAAAGCCTATGGCAGCACAGGATTTATTACAATGGACACCAGAAGCAGAATCTGCTTTCTGCAAACTGAAACAGTTAATAGCGTCCTCATTAGTTTTGGGATTACCAAACTATCATAAATGTTTTTTCCAAACTGTAGATTGTAAGCAAGGTTATATGACATCAGTGTTAACACAGCAGCATGGGGACAAGCAACGCCCTATTGCTTATTATTCATCACAACTGGACCCAGTGGCACGGTCTTTACCTCACTGTGTACAAGCAGTAGTTGCAGCTGCAATGGCAGTACAGGCTTCGACCTCAGTAGTGTTGTTCCACCCTCTGACATTGAGAGTGCTTCATGCAGTCGCGATTATTTTACTACAAGAAAAGGTAGCATATCTTTCCCCTGCTAGGCATCTTTCCTGTATGACTATATTATTGAGCCAACCTCATATAACAATTGAACGATGTACGACTTTGAACCCTTCTACCTTGCTCCCAACCCCTGCAGATGGCACACCACACAGCTGCCTGCAGGTGATTGAGCAAAAGACACTGCCTAGAAAAGATCTTACGGATGTTCCCTTGGATGATGCCGAGGTGACATACTACGTGGACGGCTCATGCAAAAGGGGTCCTGCAGGACAGAACCTAGTAGGATATGCAGTAGTTTCTGACACGGACATTATAGAAGTGAAATCTTTACCACATAGTTTATCTGCACAGGCAGCAGAATTGATGGCCTTGACATGGGCATGTACCTTAGCAAAGTGCAAATGTGTGAACATTTTTAATGACAGCCAGTATGCTTTTTCTACTGTACATGTTTTTGCGCAACAGTGGAAAAATCGAGGAATGACAACTTCTACTGGCAAACCAATCAATCATGCACAGTTTATTTTAGATCTTTTAGAATCTATTCAGTTACCTCAGAAAGTAGCTATTTGTAAATGCACAGCTCGTACTAAGCAACAGGACAGGATTTCAAAAGGTAATGCGAGAGCTGATACAGCTGCAAAGCAGGCAGCTTCAGAAGTATTTCTTTTGAATGAGGAACTACAACCCTCTGAGATTTTAGACTTAGAAATGTTAAAGACAATGCAAACACTTACTACGCAAACTGAAAAACAAAGATGGGTAAAACGAGGAGCAATTCTCAAAAAGGGGCTGTACAGCTCTAAAGAAGGAAAACCGATGTTGCTGTCTAATTTGTTTAGATATGCAGCTTTGTTGAGCCATGGGCAGTGCCATGTCTCAACAGGGGGGATGGTACAGCTGGTGAACCAAGTGTTCACGACGTACGGATTTACAAACTACTCTAAAAAATTTTGTTCGTTATGCCACATCTGTAATAAACATCATGCACAAGGGGCGTTAAAGCCCAAGCAAGGGAGTTTCCCTACACCACCGTATCCATTTCATACTATCTGTATGGATTTCATAGAGTTGAATAAATGTGAAAATAAGAAGTACTGTCTTGTCATTGTAGATATGTTTTCCAGATGGGCGGAAGCCTTTCCGACTAAAAATCCAGACGCTACGACTGTGGCCAAAGTACTTGTTAAAGAAATCATCCCTAGATTCGGCGTTCCGGAAAGGATCCACAGTGACAATGGCACACACTTCGTAAATCAGACCATACAACAGTTAAGTAGACATTTTGGTATTTCTCTAAAGAATCATTGTGTGTATCACCCGCAATCAGCAGGGCTAGTAGAGAGGCATAATGGGATTTTAAAGAGTAAGCTAAGAAAATTAATAACAGAAATGCAGAGAAACTGGGTGTACTGTCTGCCCCTGGCACTGTTGAGCATGAGAACTGTTCCAAATGCAAAAGGACTGACTCCTTTTGAAAAGCTCGTTGGAAGGGCTTACTATATACCTCAGTGGAAATCTCTCATGCCCGCAGACCAGGAAGCTGAAAGTACATTAGCTGAGTATATGCGAAAACTCCTAAATTCTAAACATTTGTTGCAGTTAAATTCTGTTTCAGAAAAAGAACGAACCAGACTGTCAGAAGTGGCAGTGCCCCCTGGAGCGTGGATCTGGCTGAAGATAGTTAAGAAGAAGAATTGGGCGTCTCCGAAGTGGGAAGGTCCATATCAAATGCTTTTGTCAACACCCACTTCAGTCAAAATTGCAGAAAGTGCCTCCTGGATCCACCTGACGCACTGTAAATTAGTTAAAAACTTTGAACTGGACAAAAATCTTGTTACATGCCAAGAGCAAAAACGATAAGAGTCCAGAAGAAACAGGAATGCAGAACAACCCTTTCCTCAGAAGTATTGCATAATCATCCTGTTAACTGTATTAGTGACAATAATCTTTTTGTTGTGGCCATTTCTTTTCCCAGCCACACAGACTGAACTGAATAAACGTGAAGCATTACTCATAAACTGGCATCCAAACTTTAACACTTACCAGGCAATTAAATATGTGTATGCTGAGACTTTCAATGTTTCGAATTGCTGGATTTACACAGCTTTGCCGACAGCATACGGGGGGGGGGGTTATTAATGACTACGGTCCCCCTAGGGGTCAATGAGACCTGGGAGAACTTGATTTATGATACCTCAACCATTACAGCACAAGATAAAAATAGCATTGCACTTGTCTGTTCCACAAAAGGGAACTGTGTATTTTTATAAAAATGATACTGTTCAGGTGGGTTGGAGCAATTGCAATGTGACTGTTCCTTATAAATGTTACACTAAAGGTAACAAAGTAGATCTTTATTGTAATACAAACTATGATTCATTTCTTGGATTGATGCACAAAACACTTGATGAAGTAAAACATAATTCTGTTCTTTATAAACAGCTGTCTACAATTGATAGAAAAATGTTTCATGCAGGGCGAGTGTATATTCATAGCAAGGTTACTACTAAAGTAGATGACTGTTATTTTGTGTGCGGCAGAAAGGCATTCAAATGATTACCTGAGAATTGGTCCGGCAGTTGTTTTTTGGGTTACCTGGTACCGGCCATACGACACACTGCAGTTTTGCCTCATGGGAAAATTCGAAATGTCCGAGAAGTCGTCAAGAAACTTGTAAATCCAGTGGGACAAATCGATGCACTTTGGAAAGACCATCACTCTCTAGGCAAAGGACTGACACACATGGACTTGAGTGATAGCGTTATATCGTGGGCAGGCATATTACCAGCATATGGAGCAGTGAAATCGATCTGGGAGCTGAGAAAACTGTCAAAACTTCTCGAAGTAATGAGCAACGCAACTTTTTCTGCTCTTGAATTGGTGACTGATGAACTGAATGCTATGAGAACTGTAGTGCTCCAAAACCGCATGGCTCTCGACTTCACCCTAGCGGCGAGAGGTGGTACGTACGCTTTAATCCAAGAAGAATGCTGTTCGTATATTCCTGACCATAAACACGAGATAGACAACCATCTTGAGGAAATTCAGCAAGTGTCGGCCATGACCAAACCAGGCCCAAACCCACTGATGGACTTTTTTCCAGAAATGGTTTGGGGGGTGGGGTACCATCCTAATGAACATCCTGATTGCCATTTGTGTAGGTATGCTCCTACTGGGAGTATGTGTTTGTTGTGGTATCCCCTGCATGAAAAAACTAATTAAAGACCTTATAAACATTTCAGTTTCTGAAACCTTATATCAAAGTACTGAGTTTGAAGAACTGTTAAAAGACTAAAAATGCTTTCATAAGTTTAAACTGAATGATTCTCTTAACTGCAAATCCTGAGTGGAAGAGGTTAGGAGAAGAAAACAAACTGTTTATGCTTATTTTGAAAGTAGAATAAAAGTATTAATAGGGGGGAAATGTTAGAAAAATATGTATTAATATGTGTATTAGCAATATGCTTAGTGCATTTAGAAGCTTGAAAAGGGTTAACACATTTATCCTATTTCATACTGCATAAATCTGTACAGACTGCAGTTGCTTTCTGACCTTGTACTGTTAGCTAAAATCTTGCTTGTGCCTTGGAAATTTACTGAGAAGCAGGTGATTTCTGCTTGCGTTAGGAAAATAATGAATAGAACAATACTACTTGTATGAAACTTAGACAAGAAGTTCCGCTGTGCCATGAGAAAATACACAGCTGTAGAAGTTACAGATAATTAGTACAAAGCCTGCTTGAAAATATGAACTGCAATCAGCATTTGCTTGTATCTGTATTAGAAAAGTACCTTGAAAAGTAACACTGTACAATAGACGTTTGTAAACGGATTAATGGTCACCAAGGCCAGGTTGTTTTTCTGAAAAGTTTCTCACAAATCTAGTCAGGTCAGCAGAAAATCTGAAGTAACATCTGCTGTAGAACAATGCTAAAAGTTGTGCTTGATTACATCAGCTTAGAAGGCCATGTCTTGTAAAATAGTATAAGAATGAACATACTTCCTGTTAGTAGTTAGACAGATCCTTGTATTTGCATGTTTTTGTCTCCTTGCTGCAAGTAAATTAAAGTGCCTTAACTGAACCTTACGTGTATTGGTCTTTGAAGTTTTTCCTTTGACAAAGGCCCTTCCAGGTGTTCCACCCAATCTGAAGGAGCAAGCAGTAATAGAAAAAAGAGTCATTCAGAAAGTCCCCGCAGACCAGCATGGATCCGGAACTTACTCAAGATTCTTTTTGGTACCAAAAACGACAGGGGACTGGAGACCAATTCTGGATCTCAGCAGACTAAACAAATCTGCACAAAGAACAAAGTTTCGGATGGTCACGCTACAGTCCATTCTACCCTTCCTGGGTCAGGACAATTGGATGTGCTTGATAGATCTTCAGGATGCGTACTACCATATCAAGATGGACAGATGCTCTAGGAGATTTCTTCACTTTTGGGTGGGGGCCAGTCATTACCAGTTCAGAGCTCTGCCCTTTGGTCTCACCACAGCCCCCATGGTGTTCACCAAATGTATGGCAGTGGTCACGGCTCACCTGAGACATCAAGGATTCCAGGTGTTTCCATATCTAGACAACTGGCTCCTCACTGCTACCACCAGGTATCAACTCTTACAAGCGCGGGATTGTACAGTCACATCTTGCACCCAGCTAGGCATTACAATAAATTTCGAAAAATCTGCCTTGTTGCCCTGTTAGTCTATCACTTACATAGGAGCAGAATTAAACACAAGGGAAATGCTCGCAAGGTTACCACTGGAAAGAGTGTCCACAATTCATCAAGTGCAAATCCTAATGCAGAGCAAAAGGATCCAAGTCGGGTATGTCCTTCAAACTCTGGGCACCATGGCAGCTGCCATTCTTCTACTTCCATTAGCACGTTTCCACATGAGAATTCTTCAGTGGCTTCTTTTCACGCAGTGGTCTTTCCAGGAGCTACCCATGTCTTACATGATCCTGATCACGGAGGCATGCAAAAGGCACCTTTCTTGGTGGATGGTCTCCCCACTAGTGACTCTGGGCAGACCTTTCATACAGCCCCCTCCGGTAGCCACAGTGACTACAGACACCTCCCTGATAGAGTGTGTGTGGGGGGGCATTATCTGGGCAGGACAGTCCAAGGCACTTGGCAACCTCACGAGTACCATCTGCACATAAATGTCCTAGAAATGAGAGCCATGCTCCTAACGTTGCAAGCCCTTCAAGACTCTCTTCCTTCTGGGAACATTGCAATTCAAACAGACAACATGTCAGTGGTGTGGTACATCAACAAGCAGGGCAGAACCAGATCCTACTCCCTGTGTCGAGAAGCACTCAGACTTTGGCAGTGGGCGATTTCCTCCCAACGTTTTCTGATTGTGACACACATCCCTGGGAGATCCAACGTCATAGCGGACAGGCTCAGCAGAGCTATCCTCATGCCTCACAAGTGGTCTCTGAATCAGGAAGTTGTGGATCTTATCTTCCGCAAATGGAGACAGCCTTGCTGCCATCTTTTTGCCACCCCTTTCAACAACAAATGCAGCAACTACTTCTCCCTTCTTCCGCTTCCAGGTCACATACCCAGAGACGCTCTAGTCCACGATTGGCCTCAGGGACTTCTTTATGCCTTTACTCCATGTCCCCTGATACCGAAACTCATGCAGAAAGCAAAATCGTTGGGTTGCAATATGATCCTCATTGCCCCCTACTGGCGTCGACAGATATGGTTCCTGTTCCTGCACCCCTACCTTCTCGATCAGCCCTGGTCTCTGGACCCGATTCCAGATCTCCTGATTCATCAATCAGGCGGGTTGCATCAATCCCTCCAAACTCTCCAGCTCACAGCTTGGTTGCTCCACTTCCAACCTTAGCCAGGCTTCCCAGCATTTCCCCAGCAGTCTGAGATTATCGTTTCCTCACATAAGTCTACTTTGAGAAAAACTTATGCTAGCAAATGAAAACGTTTTTCTTATTGGTCAGAGTCTAGGAATGTTGATCCCTTCTCAGCCCCAGTCCATGAAATTCTTGAATTCCTAGCACAACGTTTTCACTCCGGGGCCGCTTCCACTATGATTAGGGTACAATTAGTGGCCATTTCTAATTTTCATATCGGTTTGACAAATTCTAAGATCATGTCTCATAAGCTCTGTAAAGCTTTTTTGAGAGGAACATCTCTTCTTAGACCTCCAGTGAGAGATCCCCCTCCTCCTTGGGACCTTAATTAGGCCTAACTTCCTTAATTCTGCCTCCTTTTGAACCGGCAGCATCCTGCTCCATCAAGTTTCTGTCTTGGAAGACACTCTTTCTGGTTGCTATCACTTCAGCTAGGCGTGTCTCAGAACTTCAAGCACTATGTGTTTGTCCTCCCTACCTGGTGTTTCACAAGGACAGAGTTGCTCTGAGGACTAATCCTTTGTTTCTTCCTAAAGTCTGCTCAGAAAATAATTTAAATCAATCTATAGATCTCCCTGTGTTCTTCCCCAATCATAGCAACAAGGCAGAGTACAAGCTTCACCAATTGGACATTCATAGACAATTGCATTTTTACCTACATAGAACTAAAGAAATAAGAAAGTCAGACCAAGTATTCCTTTCTTATGCCTTAAACAAACAAGGTCTCCCAGTTTCCAAGGTGACGTTATCCAGATGGTTGTCCCACACTATTACATTTATTTACCAGTTATGGAATAAAGAGTTACCAACTACACCGAAATGTCATTCTACTAGGGCATTAGCCACCTCCGTACCTTTCAGTCTAGGTTGCCCATGGATTCCATCTGTGCAGCTGCTACGTGGGCAAACCCTCATACCTTTATTTCTCATTAAAAGGTGGATATGGTCTCCCGGAGCAGAGCTGACTTTGGTTCCACTGTTCTGAAGAGTCTGTTCCACTGAGCCAACCAGGATGTTAGGTGCTAGGGACTCTGTCCCAAACAGCAAGAATGAAGGTGAGATAGACAACTTAACATTAAGAAGTTATGTACCTACCATAACATTCCATGTTAGTTGTCTTCATCTCACCTTCTTTCTTGCGTCCCTCCCTCCTAGTGGATCGAGAGGAGTCCTTTTTCACTGGCTGAGTATTCTTTTATTGTTATTCTTCTGGCTAGGTCTTCCTAACCTATTCTAGATATTAGAATGCATGGAACAACCAGTTTTTTGATAACTGGTTTCTCTCATATGGATTAGCTATTTCAAACGAGATCTGGGTAGCTGTCGCTAGGCATCATGGGATAAGGGGTAGCCTTGAGCCAGTAAACAGCTCTCGAGCTATTGAAGATGGCCGAGTCCGAGCCGAGGATCGGCTCCGATCCCAAACAGCAAGAAAGAAGGAGAGATGAAGACAACTAACATGGAACGTTATGGTAGGTACATAACTTAGTATTACATTTGCTAGGTGTTCATAGACAGTTGAGTTACTACTTACACAGAACAAAAGACATTAGGAAATCTGATCAGTTATTTATGTCCTTTGTAGATAACAAGTTAGGCAAATCTTTTACAAAGGTAACATTGGCAAGATAGATTAACAAAACCTGTAAGAACTCACTCTGTGACATCTATGCAACCTCATCTGTATTTTTATCCAGTCATTCCATGGATGACATATGTGTAGCTGCTACTTGGGCTAATCCCTCATGCTTTTATTACTCATTACAAATTGGATTAGGTGTCTAGGGGAAGAACAGTCTTTGGTTCAACCATGCTCAGGAACATCCTTCCTTAGAGTCCACTTGGGATATAAGGTATCCGGGGACCCTGTCCCAGTGGTTGAGGAATGAATGAAAATTCACGACATCAGATAAAGAAGTTATGCACTTAGCATAACGTTCCATCTGTGTTGTCTATTTTCATTCTTCCTCAGCCTTCCACCCACCAACCCCCAGCCTGTGCCACCATAGACTTCTGGAAGAATGAGATGCTATAAAGACACCACAGAGTCTTGTATGGTGCTCAAGATATTGGCTTCCTTTGTTAGGAACAGTATTCTAATATGTAGTACTTATGTCATCTAGCAAACAAGATCTCAGTTATGTTAGGGGTTGGTGCATTATGATTAGAGAAGAGCTCAAGGGTTTGCAATTGGCCATGAGCTGTAGTAATGGCTGAATCGTATCCGAGGTTCGGATCCGAATCCAGTGGTTGAGGAAGAATGAAAATGGACAGTACAGATGGAATGTTATGGTAAGTACATAACCTCTTTTTATGCTACACTAACCCACGTAATATCCGCCAACATTCACCTGCTCTGTTTAAATGTTTTTCACTCCTGGTTTTTAATTATATAGTTTAAGTATTCCTATAAATAAAATAGTTAATCCATACTGCACATTTAAATACAGTCCTACAATAAGATGTCCAAACTTGCAGCAAATTAATCATTTCAAGATCAACACTGTATTTAGGCAATTAAAATGATTTGAACTTCCATACATTCTTACTTGCTCACAACTGATAACAATTTACAGAATAATCCACCACCCAGAAAATTATCCAAGTCTGTATTATGTAATCCAGCCATAAAATTGCCCAAGTCTACATTATGTAATCCAGCCATGAAAGTGCCCAAGTCTACATTACATAATCCAGCCATATAAGTGCCCAAGTCCATATTACATAATCCAGCCATAAACATGTCAAATCTACATTACATAATCCAGCCATAAAAGAGCCCAAGCCTACATTACATACTCCAGCCATAAAAGTGCCCAAGTCTACACTGCATTATCCAGCCATAAAAGTGCCGAAGTCTACATTACATAATCCAGCCATAAAAGTACCCAAGTCTACATTACATAATCTAGCCATAAACGTGCTCAAATGTACATTACATAATCCAGATATAAAAGACCCCAAATCTACATTACATACTCCAGCCGTAAAAGTGCCCAAGTCTACATTGCATTATCCAGCCATAAAAGTGCCCAAGTCTGCATTACATAATCCAGCCATAAACATGCTCAAATGTACATTACATAATCCAGACATAAAAGAGCCCAAACCTACATTACATACTCCAGCCATAAAAGTGCCCAAGTCTACATTACATAATCCAGCCATAAATGTGCGCAAATGTACATTACATAATCCAGACATAAAAGAGCCCAAACCTACATTACATACTCCAGCCATAAAAGTGTCCAAGTCTACAATACATAATCCAGCCTTACTCCCCCTAACCGAAGATTGCGGTCTATTGACAAAACTCTAATCACTGTATCCAAATCCAGCAACAAAGCTAGTGAGTCCTTTTATTCAAAATGCATTTCCAAAACATGGAATGGCATCCTAGTACCACAAAAACAAATAAATAACCAAAACACCATTAAATCAGAACTCAAAGCTCACCTCATAAATATAGGGCTATGCACATGCCTGTCCCATAAATAAGCTCTATACATCTACACAGCTTCTAACAAAATAATATAATCCCCCACTCATGCTACTTTCCACTCTAGCTCTTAAGACAAAACCCTAGCATCCATACTCACATTACTCTAGCTCTGACTTCTTGTTACCCTCTTCTGATATTACATTCAGCTATTTCTACCTCACTTCTGAATTTACATACTTTTCATCACACCTGCACTCTTTTATTCCTCATTCAGTCATTTACTACTTCCAAATCTTAAATTTTATCCAACTAAAGCTATGCTACACTGTACCGGGTGATTCTAGTTTTATAATACATATACATATTCTTCGTATTGATCACTGCTGCAGTAGCCTAAGTTATATGGTTTATGTCCTGCAAAGATATAACAGTCAGCAGGCTTCCAAAGCTTCAGGGCACCCAAATCATCAGTCAGCTATAGCTGAGCTGACTGAAAAGACAGGTTTGGGTGCTAAGATCTTTAAAGCTTTCTTGCCAACAGAAAGAGGGGAGGTTGTGTTCTGAAAGGGTAATGCTAGGAACAACAAAATAATTACTCATACCCTGGCATAAACAGCACACCAAGAAACATGGGGGATGAAAGGAGGGAGTGGCTATTGCAACAGTGATCATTCGAACTTCTACTGTTATGTTAACTTTACTTATGCAGGAATACTATGTTCATCATATTGATCATTACTGCAGTAAAATTAGCTGCATAGGTACATTACACTAGCATATTACATTTGGGATCTAGAAGAGGAAAGGTCCAGGAGCCCTTGGGGAATGGTCTGAGCAAAGCCTGATCTAGACCTAGAGAAGAAATCAAGCTTGTAATGCCTTGTAAATGTATGTATAGAGCTCAGGGTTTAATTCGGGCTATTGGTCATTCTTATAAGAAAGTTTCTGGTAAAAGAAAGAGGTGATATCTCTTTTCCTGAAGATTCAAGTTTCTGATTCTCACTGGGGGGGGTTGTCTTTCTCTAAGACTATTTCCATAATGTTCCCAATGTTTTTAGTGGAAGAGCACTGAGGTTTCTCAGTCTTTCAGAAAATATTAATAACTCACAGAAGGAATTTACAGAACCTGCACCCATTCCTCCATTTTTTTCTGCCTTGGAGGATGTGTGTGTTTTTGCCTGCAATTTTCCTAACAGTCAGCTAGGGACTCCTAAAAAGGCAGATAGGACATATAAAGCGCCTCAGTCTATTGAGTTTTTATGCACTCTTCCCAAACCTGACCCAGCAGTTATAGGTTTACTTAATCGTATTGTTGCTAAACCTTTAGATCTGAAGTAGGAGATTCGTTTGTCTGCAACCTGTGGGTTATGGATCCGATATCGGATCCGAACCGGCATGGTTTACCAGCTATGGATCCAAGCTCTCAGCTCCTCCCCTCACCCATAATGCCCTGCTCTACCCTCATGACCTCAGATCTCGTTTGCCACGCATGGTGACCGGATTGTTTCTCAAGCTCTCAAGCTAAGTGCTAGTTTTCAGTCTTTAAATTGTAAAATTTAAGATTTTTTCTTAGTTATTTGTGTGAAAGTGTAGGTTTCCCCTTTGGTATATTTACTTTTTTTAGAGTTTAATCTAAAAGTTATACCCTACCCTCGCTGTTAGCGTAGTGTGTGTGTGTTGGGCCTGTGAGTGATTTTGTGTTTCTTTAGTTACTTTTTAGTTATAGTAACTACTGTTGTAACTTGGGATGTCTGAGCAACCCAAGTCTATTTTTTCTAAATGCTCCGAGTGTGGCCATAAGCTTTCCCCAGCTGATGGCCACACTCGGTGTGTTAGATGCCTGGGGGTTGAACACCTCACATCTGGATGTTCCATTTGTGCAGGGTTCAACCCCAGGGCATTGAAGGAGCGGAGGTCCAAGCTTGTTTTGGCGGGCCTTTTACCGCCGGACTCGGCTCCAACCTCCGCTCCTTCGGGAGTAACCGTACCCACGGTTATTCCTTCTGCGGCTCCCCCTCCTCCTCCTGGGACTCAACCTCCCGCTTCTGGTTGGAGGAGAGGGATGCTAGAAAAGGACCGGAGGGAGAAGCACCATAAGCGGCGGGCCGAGACCTCTGTTTCGGCCCCGCCAGCCAAGCGGGCTTCTCCCCCGGCTCCGTTGTCGGCTCCACTGTTGGCTCGGTCTCCTCCTCCTCGGCTCCAGTCTCCAGTGTGTTTTTCACCGGGAACTGAGGAGGAGGAGACCCGATCTCCGTCGAGGCTATCGAGGAGGCACTCCAGGCCTACCTCGGTAGCCTCGTCGAGATCTACGTATAGCCTTTCGGATGCTGATCTGGACCGGATGATGAGAAGGTTCATCCAGGCCCAGATGCAGATGGGAGTGCTCTTGCCTCCCCTCTGGGGAGCTCAACACCCTTTTCAAACCGATTGCTCCTTCTCCGACCCGCTACCCGGGCTCGGAGCAGCTGGAGCCGAGCAGCTTCGGGCGGGGTGGGTCGGCGCCGATAGTACTGTGCCGGATCCGACCCTGCCCTCGAGTGCATCGGATCCGACCTCTCGGAGCCTGGATCCGAGCCTCGGATCCGGGGATCAGTGCTCGCCGTGCCGTCTGTGTCGGAGCACACTGTCCCTTTGGATCCGGCCGGCGCCGGCTCCGATCCACTCTTCGGATCCGAGGGGAGCCGATTGTCGGATCCTTTGGTCGAGGTCGGCTCCTTCGGCTTTGATGTAGTGGAGAGGGCCCTGTTGAGGGTCTCCGGACCCCGGCACTTGTTTCGGCTCCGTCCGCGCTCCCTCTGCACTGGGTCAGGCTTCCACCATCCGGCCCTGGGACAGCCCGCTTCTGTGCCCCAAGCTGCTCCACTGGAACAGGTTGCTGCTTGCGAGAATCCTCTGACAGCCCCCAGAGGATGTTCCTCGCAAGCATACGCAAAGGAGGCACATTGACTCCCCGAGTCTATCACGGAAGACACGGACTTGGAGGAAGGGAAGGCTCCCCACGGTCACCCCGAGGATGTCTCATTTGAGGACATCATGGAAATGCTCCATATAAGGGGGGGGTGGTCTGCCCCAAGTCTTCCTCGGACGAGTCCGTGTTCTTGGAGGCATTTGAAGCGGGCCCGTCTACCTCTTGGGTGTCCCCTCCTGCCGACCCCCTGGTGGACCTCATTACCACCAGGGCGTGGAAGGAACCGGACACCGTGGAGCCAATCCCTAAGAGGCCCGATAGGATCCTCAGCCCACCGTCCGACCGTGCCCATTGGAGTAAGGGGCCTCCGGTA
This sequence comes from Protopterus annectens, assembly GCF_019279795.1. NCBI lineage: Eukaryota > Metazoa > Chordata > Ceratodontiformes > Protopteridae > Protopterus > Protopterus annectens. The sequence continues at coordinate 398,854,458 of NC_056744.1, forward strand.
GATGCCATGTTGACGGTGGCGGCCACCAAGAGGGAACTTGCTCAGGAGAGTCCCTCAGTCCATCCCCCGAGCAAGGAGTCTCGGATGATGGACCGCTTGGGGAAGCGGATGTTTAGTTCAGCGACCTTCTCGGTAAGGGCGCTGAACTACCTGGCACACGTCATTAGGATGCAGCGAGATCTCATTAAAGAATACGCTGCATCTCCCCCAGAGTCCATGTCGGAGGAGGACAAGATGCTGCACTCCACCCGCATGGCCACTCTTAGATCAGTTACTAATACCTCTATGCGGCTACTCTCCGTGCTACGGAAGGCGCGCTAGAGCCGCAGGGGCAGGCCTAGTCACTAGACGCCAGGCCTGGCTCCGGCACAGCGATTTTTCTGAGCCCTACAAAGAGTCGTTTAACGCCTTTGATGGTTCTGCCCTCTTTGGCAAAACCGTTCGCGACACTTTGACCCAGAGCGAGAAGGACGGGAAGACGCTGTCTGCCGTCGGAATCCACTTCTCTGCACCCCAGAGGCCCTACTCTAGGAACCAAAAGGGTCAGAAGAAGATGTGGTTCCGGAAGTCGCAGCAATCCCAGCCTGCTCCGGACAACCAGTCCTTCCGTGGGAGAGGAGGACAGGGAGGATGCCGCCCTAGAGGCAGAGGGGCTCCCAGGAACTTTGGGTCCAGAGAACCTTTCTCTGAACGGCCCGCGCAGTAACCCTGAGGGGTTGCCCGGCTGCTCCACTCTGGAGGCAGTCGGGGGACGTTTTTTGGGGCACCTAGCGGCATGGGAGTCCATAACTTCAGACCGCTGGGTTCTCCAAATCATATCCAGAGGATACCGCATCCCTTTTCTTCACTTACCAAAGTTGAAGTCCCTCCCAGACGTTCCACCCGGTCAACGGGAGGCCGCTTTGGCAGAAATTGGCCATCTGCTAAAGAAAAGAGCCATCCAGCCCGTTCCCCCAGACCAGATCGGATCAGGGTTCTACTCCAGGTTCTTTTTAGTGCCAAAAAAGACGGGGGAACTAAGACCAATTCTAGACCTTTCTCTCTTGAACCTGGCAGTCCCCAAGGAAAAATCTGGAATGGTCACTCTGGAATCTATTCTCCCCTTCTGGGAGAAAATCACTGGATGTGCTCTATAGACCTCAAAGATGCGTACTACCACATCCTGATGGACAGGCGCTCCAGGAGGTTCCTCCGCTTCCGGCTGGGAGCCAGTCACTACCAGTTCGGGTCCTTCCCTTTGGTCTCACCACAGCCCCAGGGTGTTCACCAAAGTATTAGCAGTGGTAGCGGCCCACCTGAGGCTTCAGGGGGTACAGGTCTTCCCCTACCTGGACGACTGGCTTCTTACCGCCCCAACAAGGCATCTACTACTATTGGCACGAGACTCCTTTCTCCATCTTGCTCCCTTTCTGGGCATTACAATAAATAGAAGAAATCCAACCTGGCGCCCACACAGCTCTTAGATTTCATAGGGGCCAGGTTAGACACAAGGAGTTTAAAAGCCTTCCTCACTGCGGACAGAGTTCAAAATCTGCAGCTCCAGGTGCGGGCCATTCTCCACTCAAGTTCTGTTCCGGCGGAGTTGGTCCTGAGGGCTCTAGGGTCCATGGCGTCTGCTATAGCACTTCTTCCTCTTGCCAGGCTCAATATGCGCATCCTCCAGTGGACTCTCTTAGTACAATGGTCATACCTTGCTCTCCCTATGCATCACCCCATTGCGATCAGCAAGGCTTGCAAGCGGTCCCTCCTGTGGTGGATTCACTCCCCGGATCTCCACGGAGGCTGCCATTTTGTGCTTCTCCCCCTCTCGCCACAGTGACCACGGACGCCTCCCGCCTCGGCTGGGGGCATTTTATGGCGGACCGTCCAAGGCACGTGGAACGATTCAGAGACCTTTCTGCATATCAAAGTTCTAGAGATGAGAGCAGTGCTCTTAGCGTTGCTAGCACTTCAGGACTTTCTTCCCTTGGGAACAATTGCGATTCAATCGGACAACATGTCGGTTGTCTGGTACATCAACAAGCAAGGGGAACAAGGTCTTACCCCTTTGTCGAGAAGCCATGAGAGTTTGGGACTGGGCAATCTCCACCAACCGCCTTCTAATAGCAACGCACATTCCGGGACGGTCCAACATCCTGGCGGACAAGCTCAGTCGCACCATTCTGACCCCTTACGAGTGGTCTCTCAATTTTCAAGTAGCGGAACGCATATTCGCACGTGGGGAACTCCTTCATGCGATCTTTTGCCTCTCCCTCAAACACCAAGTCGACAGTTTTTCGCTCTGATACCCCCTCCAGGAGGTTCTCCAAGAGACGCTCTGGTGCATGCTTGGCCACCCGGTCTTCTGTACGCTTATCCACCCTTGCCTCTGATGCTCCAAGTTCTTCAGAAAGCCTCTCGGGTGGGTTGCAGAATGATTCTCATTGCTCCGTTTTGGCCTCGACAGATCTGGTTCCCCTTTCTAAGGTCTCACTCGGTGAATCCTCCTTGGATTCTAGATCCCATTCGGATCTGATATCCCACCCATCCTGCATATCTCCTCCGAACCTGGACAACCTGAAGCTGACCGCTTGGCTGCTCCAGTTCCACTCTTGATCAGGACTCCCGGTATTTCGTCCCCTGATAAGGCTATCCTGGTGGCAGCTCATAAACCATCCACTAGGAAAGTCTACGCAGCAAGTGGAAGCGTTTTCTTTGTGGGCGGAGCGGCAAGGCCTGAATCCTTCACGGTTCCTCTCCCTTTAGTGCTTGACTTTCTAACCTCTCTTTTTAACGATGGTGCCAGCAGTTCCACAGTCTAAGTACAACTGGCGGCAATTTCTCATTATCACATTGGTCATGACTCTAGTCCACTTATGTCAGCCAAGTTGTGTAAAATTTTCCTTAAAGGTACTTTCCTTCTCAGGCCCCCTGTGAAACAAGCGGTTCCTCCTTGGGACCTCTCCTTAGTTCTCCAGGCCTTGACCAACCCCCCCCCTTCGAACGAGCGGCTACGGTGGATCTCAAATTCTTGTTTTTCAAGACAGCCTTTTTAGTAGCCATTACATCGGCCAAGAGAGTTTCAGAGCTCCAAGCATTATCAGCTAAACCTCCTTACTTGGTATTTCATCCGGACCGTGTTTACCTCAGGACCAACCCGTCCTTTCATCCTAAAGTAGCTTCTGAAGCAAACATTAATCAATCCATTAACCTCCCTGTTTTCTTTCCTAAATATGAAAACAAAGGTGAATACAAGCTTCACTCATTAGATGTTCACAGGCAACTTAGATTTTATCTAAACAGAACGGCTGGTCATAGGCAATCCGACCAGTTGTTTATTTCCTTTGCTAAATTTAATTTGGGCAAGCCAATTTCTAAAGTTTCTCTGTCTCGCTGGATTTCACAGTGTATCTTATTGGCTTATCAAGCTTCAGGAAGGCCCTTTTGGAGGTGTACACGCCCATTCAACCCGGTCAGTATCTACCTCGGCAGCCTTTAAGGCTAGGATTCCTCTAGATGATATTTGTGCAGCAGCCACGTGGGCTTCATCTCATACTTTTATTTCCCACTATAAGTTGGATCTTGCATCTAGGGTAGAGCATCATTTGGCTCCACGGTGCTCGGAATATCCTTCCATGATGGCCCAAGATTCAGGTAGCTGGGGACTCTGTCCCACAGGTTGCAGACAAATGAATCTCCTACTTCAGATTTAGAAGTTATGTACTCACCATAACGTTCCATCTGAGTAGGTGTATTCATTTGTCTGCAACCATCCCGCCCTCCTATCCCCCTGGCCTTTCAGTTTCCTGCATATTATGTGTTACCCTTTTCAGGGTGTTCTTGCTGTTGGCAAACTCGATCTGAGGTCATGAGGGTAGAGCAGGGCATTATGGGTGAGGGGAAGAGCTGAGAGCTTGGATCCATAGCTGGTAAACCATGCCGGTTCGGATCCGATATCGGATCCATAACCCACAGGTTGCAGACAAATGAATACACCTACTCAGATGGAACGTTATGGTGAGTACATAACTTCTAATTAATTCCAAACCTACTGTTTCCGATAAGGATGGGAAAATTATTGATAAATATGGGAAAAAATGTATGTCTCTGCAGCTTTGATTTTCAGAATTTTGAATTGTCAAGTTCAAGGTTTGTTCTGAATAATTATGAAAGGATGAGGAATATTTCATCTGCAGTCTTGTAAGGAAAAATCTGCTTTAAATAATTTAGTTTCTTCTGTTGTACAAGTCATTGCTCACTGTTTACAGTGTGTGTCTGATTAAGTTGATATGTCTTCATGGGCTTTGGCCATTGATATTGTGTTGAGGAAGTTTGCCTGGCTGTGTTCTCAGAATGTCCTAGATGATGTTAAAATGAGATTTTCAGTCCTTACTTAGATAAAGATTTAGTTTTTGACCCCTGTGTTGCAGAAGTGATCACAATATGTTACGAGTGGGGTAAGTTGAACAGGGACTCAATAAGATTTTTCAGCACTCCTTTTACAAATTTTATAAGGGATTCGGTAACCCCTCATCCAATTTTGGCAAAAAACAAAGTAAGCAGTCTCAATAAATGCAGGTAAACAGATGTGTAGGGGCTTCCAAAAAGAATTCAGGAACCACCCAAAACCAATGACAATCCAAACAGAATGATAATTTAAGGGACCTTGCCCCCCCCCTCAGCCTGACAGTCCCTTTTCCCTTCAAAAAAGTCTGAATCCCCACTTTTCTCTTTGTCAACAGTTTCAGAAAAATGGGTACTGAAAAGCATTCATCACAGTTACAGATGACAGTGGGAAGAAATACCTTCTTTCCAGGGGATAGTCCCTCATCCACTGGACCAGACTCTTTTATTTCCACCTGTCCATCACATGTTTTCCCAGTGAATAACATAACCAGGTATTCATCATTTTGATCACTGCTGTAGTAGCCTTAGCTCTATGGATTATATCTTGCCAAGGATATAACAGCCGGGCAACTACCAAAGCTTTGGAGCACCTTCCAAGAGCCCAAACTGTCAGGCAGCTCAAGCTGAGCTGATTGCAGTACAAGTTTGGGTGTAAAGCCCTTCAGTGCTTTACTGCTGCCAAAGAGTATGATCCTCTAAGGCTTTTGAGGATCGACAATCGACTTGTTATTTATTATTTATTTATTTATTTCAGTTTGATGACCGGGGAGGTCCACTGGGCTCAGGGAGCCCATTTTCAGCGGAGGCCCGGGGAGGAAAGCTCCGCATTACATAGTGATTATACATGGTTATTCACATAAAAATCCGCATTACATAGTGATTATACACAGTTATTCACACAAAAAAATCTAAATTAAGTGAGGTAAAAATATATATGCAGTTATACACAGTTGTTCACATAAAGATCCAAATTAAATGAGGAAGAGTACAATTAAATAAAATTGTGTTACACAGGGTGTTCACAGTTACATTCAAAGTAAAGAGAAACACAAATCAAAGATGATTAAGAGTCAGAGAACAACATAAGTTATATAGTTTCATGATGTCAAATATTTATGACGGTATAATATAGAGTAGGGACAGTGAATTTATTGAGAAGATGTTGAGGGTGCAGAATTTAATTTTAAGCTATTGTTGCCATTCCTTTGCTGGTCAGACAAGTTCCCTTTGGGGAAAAAACTTCCATTTTCTAAATATTGTTTGTATTTTACCACTTTATTTTTTCAGAAAATTTATTTTAAAGCTTGGAGATTTGTGTTTTAACAGACTGTCATGAGACAGGATTGTACTTTTAAACAGGGGCGCTCTTTTTTCCTGTCAGTTTGAAAGTTGTGTAAAGTTACTGAAAAACATTTTTCTGTGGAGAAATTGTGTTTATTTTACATTTTGGGGGCTGGCTGAGTGTTTTAAAATGCTTTTTACTGTGTTTATCTGTGAAAGAAGTGACTTTTAAAGACTAGTAGTTTTTATTGGCATTTGCTTTTTGTTTTCTCTGGGAAAGAGGCAACATTTTCAGTTTGATCATGGAACAAACTACCAGTACCACAGTCAGTCCTTCTTCCAGCCACAAAAAGAAAAAGTTAAGCAAGCAGCCATTGCCACTGTAGCAGGCTAGCAATTTTCCTCAGCCACAGGTGGGTGAGTCTACTGTGATCATTAGTTGTATCTCAGACCACTCATCTTTTACCCCTGATCCCTCTGGTATGGCACCTACAGCCACTGTGGACCTGGGGTTAGTCTCATCCGCTGTGGCTGTTGGGGGTCCCCTCAATGGGGAATGGAGGGGCACTCTTGTTGGTCCTGAGAGAGGGAACAGGGAAGGCTTCCCTGTTGTGCTTATCTCTGTGGAAGCTGCTACTGCCATTAGCAATATGGTTGGCCCCATTTTTCTTCTAAAAAAAAAGATAGAAAAGTAAGCATGGATGTATTTCTCATATTTCCTTAGACTGGAGTAGTTTACTGGGCCTGGCTCAGGGCTTAATTCAGGCTATTAAGCCTTCTTGTAAAGTAGTTCTGTTAAAAGAAAGAGGAATACCTCTCTTCCTGAAGAGATTAAAGATTCTGAATCTGAACAGGAAGATGCATGGATGGTTTCAATTCGTTTTTTCCTCAGATTTCTCCTTCAGACTTCGAGGAGACCTCAGCTTCTGATTCTCCCTGTGAAGTTTCTCTTTCTCTGAGATTATTACAAGAGCCTGTATTTACAGTAGGAGAACACTGAGGTCTGTCATTCCCTCAGAAAATGCCATAAATTCTTAGAGAAGGATTTCCAGAACCTACACCCATTCGAACTGTTCTGTTTGCTGTGGAGGATGTATGTTATTGCCTGCAGTTTTCCTGATAGTCAGTCAGCTTCCCCTAAAAGGCAGATAGGTCATATAAAGTTCCTCAGTCTTTTAAGTTTTTATACACTGTTTTCAAATCTAAACTAGCAGCTATAGTTTTAGTTGATCCCGGTGCTGCTAAACACTTAGTTAATTCCAATCCTACTCATCCTGATAAGGATGGGAAAATTATTGATAGATATGGAGGAAAGGTATATGCTTCTGCAACATTGATTTTCAGAATTTTGAATTGTCAGGCTCATATGCTGAAGTTTGTTCTGAATAATTGTGATGGTATGAGAAATGTTTTATCTGCATTTTGTTATTGTGAGGAAAAATCTACTTTAATAACTTAATTTCTTCTACTGCACAGGTCACCAGTCATTATTTACTATGGCAACTGGTACTGTTTTGAAGAGGTTTGCATGGCTTCATTATCAGAACCTCCCAGATGATGTTAAAAATAAGATTTTAAATGTACCCTTAAATTAAAGGTTTAGTGTGATGAAAGGGGCAAGATGATCCAAGGAATCTTTAAGATTTTTCGTCCTTCTTTTTCCAAACATTTCAAAGGATTTTCTTAATTAGACGTTTAAAAAATGGCATGGGGGTTCCAGAAAGAAGTCTAGAGCCTCCCAAATGCAAGGAAATTCCAACAAGTCTGAATGATTATTCCAGAAACTCTGTGACCTCCTTCCAACCTGGAACCTTTTTCTTCCGGAAAGTTTAAATGTACATTTTTCTCTTTGGCAACATTTAGTTTCAGACAAGTGGGTTCTTAAAACACTTCATCAAGGTTGCAGATGACAGTGGGCGGAAATTCCTCCTTTCCATAGGGTCATTCCTCAGTGCCCAAATTAGACTGTTTTGTTTCCACTGGTTCTTCATCACATGCTGGCCAAAGGAGAGATAGAACCAGTTCCTCTTTTCTAGGTATGAAGTTTGTATTTATGGATGTTCCTAGAGCCAAAGAAAAAAATGCTTGGAGACCAGATCTGTATCTTTCTTTCCTAAACCTGTTTGTGATAGTGCCTAATTTCATAATGATGGCACTTCACAACTTGTTAGCTTTTCTTCCTCTTTTAAGCTTCCTGGTTACACCAGACTTAAAAGATGCTTATCATCATATCCCTATTCATCTAGACTTCAGACATTTCTTAATGTTTTGTGTGTCTAGATCACATTATCAGTTCTCTGCCTTACCCTTTGGATTATCCACTGCACTAAGAGTGTTCACAAAGTGTCTAGCTCCAACTGTAGCTTATTGCAGGCTACAGGGTTTTTCATATTTAGACGACTTGCTTATCTTTGCAGAGTCTTTTTCAAAGTGTCAGGGATCTTTCTCTTGGGTGAGAGATCTCTTTCACAAGCTGAGATTGCTTCTTGACTCCTTCACACAGGATTGTGTTTCTGGGATGTCAACTAAGCATGTCAGTTCAAAGAGCCTGTCTTCCACAGGAAAAAGTAGATCTATATCTGGATCTATTTCTAAGGTTTTCCACTCAGACTTCAGTCACTGAGAGGCAATACCTCAAGACGGTGGGTTTCATGGCATGTATGATTCCCATGATATCCATGCCAAGACTCTACATAAGAAAGATACAGTGGTATCTGAAATCTCTTTGGTCCCAGCACCAACATCCTTTATCTTTTCAAATACCATCAGTGGGAGTTTGTCAGCTGAGAAATAATGTGGTAGAGACAACAGATATCCTTAAATCCAAGTCTCCCCTTCTTTGTCCCTGTTCCAGTCAGTCTCCACAGATGCCTCAGACTTTGCTTGGGGAGCAGCTTCAGGAAGAATAAAAGTGCAGGGGTCTGTGGCACACCAAGAACAGATGCAAGCACATAAATATCAAGAGGATGTTTGCCCTGATCAAGGCACTCAATTCTCTGAACCATCTTTGGTCACTGGGACCTCTTCAAGTGGTTACAGACAATACCACAATCATGTGTTACATCAACAAGAAAGGGGAGTGCAGGTCATATTTCCTTTGCAGACTAGCCATGTTAGTTTGGAATATAGCTTCACAGCACAGTCTCAGTCTACACACATCCTTCATTCTGTCAGAGCAAACTTGTGGCAAACAAGCAGACCAGGGCAGACCCTCTTCCAAGATTTGATCTGTCTGGGTGGAGTTCCTCAAGAAGACCTCTTTGCCCCCCCTCTCTGAAGAATTGACTTGGCAGGATTCTGTTCAGGACTCCATTGTGGAAGGCCCTGAGACTTCCCTTTTCTTTTTCTTGGACAGGAGTATTCTTGTATGCTTTTCTACCCTATCCACTGATATCCAGGGTACTTTTGAAGATTCAGAAGGAATTCCCCAAAGTAATTGTGGTGACACCCATATGGCTCAAGCAACAATGGTTTTCCCTTGTTTTGAAAATGGTCAGGGGCAATTATCACAGTCTTCCTCACAGACTTGCTCTACTTACACAAGAACAGGAATGCTTGATGCTCTCCAGTATAATTCAATGTCATTTGACTGCATGGGTGATAGGGATTTAATTCCTTTTAGGCACTTGTTTACTGAGGATGTACAGCAGGTACTAATAGAGGCAAGAAAGCCTGCTACTAGAAAATCATATACTAACAGGTGGAAAAGGTTTTCTAGTTTGTACCAGCAACACAACCAGAACCTATTCAAGGCTAGTCGTTCTCTAGTTTTCCAATATTTGAGTTACTATCCTAATGTCCTTTCTTATTGCTCAATCAAGGTTCATTTATTAGTCTTTTCAGCATGTCTGCCCATGGATCTTCCTCTTTCAATACAGTCTGATATCAAACGTCTTTTAAAGGACTTTTGCATAAGAGGCCTCCAAGAAAATTGGTGGCGCATCTTTGTGATCTTAATTTTGTGTTAAGGAAGCTCACACTTGCTCCATTTGAATCAGCTAAACTGGATGACTTGAGGTTCTTAACATGGAAAACAGTTGATCTGATATTGATAATCCTAGTTCATTCCTTACGCATGGGTAGCCGGCCATTTTCCAAGCTTGCGTCAGCTTCAAACTCTCGAGCTAAACTCTTACCCACAATTCCCCTCTCCCTGTTACCCCAGATTTCATTTGCCGTGTTGCCATTCAGTCGTGTCAAGCTACTTCTCTTGAGCTAAGTATAGTCAATTGTTGTTTAATAGTTTTACAGATTACTTTTCTGTCAGAAAAGTTCATATTTTATTGTCGTTTACCCTATCGCATCTAGCGTTCATAATTTCTTCAGGTTTTTCTGCTTCTTTCTTTACCACTTTTTCCGTGAGGTATTCTCTCTTTACCATCGTTGGTAATCCTTTTCCCTTTTCTCTCATACCTTCGGGTACTCTCCTGTACCATTGCTGGTACCTATTCTATTAATTAATTTGCTGTCATGGCAGATAAGAAAGGTAGTCTGGAGTTTAAGCGGTGTTCTGATTGTGGACACAAACTGCCTACTTCTTACACTCTTTGTGTGTTTATTGTCTGTTGACCCACCGTGTACTATTTGTGAGAACTTTTCTAATAGAACCTTGTTGGAAAGGAAAAACAAGCTGTTACTGAAGGGACTTCTAAAATCTCCCTTTTCAGAGGCTATTTCTGGGTCGGAGGCCTCAACCCCTCCTAAAGCACATAAGAAAACCTTGGATGTTCCTACTAAGGCTAAATCTTTGCCTTCGTCCCTGGCTGGGGACTTCTGCCAACCAAAACCTAAAAAGGCTAAAGTTTCAGCTCCAGAGCTTACTCAGTCAGCCCCAATGCTTTCGGTGCCTAGACCTTCAGCAGCGTGGCCTTCGGCTCCATTAGTGATTTTGGCTCCGTCTTCTCCTGCAGCCTTCTATATATCGGCACCGAGGGGCTCCTCAGTTCAGACCATTACCACTGTATTGGCACCGACCGTTCAGTTGAAGCAGACTTTGAACGCGTCGGCTCCGAGATCTTCCTCGGAACCAATGCCTTTATTGTTGACTCCAGTTTTGTCGGTTCCAGCTTCAGCACTGACAACCACTTTGGCACCGATCCCTGTGTCAGTGCAGACCATGACCTCGGCACCGATGACTTCTTTGGTACAGACAACAGTAGTCCAGTCTCTCTCGGCACCATTGTCCTCGGTGCAGTCAGATGAGATGGCCACCGAGTCTGCCTCTTCTGTGGACAGGCCTGTTTCTCCCTCAGTCTCCATGAGGTCCACTAGAAGCCTTTCCGAACATGATGTGTTGCGTCTTGTGGATTAGATACTCTTGGGCAGAGGTATCCCACCCCTCAGGAACTATCCTTCCTTGGGAGGTGATCACCCATCTCCAAAGACCCCTTCTTATTCTCCTCCTTCATTGCCTTTGAAGTCCATGGATATAGCACAGTCTTCCCCTTCTGCGGTTCCCTTTATGGATCTCACTAAGGAACCGCAGTTGCCTTCGTGGCAGGAAGGTTTAGCTATGACCCAGGATGTCAGTTGTGACACTCATAGTTTGCTGCTCCACAGCCATCCAGGGACTCTGGTGTGGCAGGCTGAGCCACTTAGGGGAGGGGTGACCCCTGTCCTAGACATGCAGTCCTCTTCAGGTGGACCAGCCTTCCAACTGATGGAGAAGGCTTTCGCTGCTGCTGGTGATACTGGACTGTCTATACCTCCACCCTCCTCTGGTACACAGGTTACACAAGTCGCACCTAGCGGACACTGGGTGCAAGGGCCGCAGGACATATTCCCTCAGGAATCCCCTTTTCCACTGTCTTCTCCAGCTTCTCCCGCTGAGGAAGTCCACTGGAAAAGTTTTTGTAAGAGGAAGCACATGGACTTCACAGAGGAGTCCCTCACCGAAGACACAGATTTTGATGAGGGGGAAGGATCCCCTGGGTCACCCTCTAAGGTATCCTTTGGTGATATCCTCGAAATCCTGAAACAGAGAGGTGACTGGCAGTCCTCTAATCTGACCTCTGAGGAATCTGTGTTCCTGCAAGCCTTTCGCACCCGGCCCCCTACTGACTGGGTTACTCCACCTGCCGATGAACTTGTTTGGCTCATCGTGCGGCGTGCTTGGAAGGCTCCTGATACCGTCGAAGCTATTCCCTGGAGGCCACATAAGATTTTGTCCCCTCCTGCTTCGGATCCCCATTGGTCCAAAGGTCTTCCTGTGGATGCTTTGGTGGTGGCAGCCGCAACAAAAAAGGATCTGGCAGAAAAAGAAATCCAGACTGTCCATCCATCTAACAAAAAGTCCCGGGACCTGGACAGGATAGGGAAGCGCACCTTTGCTTCAGCGATCTTTGCTCTCAGGTCCCTGAATTATATGGCACATTTTACCAGGCTTCAAAGGGTTTCTGAGCTCTCTGAAACATTGGCTGGTGCCATGTCTGATGAGGTCCGTGACAAAGTGGCCTCTCAGCTGGCCACCATTGAATCTATATCTAACTCCTCTATTCGACTGATATCGCAGAAGGAGCAGTTAGAGCAGCGGGTTCAGCTGCTGTCTTGAGACGACATGCCTGGATGTGCTTGTGCAACTTCACGGAACCCTTTAAGTCTTCCTTTCTTAATGCCCCCATTGAGGCTTCCTCATTGTTTGGGCCCAAAGTTAAAAGCACACTGGCCAGATGTGAACAAGACGGTAAGACCCTTTCTGCCATAGGTGTCTGTTATTCTTCCCCTCAACGTGCTTTCTCCCGAAACCAAAAGAGTGGGAAGATATGGTTCAAGAAATCTCAGGGTCCTTTCCGTGACACGCAGGCCGAGTTCTCCCCCAGAGGCAGAGGGGGAAGCTCACAGGGAAGATGCTCCTTTCGAGGCAGAGGGGTCCGCGTAACCAGGGTTCCAGGGATTCTTTTCCTGGTCAATCCTACCTGCACTCCTGAAGAGCGGCCCAACTCCTTTCCTCTGGAGGTGGTTGGGGGACGTTTCTCCTTGTACCCTTCTGCCTGGCTAACCATCACCACCGATTCTTGGGTACAAAGAATTATAACCAGAGGTTATCATATCCCCTTCGATCTTTGTCCCATCCCTTCAAAATATCTTCCCGATTTTCCACCAGGTCAAAGGGAAGAAGCAGCACTAGAGATAGAAAAGCTGCTAAGAAAGAAAGTCATCCAAATAGTCCCTCCAAACCAGATAGGATCCTGATTCTACTCAAGACTATTTTTGGTGCCAAAGAAAACCGGGGACTGGAGACCAATTTTGGATCTCAGTGTATTGAACAAGTTTGTGAGAGTACAAAAATTCTGGATGGTCACAATACAGTCTATCCTCCCGCTTTTGGAAAAAGACGATTGGATGTGCTGTATAGATCTTCAATATGCGTACTACCGCATAAAGGTGGACAGGCCATCAAGAAGATTTCTGCGCTTCCGTGCGGGAGCCAGTCACTACCAGTTCAGAGTACTGCCCTTCGGACTCTCTACAGCCCCCAGAGTGTTCACAAAGTGCATGGCAGTCATCACAGCTCACTTGCGACTTCAAGGATTCCAGGTGTTTCCATACCTAGATGACTGGCTCATTTCCGCCCCCACCAGACATCTACTGGAAAAAGCCCTGGTATACTCTCTCCTCGCTGCGCAAAGGCTAGGCATAACCATAAACTGGCAAAAATCCAATCTCACCCCATCTCAGTCGACAGAATTCATAGGGGTTATCTTGGACACAAAAAACTGCAGAGCTGCTATTCCAGAGCACAGAATTCTAAGGATAAAGGAACAACTAATTCCAATCCTTTCAAAGGAAAAATCCACGGCTCACTCAGTTCTACAGCTGTTGGGTTCCATGGCAGCCTCCATCACCATTGTTCCCCTGGCCAGGTTTCACATGAGGCTTCTACAGTGGCTACTGCTCACCCAGTGGTATCCTTTTCAGCATCCTCTTTCAGCCATAATTTGAGTAACCCACAGATGCAAACAGGTTTTAATTGGTGGATGACACACAATCTCTCACAATGGTCTCCCCCCTTCTCCCCCCAGCAACCCAAGGCCACAGTGACCACGGACGCCTCCCTGATGGGGTGGGGGGCTATGTCAGAGACAGACAGTCCAAGGCACTTGGTCCGAACTGGAAGCCCATCTGCATATAAATGTTCTAGAGCTGAGGGCGGTGCTTCTGGCGTTGCAAGCATTCCATCCCCTGCTGCCGTCTGGGACAATTGCGATTCAATCAGACAACATGGCGGTGGTCTGGTACATCAACAAGCAAGGTGGAACCAAATCTTACCCCCTTTGTTGAGAGGCCATGAGGATATGGCAATGGGCGATGGCTACCAACCGTTTTCTTCTAGCAACGCACATTCCCGGGAGTTCCAACGTGATAGCAGACAGACTCAGCAGGTGCATTCTTCAACCTTACGAGTGGTCCCTGAATCCCTTGATAGTGGCGAAGATCTTCCACCGCTGGGGCCATCCTTGTTGCGACCTCTTTGCATCCCCGACCAACTACAAATGCAGCATCGACTTCGCCCTGATTCCCCCTCCGGGTCAGTCACCCAGGGACGCTCTAGTCCATGATTGGCACTCAGGTCTTCTTTACGCATTCCCACCCTTTCCCCTCATTCCCCAGTTTCTGAAGAAAGCCCGTCGGTTGAAGAGCAGGGTGAACCTCATAGCATCATATTGGCCTCTACAGATTTGGTTCCCCTTCCTTTGGCCTCACCTACTAGATCGACCATGGATTCTCCATCCAATCCCGGAGTTGATCTCACATCCACAGAACTTGATATATCCCAACTTGAACAGCCTGAAGCTCATGGCTTGGCTACTCCAATTCCCTTGATTGCCAGGCAGAACGATCTTTCTTTACCAGTACGTGATATTCTCATTGCTTCTCATAAGTCTTCCACTAGAATTACTTATCAGAGCAAGTGGAAAAGATTTACCTATTGGCTGAAAGATAAATACGTAGACCCCTTTTCAGTACCAGTGTCGATAATACTAGACTATCTGGCCGACCTTTTTCACTTGGGTCTATCGGCCTCTACCATTAGAGTTCATTTGGCTGCAATTTCTAATTTTCATGAGGGTGTCCACAATTCCTCTCTTATGTCCTATAAATTGTGTAAGACCTTCATAAAAGGTGTGAATCATTTTTGGTCACCATTACTACTGCCAGACGCATTTCTGAGCTTCAAGCTTTATGTATCAAGAGTCCATACTTGATTTTTCATAGAGATAGAGTGTCTCTGAGAACTAATCCGTCATTTCTGCCTAAAGTGATCTCTGAAATGTCCATTAATCAAGCCATTAAATGGCCAGTTTTCTTTCCCAATCATTCAAACAGAGGAGAGTATTGCCTACATACCCTAGATATCCACAGGCAAATCCATTTTTACTTACACAGGACTAAACCCTTTTGTAAGTCTGACCAGTTATTTTTGGCCTTTTGTGGACCTAGATTAGGATCTGCTGTTGCTAAGATCACATTTGCTAGATGATTGAAGGACTGTGTGACCTTCATTTATATACAGTGTAGTATCTCGTTGCCTACTACCATGAAAGTTCATTCAACAAGGTCGGTAGCAACTTCTGCTGCCTTCCATGCCAGAGCTTCTTTACATGACATCTGTGCAGCTGCAACTTGGGCTACGCCTCATACCTTCATCAATCATTACAAATTGGATTTGGCCTCCAGGGGAAGAGCATCTTTTGGTTCTATGGTGCTCAGGAATGTCCTTCCATGAGAGTCTCCCAGGAATAGAGGTAGCTGGGGGCTCTGTTCCATGTGTAAGGAATGAACGAGGATTAACAATATCAGATAAAGAAGTTATGTCTTACCATAACGTTCCATCTGTATTTTTGATCCTCGTTCAGTCATTACGACCCTCCCTCCTTCCCCCTCCTGTGGTTTCTAGTGGATCTCACCATACGGTTCTCTTAGGTTATTTGACCAGAGGTAGCCTCTACCTTCTTTGACTTGCAAACTCAATCTGAGGTAACAGGGAGAGGGGGATTGTGGGTAAGAGTTTAGCTCGAGAGTTTGAAGCTGACGCGAGCTTGAAAAATGGCCGGCTCGGTTCCGAGCTCAGAACCGATACCCATGCGTGATGACTGAATGAGGATCAACAATACAGATGGAACGTTATGGTAAGACATAACTTCTTTTTCTAATTGCTTTGACTTCTGCAAAAAGGGTATCTGAGTAGCAAGTGGTGAGTAAACCCTGTCTCTTTTTCCATAGGGAGAATGTTTCTGTAAGAACTAATTTTTCTTTTATGCCAAAAAATAAAGTGTTATCCGAGTTTACTTTAAACCAAACTATCCATCTCCTTGATGTGAAGTTGTTCAATCT
This sequence comes from Protopterus annectens, assembly GCF_019279795.1. Lineage (NCBI taxonomy): Eukaryota > Metazoa > Chordata > Ceratodontiformes > Protopteridae > Protopterus > Protopterus annectens. The sequence continues at coordinate 398,870,460 of NC_056744.1, forward strand.
CGCCGTTCATTCATTGCTGATGGGTTCGGAACCGATCTATCGGCTCTGACAGGGCCGTTTGCAAAGCTCAAGGTTTACCAGTAGCTTGAGACCAAGCCCCTTATCCCATGATGCACTGCTGGAATTATCCCAGATCTAGTTTGCTGCGGCACGGATCTCAGTGGTTCCAGTTCGCTCGAGCCTTTTTTGAACAAAAAAATTGCTTTTTCACAAGTTATTCCATAACTTTTTCAATCTCTTAGTTAGATTAGTGTTATAATACTTACTGTAGTGCTGTCTCTATTTTCATAGTTATTGCATTTATAGTAGGTATTTAGAGTGTGTTTATATATATTTAGCTAGTGTTGGCCCCTTTTTTCTCCGGGCCATTGTTTAGAGTGTGTTTTATATTTTAGGTGTGTTAACTTGAGCCTAAGTGTAGTTTAGGCTTGTGTGGTTTGTTATAGTGTTAAGCCTAAAAGTTTTTCTTGCAAAATGTCTGAGGATAAGGAAAAACACCCAAAGTCTGGATTCAAGAAATGTCCAGACTGCGGGCAAAAGATGTCTCTGACCAATGGGCATGTTCAGTGCGTTTATTGTTTAGGTGCTATGCATTTGCAAGAGTCCTGCAGTATCTGCCACTCCTTTTCTTTAAGGGTTTTATTAGAAAGGAAAAGGAAGATTGTTGATCGAGGCTTGCTGAAGCATCCTTTTGCCGAAGCTTTGACTGACCAGGATGGGACCAGCAAGTCCTCCAAATCTTCCAAGTCTTCAGGAGACTCCAAGGTTTCCAGGCAGTCTAAAAAGTCTAAGAAAATGGAGGAACCCGAGACATCAGCTCCACAGCCTTTGGGGCCGAGTGTCTTCTTGTTTCGGAGCCGGCCCACAGTTCTGAAGCCAGTCTCTGATAGGCCTGCATCTCCAATCCTTCAATTGGCACCTTCCATACACTCTTCCAGGTCTTCTGTCAGCCTCTCGGATTTGGATATAGACCGATTGGTGCAGAAGCTCTTACGGGCACCAGGCCTTGCTAAATTGTTGTCAGCTCCGACCCTAGGGTCGGAACCGAAGACCTCCACTCCGGATTTGACTGCTCCTCCTCTGAGCTGTACTGGACCTTCGGAGCCAGAGGGGGCTGACCTGCTGATCGTGGAGCCTTTGGAGTGGAGCCGAGACCTGCTCCGGTGTCATTGGTTCCATCTAAAGAGCCAGCACTCAGAGGCAACCAATAAGTTTTATTCTTTCCTTCCTTCAGACCGGTTTTGGCATCAAACCTTCTTCAGTGATCACTGAAGAAGGTTTGATGCCGAAACCGGTCTGAAGGAAGGAAGGAATAAAACATATTGGTTGCCTCTGAGTGCTGGCTCTTTATTTTGTTTTATCAAAGTTGGTTATGCCATGCACCAGTCGTACTTGCTAGCTTTTCTTGAGGGTGTGTCATCAGTTCCATCTACTCTGATGTCCTCGGTGCCAACCGGGGACTCTAGGAGCCGACACTCTCCTGTCGGGTCTGGGGAGGATAGTCGCACCGACTTGTCGGTGCTGACTCTTCCTCTCAAGGCCTCAGCTTGGATGAGCTCGGCTGCTACCTCGGGCTCGGAGCCCACGGCATCGGTGCAGGAGGGGCTGGCATTTCCTTTGGGTCCTTCGACTCCTTCTCATCGGAGCCGTGATGCCTTCGAAGCCATGAGGAGAGCCTTGTCCCCAAAGACGTCCTAGACACCAGGTCTGGCCTCTTCTTCCCCCAAAGCACCTGTGAATGCTTCTGCCTCCATCATCCAGGCCAAGCGTAGAGACCCTGAGCCTCGGGTAGCCCCACAGGGCACCCCTTGCTCTTCCGAGACCTCCCCAGAGACTCCCACTGAGTAGGTCCCCAGGAAGAGATTGTGTAAGAGGAGACACTTGGACTCCCCACAGGAGTCTTTGACATTTGACACTGACTTGGATGAGTCAGAAGGGTCCCCATGATCCCCCTCTGAGGATATCTCCTTTGCAGAGATACTTGAGATCCTTAGGCAGAGGGGTGATTGGCAGTCCAAAAGCCCTACTGAGGACGAGTCATTTCTCCTGAGGGTTTTCGGGTCTCAACCTTCCACCTCTTGGGTGTCTCCGCCCTTCGATGAGCTCGTGCAGCTGATCTCTCGGAGGGCGTGGGAGTCACCGGAGTCCATGGAACCTGTCCCTCGGAGGCCTGATAAGTTCATTTCTGCCCCCTAGATAAGTCCTTTTTGTCCAAAGGAGTCCCTGTTGATGCTATGGTGGTGGCAGAAGGCACCAAAAAGGAAATGCCCGAGACTTCCTCATCGATCCATCCCCCTAACAGAGAGTCCAGGATCATAGATCGATATGGGAAATGCATGTTTAGTTCAGCGACTTTTACACTCCGATCCCTGAACTATTTGACCCATTTCACCAGACTGCAAAGAGATCTCCTTAAGGAGTTGGGAAATACTCTTCAGGGTACTGTAGCTGCAGGAGCTTCCGACAAAGTTGCCGCTCAGTTTGCTACCCTAAATTCCATTGTGAACTCGTTCATGCGTCTCATATCGTATGCAGCCGATGGGATGAGTAGGGCAGTGGGTAGGGGAATTGCTCTACGAAGACATTCCTGGATGCACTTGTGTTCCTTCGCAGAGCCCTTTAAGTCTTCATTTGTGAACACCTCTTTTGATGGCTCATCTCTCTTTGGGCCCAAAGTGAAGGAAACTCTCACCAGGTGTGAGCAGGAGGGAAAGACTCTGTCTGCCGTCGGAGTCCATTTTTCCACCCCTAATCGGCCTTACCCCAAAGGCCAACGGGGAGGTAAAATGTGGTTCCGAAAAGCCCAAGGAGTCTTTCAGGACACACGTGGTTAACTCCCCTCTAGGGGCAGAGGAGGGGGTAACACTGGAAGATGCCGCCCTTGCCGTAGAAGGGGTCTGCAACACCATGGTGACAGAAATCACTTCTCTGGTCAACCCTATCAGCCCTCCTGAAAGGAGGCCCAACTGTTCTGCTCTGGAGGCAGTCGGGGGTCGCTTATCTTTGTACCCAAACACCTGGCAAGATATAAAAAATGACAGTTGGGTACAAAGTATTATTTCCAGTGGGTATTTCATACCGTTCTCCACTCCACCCACACCCCCAAGGAGAATCCCGGACGTTCCTCCCACTTACAGGGAACAAGCAACTATAGAAGTCCGCAAGTTGCTAGAAAAAAGGGTCATCCAGACAGTCCCAGCAGACCAATTAGAATCCGGAACTTACTGAAGATTTTTTTTGTTCCAAAGAAAACAGGGGACTGGAGACCTATTTTGGACCTCAGCAGACTCAACCAATTTGTGAAGAAAGAAAAGTTTCAGATGGTCACGTTACAGTCTATACTCCCCTTGTTAGGGAGAGACAATTGGATGTGCTCTAGAGATCTCAAGGATGCGTACTACCACATAAAAATGGCCAGGCCATCCAGAGAACATATGCATTTCTGGCTGGGAGCCAATCATTATCAGTTTCGAGCCCTGCCCTTTGGTCTCAGTACAGCCCCCAGAGTGTTCACCAAATGCATGGCAGTGGTCACAGCTCATCTGAGGCGTCTAGGATTCCAGGTGTTTCCGTACCTAGACAACTGGCTCCTTACCTCCACTACCAGGCATCAACTGATTCAGGCAAGGGAATACACTCTGACACTCTGCCATCACTTAGGCATTACAGTCATCTCAGAAAAATCTGCCTTCTCGCCATCGCAGCATATCGTCTTTATAGGGGCAGAGTTAGACACTTCAACCACCACTCTTACGACTACCAATCAAGAGGGTCTTTCTTCTTCGCCAGCATGTCAGTTCATTGGTATCGAAAGACAGAGCACCAGCCACAGAAGTTTTAAAAGTATTAGGTTTGATGACTGCAAAGATCTTGGCCATACCATTAGCAAGGATGCATATGCTGATTCTTCAATGGCTGCTGTTCACTCAGTGGTCCTATCAGGAACTTCCAATGAGTCATATCATTTTAATCAGAAACTCTTGCAAGAGAGATCTCCAGTGGTGGTTGACGTCTCTTCATGTAACCATAGGATGCCCATTTGTATTACCCCCTCCAGTAGCCACAGTGACCACGGACGCTTCCTTGATAGGGTGGGGGGGCATTTTCAGGGAAAGACTGCCCAAGGCACATGGATGGATCAAGAGTCACATCTGCATATCAATGTTCTGGAGATGAGAGCAGTACTTCTGGCATTGCAGTACTTCCAAGACTCTCTTCCTCTAGGGACGATTGCAATTCAGACAGACAATATGTCAGTAGTCTGGTACTTGAACAAGCAAGGTGGGACCAAGTCTTAACCCCTGTGCCGAGAAGCCCTCAGAGTTTGGCAGTGGGCTGTTTCCTCCCAGCGCTTTCTGTCGGCAATGCACATCCTGGGGAGATCCAACGTGATAGCAGACAAACTGAGCAGGGCAATTTTGTTGCCGCACGAGTGGTCCCTCAAACAAGAGATTGTGGACAGGATTTACCGCAAATGGAGCCAGCCTTGCTGCGATCTTTTTGCCAGTCACATCAACACGAAATGCAGAAGATACTTTGCCCTGATTCCCCCTTCGGGAGAACCCCCAAGAGATGCACTCGTACACAATTGGCCCCCCGGGTCTCCTCTATGTATTTGCCCCGATCCCTCTAATACCCAGACTCCTACAGAAGGTAATGTCGCTGGGAAGGACTATCATTCTTATAGCCCCTCATTGGCCTCGGCAGATTTGGTTCCTATTTCTTCGTCATCATCTATTGGAGGATCCATGGATTCTGGACCCAGTTCCGGACCTTCTGACACATACGTCGGGGGACCACCATCCTTCATTGCAGTCACTGAAGCTAACAGCTTGGCTGCTCCAGTTCCCCTTATAGCCAGGCTTCATGACCTTTCTAATGAGACAAGGCAGATCCTGTTGTCTTCCCATAAGCCGTCCACCAGAAGATTATATCTTAGTAAGTGGAAGAGATTTTCCATATGGGACTCTAAACAGAACATTGATCCTTATCAAGCTCCCTTGACATTCATTTTAGAATTCTTGACTATGATCTTTAATAAAGGAGCTGCAGCTGCTACAGTTTGGGTCCAGTTTCTGCTATATCTGACCTTTATCTCGGAGTGGACGGGCTAAACATAATGTCCCACAAGTTGTCCAAGGCCTTTCTCAAAGGAACCTTTCACATGAGACCTCCAGTGAAGACTCCTTATGCTCCTTGGAATCTAAACTTTATGCTAGTTCGTATAATTCTCCCCCCATTTGAACCAGCATCATCTTGTGACCTCAAATTCTTATAGGTTCATAGGTTCATACTAGGCCATCTGCCCTAGGGCATTTATAAGCCTAGCCAGAGTGTGTTTGGCTTTCACCACCCATTTTAAATTAATTTTGCTATGCCCTTTTTCGAGGTTAGTATACTGTGCCTCTGTCTAACAGTGACACAGAAGTGATACCCGGGGTAAACCTACGATCTCCCATCCACTCATCAAGATTCCTCTTGAAGAGAGTCAGTGAGGGACTCTGCCTAACCTGGACTGGGATTTTATTCCAGAGTGAAGGGAGCCTCTGGGTTATGAATCTGTCCCTCCAGCATGTCCTATTTATTTCAGTGCTGAGGTTCAAGTCTCTTGAGCGCGTAGCTCGATGGGATTTGGATTTTCTGAGGTGCAGCATGCCCATTAATTCCGGGTTGGACATGGCTTTATACGTCAGGCACAGATCGTCTCTGAGCAGGCAGTATGCCACTGAGTAGAGCTGGAGTTTCTTTAACCGGGCAGCATATGGCATCTGTTTGAGCCATATGATCTTCTTGGTGAGGTACTTTTGGGGTCTTTCCAGTTGCTGCATGTGTCTGGTAAGGTACATCCCAAAAGGGGCATTGTACTCAACTATGGGCCTGTTGAGGGATGAGTAAAGAGGCACAATGACCTCCCCTGATCTAGATGTGAATCCCTTCATGATTAGGTGGGCTATATAAAATGTTTTTCTAACCACTTTGGCCACGTGGTTGTCAAATGAGAGATTGCTATCAACTTGTGTCCCCAGGTCCCTAATTACTTCTTCTGTACTTAATGGATTACCACCTATGTGGTAATTTGTGGGCACTTTGTTTTTGCCAAAGGGGATGACTATACACTTTTTGGCGTTTAGCTTGAGGCCATGGCTCTGGCACCAGTTGTCTGTTTCTATGAGGCCCTTTTGGAGGATGCTTGTGTCGGCTGGAGAGTCGATTATGGCGCCCAGTTTGCAGTCATCTGCGAACTTGGTCAGCCACAGTCCTTCCGTGTTGGCCTGCACCTCCGAGAAATATATACCTAACAAGAGAGGTCCCAGGACTAAGCCTTGTGGGACGCCACTTGTAACTGGTTTGGAGTCTGACATGGCTCCAGCAATTCTAACCATGTGGATTCTGTCCTTGAGCCAGTTTGCAACCCATCTAGTGACATAGGGGTTTATATTTAAGCTGGTGAGCTTATCTATAATGCCCAAATGGGGTATTGTATCGAAGGCTTTTGCGAGGTCCAGGTAGGCTGTGTGGACCAACTTCCCCTCGTCAATGGCCTTGGTGACTGTTTCAAAGAAATCGACCAGGTTTAAGAGGTAGGATCTGCCCTTAACAAAGCCGAACTGGGTAGGATCCAGTGTCTGTAAGTCCCCAATATCTTTATTTATGAGGTCCATGACGATCCTTTCCATAGCTTTGCAGACCAAGCTAGTCAGGCTTATGGGGCGATAGTTTCCAGGATCCGTTGAGGCACCACCTTTGTGGAGAGGGACCACTGTTGCTGTACGCCACTCTTTGGGTACATATCCTGTAGTAAGGCTGAGATTGAACAGTAGTTTTATGTTTGGGTTTCGCTCTTCTTGGAGTTCATGTAGGACGCAGCCCGGGACACCGTCTGGTCCCATTGATGCTGTGTTTTTGCTTTGGAGAGGCGGCTCTTACCTGAGCATCTGAGATGTCAGGGGGGCAGCACTCTGCTGGGATAGATATTTTCCCTTTTGGTGGGGAGGGGGAGGGGGAAGTTTGCGCTGAACCTGTCAGCTAGGATGTTGGCAATGTCTGTGGGTTTGGTGTATTTTTGTCATTTTGGACTAATTCTGAGCATATCTGTGAATTCCCACCCAGGTTCCTAACATAACTAAAGAAAGCCTTGTGATTATCCTTAGTGTCCTGTGCAATTTTTCTCTCAAAGCTAGCCTTAGACAATTTTATGAGTGCCCGTAGTTTTTTGCTAATACTGATCAGAGATGCCTTCCCTTTTTGGGATTTTGCTCTATCATGTAGTAGCTTCCTCCTTCTATTGTATAGTTTGTTTATGGCTGGGGTCCACCATACAGGACGTCTGCCTTTGGAGGATTGGGTCTTGGTTTTATTTGATGATCCATGCATTCCTGAAGGTGTTCATAGAATATGTTTATAAAGGATTCTGCGGTCTGGGCCATATTTTCCACAGGCCCGGGGGCTTTGAAGGATTCCACCTCGGTTTTGAGGAGTGTGAAATTTGCTTTTTTTCACTGTGGTTTTCTGGGCAGGGGGTGGGGTCGGGATGTGAATATCCAGTGAGATTAGTTTATGGTCTGATCTTACCAGTGAGGGATACACTTCTGGTCTGGAGCATAGAGTCCCCATGTTGGTGATGATCAGGTCCAGTATGTTTTCCCCTCTTGTGGGAGTGGTAACAAGTTGTTCCATAGCATTTGAGTTTATAAATTCTAGGAACCTTTGGGCTAGGGTGTTGGAGCTGGAGTAATGCTCCCAGTCTATGTTTGGGTAGTTGAAGTCGCCCAATATAATGGTGTTTGGAGAGACCTTCATATTTTCCAGTGTTCTCAGGAAGGCCGAGTGGGGTTCCTGGGTTTGGGAGGGTGGTCTGTAGCAGGCTATAAACTGGAAGGCAGTTTTATCCACTGTTAGTTGCACATGGATAGTCTCTGATGCTTCATGCTGTGCCACCAACCTGGAGGTGTGGGTATCTTTAACGAATATTGATACTCCCCCTCCTTTTGTGGTTCTGTCCAGGTTTTGGGGCCGAAAAGCATGGTATGAGGTATAACCTGGTAGTGCTGGGGTGCTCTCGGGAGCCTTGAACCAGGTTTCTGTTACTGCACAGATATCGATGTTCTCCATGCTAAGGAGAGTTTCGAAAAGTGCATCTTGAGGTTTAGACTTCTGGCATTGAGTAGCATTACTCTTAGTTTCTTATCCCATGTGATACCTATGGAGGTGGGTTTGTCTTTTGAGCCTTGCCTAAAAAAAGGCACTATGGGGGTAGCAAGAGCCTTTGCCAATATCCGAAAGCCCAGGGGTGACAGGTGCAAGCCGTCCCTAGCGAAGCATCGTGGCTTGTCAAGCATGTCATCCCAGGCTGACAGGCATTGGATCCCCTTTGAATGACACCAATACTTAAGCCAATTGTTGAAATTGATCATCTTGTCTTCATATTGTGGCATCATTCTTGGTGAGGGTAAGATGCTACTCAAGGTCAGGGTCGTACCGGCCTGGGCTACATGCTCAGAGAGCTCCTCTATGTCTCTTTTCATGTAGTCCAGGAAGGTACATCTCAGGTCATTCACACCAGCATGGACAATGACTGAGTCATATTTGTACTTGCCTTGGAGTGACCCGAGTGCTTGTGTTATGTGGCGGATCCTAGCGCCCGACAGGCAGCTCACCGTGACCTTCTCCTTGTTCAGCCTGGTGAGCGGGACGTAAGTGTGCCTGATGATAGAGTCACCTATTACAAGTGTATCAGGTGTGTTGTTTAGCCTTAAGGGCTGTGACTGTTCGGCACACTGGCTTTGTGAGCTAAGTGTTGCACGTGTTTTGTTTTGGGGTAGCGGTTGCTTGGGTGTCTGCTTTGGAGGTCTATGTTGCTTAGGCAGATTTTTATTTAGAGCCTTCGAGTATGTTTTTGTGTGTTTATGTGTTTGGTTTGCTGTCGTGGTAGGTCTATGTGAGACTGGAATTGTAGTGAGTGTGGTTTCCTTCTCCTCCTGACTGGTTATGCCAGTACTGAGTTGAGAGAGCTTAGCCTCCAGTTTGGCTATATGGTTGCATCAATCACATGTGTTGGAATTTGTTGGGAGGAGGAGAGGGTTGTCTGTGTACATGAGGCAGTTGTAACATTGCCTCAAGATTTCCAGATTCACCAGCTGGACCGGAGAGGAGATTGACAACTGACCTTTGGACATGCTAGAATAGTATTGGGAATTCCTTTATAATTGAAAAAGGGCCAATGGAGAACAAGATACTCAAGGGGAGTTTATGAGGGTGTAGTGCTTTTAATTTTTTAGTGCTGACTTAGTGAGCAAGTGCCAGGTAACTTAAATGCAATGTGTTACAGGTAACTTAAATGCAAAAACAACAAACAGTAACTTTCTTTCAAGTGAAACAAGGAAATAAGTACAGTAAGCAATGCAGATATCACTAGGGATCCACGGAACCGCTGAAAAGCCGCGTTTTAGGTGGAATTAGCGTTTCAGGGAAATAAGCAAACAAACAACAAGCATACAAACAAAGCTAGGTTCAGCAGGCCTGGATCTAGTCTATGCTACAGCAAACAAGGTGTACCAATTTCAGTAAGAAACAGTTCAAATATGCAGGCACTATAAGCGTTTAACCAGAAATTCCCAGCTCAGAAGGGCAGAGTCCAGCCTCTCCTCCCACAAGAGTGCAGACCATGAACCTTCTTAATGTAAAATAACTGGCCTGAAGCCCAAGTGCTTAAACCAGAACTAATACACTTTTAGAATAACAGACACTGAGCCCTCAATCAGCAGTTCCCAGCTTAGAAGGATGTAAGCTACCTGTCCTGCCACCACAGTGCAGGCCACTCCTGCCACCACAGTGCAGGCCACAAACCTTCCTAATGTAAAACAACTGGTCTGAAGCCCAAGTGCTTAATCCAAAAGACTTAGAATGATAGCTACACTTTAATCAAGTTACTATCAAGCAGTAATAAATACAATTGAATACTTTAAAGAATGCCTGGATTAGTGCTTATCATGGAAAACTATATTTCTGGTGGCTATTACTTCTGCCTGCAGAGTGTCAGAACTTCAAGCTTTATCTATCAGCCCTCCTTATTTGATTTTTCATGCTGACAGAGTATCTCTTAGGATAAACCCCTCCTTTTTGCCCAAAGTTTGTTTGGAATCTAATATCAACCAAGTCATTGAGTTGCCTGTCTTCTTCTCTAACCATTCCAATAACCTTGAGTATATGCTGCACAAACTTGACGTTCACAGACAGCTCAGATAATATTTGGACAGAACAAAAGATGTCAGAAAATCAGACCAGCTCTTTGTATCATTCTCTGAAGCCAGAAAAGGTAGACCAGTGGCTAAAATAACGCTTTCAAAATGGCTCTCTGATTGTATTACCTTTGCTGATTCAGCTGGTAATATACCCTTGCTACATAAGATTAAAGCTCATTCTACCAGGGCAGTTTCTACATCTTCAGCATTTCAAGCCAAATTGCCCCTTGATAACATTTGTGCTGCAGCCACTTGGTCTAAACCTCATACTTTTATCACTCATTACAAAGTTGATAAGGCCTCCAGGTACAGGGCTTCCTTTGGGTCTACGGTCCTGAAGAATGTACTCCTGTGAGCCACCCGAGTTGAGGGTGCTAGGGACGCTACCCATCAGTAATGAATGAACGGCGAGACTGAACAACTTCACATTAAGAAATGATGTACTCACCATAACGTTCCATGTGAGTTCTTCCATCTCGCTTTCATTCTTACGTCCCTCCCTCCATCCCCCACCTGGCTGATAGTTGACCTAGAGGCTGGTCTCATCCTGGTTACTCAATCCTTCTTCCTCCCTATGGGAGGGTAGGTCTCTTACATGAATATAGTACACACAGCAAACAAGATCTGAGGTAATTCCAGCAGTGCATCATGGGATAAGGGGCTTGGTCTCGAGCTACTGGTAAACCTTGAGCTTTGCAAACGGCAGTGTCGGAGCCGATGGATCGGCTCTGAACCCATCAGTAATGAATGAAGGCGAGATGGAACATCTCACATGGAATGTTATGGTGAGTACATAACTTCTTATTTTATTTACTGAACCTAAAAAATGAGAGGAAAAGCATATTCCATAACTTGGATGTCCACAGATAACTTAGGTACTATCTTGACAGAAGTAAATATTTCAGTTGTTCATTTCTTTTGAAGGTAAGAAGAAGGGACAACCTGTATTAAAACTATTTCCAAATGGTTGTCCAAGGCTATTACCTTTTGTAACAGTCATAACACAACTATTCCAGGCAGGGTCAACGTCCACTTTGCCTGGGCCTTATCTTCATCTGTGGGCTTCTGGAAAGGGTTGAATTCTGAAAGTATTTTAGAAGGTGGTGCTTGGTGTTTTATACCTACTTTTAGAAAGCACTGTAAGTTTGGTTCCTTCTCTATGTGCAGATCAGGATCTGCTAGGACCATTCTCTAGGAGCTCCAGGACTGTTCTCCTTTCAGCTCCCAAATGTAGTTAGCTAGTATAATCTACCCATATAGCTAAGGCTACTGCAGCAGTGATCAAGATGATGAACATAGTACAATTGTGTTAGTAGATCAATCATAACATTAGATGTTTGAATGATCACTGGTACAGTAGCCACTCCCTCCCTTTACCCCACCTTGTTTTTTGGTGTGCTTTTTATGCCAGGGCATGGACATTTATTTTTTGTTGTTCCTTGCATTGTCCTTTAAGGGCGCAGCCTTTCTCTCTCGCTTTTTCAGGAATGCTCTGCAGTGCTTGGCACCCAAACTTGTCTTTTAGATAGCTCAGCTCAAGCTGCCTGACAGTTTGGGATGTGGAAGGTAACTTGAAGCTTTGGAAGCTGGTCAACTGCTATATCCTTTTCGTGATATAACCCATATAGCTAAGGGTACTGCAGCAGTGATCATTCGACATCTACTGTTATAAGTTTACATACACAACTGTACTTTTTCTATATAATGCCTTACTAGTTAACTTTCATTTTTATTTGAAAATGTTACTCCTCTTTCTACATTGCAATAGAATTTCTTGTAACTTTTGTTGTTAATTTTGTAATTTTTTTAGAGCTTTTCTAACCGGGCGTCCAATGAAAAGAGACTTTTTCTGATGCCCAAATAGACTTTCCTGGTAAAGAAATGCAAAATAAAAAAAAATAATAAATACAATTGTTTTATGTGTTTGTTAACTTTTTGCCACTTGGCCCGGTCGGAGTTAAAAAGGGTCTTTTGACAAGCCCACCTTCCCGGTTAACAAAGCTCATAAATAAAAAATAAATACATAAGGATTTTCTTGCTATCTTAATTTCGTGTTGGCCAAAGGGCAGATTGCTGTCTGCATATTTTCCCAGATCCCTCAGTATGGGTCGACTCTTAGGGGTGTTTTATTGATGGAGTAATTAACTTGGGTTGACAGTTTGTCAAAGGGCATTATAATGCATTTTTGGCATTGAGCTTTAGACCATGGCTTTGGCACCATTTGTCTGTGTTAAACCCTCTTGCAAGATGTTGATGTCTTGGGGGGACTCTGTAATAGCTCTGCAAAATATTTGTCTGTGGTTATTGAATGCTTCCAGAAATTCCCATTCTCCATCAGTACGTATGAGTAAAGGTATAAAATTTGGTGTTAAGATGTATTAGCTTCTGTATTTAAAGCATGTACATTTTGATGAAAAGTAATAGATACCTTAGTAAAGAAGAAGGATGAGCCAGAGAGGGAAGAAAAGGGAATGCTCAGCTGGTGTTAGCTCACCTCTGGCAGGTGGCAAGTCCCTGAAATGTGAGTTCCACTTGTCACATGGAGGGGCAGTGGGTGAATACTGGACTTCCAGGAGCGTGACTTAACTTACTAAGCTGTGTGTATGCACGCTAACCAGGTTAGATGCTTGGGCGAATGCACTCACAATGTGATATTACAGCCTTGTCTATGACACTACCCTGTGTGGAAGCTAATGTAGGGCATGCCAAAAATTCTGAGTGGGTATCAAAGTTGACATCACATCGGAGTGGATCCTTGTTCTCCCTGAAGGCAATGAGGTTTCTGCTCAACAGTTACATTGCCCCCTCCCTGAGGAGTGGGGGGCAGTGGCTAAAGAGTTGACTTCCAGGAGCAGAACTTATCTTCACTGAACAAATACTTCACTAATCAAATGCACTGTGGTGATGATTGTGTCTCCCTTGCTTCCCTTCCCATATAGGACAGAGTCCATATTATTCCATTTCCTAATGCTGCACCTTTTTTTCATAACCACGTTCTTTTAGATTGTCAGGTTTTGAATTCTTTTAACTGCCACTGCCCTTTCTGCTTCTCCATCTTACAGATGTGTAGCATCTAGAGAGATTTTAGTAGACAGCTGCATTTCTTAACATGGAATTCAGTCTGTCTAAACTTTGCATGGTGTAACTTAAAACTATTTTTTTTCCATTTGCATTTGTTCTTTTCCTTCCTATGACATTTATTTTACTTAATGCATGCTTTGTGTATTTTTGTTTATTATTTGTATACTTGCTTATTATTTTCTGAAATTGATTACTTTTCTGGTTAGGTATAGAGAGGCAGAGGCATGAATGAAGGTACGAACAAATGAATCAATGATTGAATGAATTGATAAATGAATGAATGATTCATTCATTCGTTTACTCACTCATTCATAATATTCACCAGAATTTTGGTGTATAGATAGCTTCTCCAGCTTACAAATCAAATGCACTGCCAAAAAATTTACTGAAACTGCCTGAGACTGTGGAAACATTGCCAGTTATGTCTGTGCATATCTCACTGGCTCTTCACATATTTTTTAAAATATTTGCTCTGTTAGATTCATGTTTATTTTAATGAAGTAACATTCTTCAGTAACATTGCCTAGACTTGCTCAGAGGCATTTCATTGCCAGAATCTAAATCCATCACTGAAATGAATGTGATCAAATAAATAATGCCCACAGTTAGGGGTTGACAAGGCCTTCCTGCATTCTAAAAATATAATAATCTCCAAAGAGGAGCATGCTTTTAGGAATGAAGTCAGATCCCTCTGAAAAAGCTTACTCAATCACTGCATGACGGTCCAGATATTTTAAGCATAAGCATGTTTGTAATGTTTATGAAGATTCCTATTTTATTATGTAAGGGAAAGGCTTTATGGATAATCCTGATGTTTTGTAGTGTAGCTTTCTGGCAGAATTACTTACATTTACAGTGAAGGTCCTTTTCTTAATGTAGCAAGTGAACATTTTTATGTACTGGTTTCTGGCTTACTTTAACACTAGCAGTCTGAACAAAAAAAAATGCTGAGTCTTGAGGTCTTCCTGACACTTGAACATATACATACATTAAGTGTAGTTAATGAAACTTAGTTTCAGTGTACTGATAGCTGTCACTCAGTCAGACTGTGTGGGAGTGGCAGGGGAGGATCTCTAATTTTCACTCTTCCATTACCCCATGCCAAGTCCATCATGGCAGTAATTTGGAACTCCTGCACATTGTAATCACACTAAATAAAGACAGTTGCCAGATTATTGCCAAGTTGCCAACAACAGATCCCCATCAGTGTCTCTTAATGGTCATGATAATTACCTCAGTACGATTAATTTTATACATATTAACCACAATATGCTAATCCTAGGTGACATTAGCTACCCATCCTTTGCACAAAAATCTTATACAACAGTAATTGGTAATGCCCAACAGTTTCTCCGTTTTATAATACTAACTCCCTCGATCAACTAGTCCAAGTTCATACCAGAGATGATGACATACTTGAACTAATTTTTACAAATGTTATCTCTGCCTGCACCCGTGCTTATGTCATTCCCTCCTTAATCAAATCTGACCACCAAACTATAGTTTTCTCCTTCAAAACTAGTACACTCTTGCCCAGTAATCGTGCCATATTTAGAGATCATGCCAAAAGTAAACTAATATCCCTGTCTGAGGGTCTGAAGAAATTTAAAAGCAACCCCCCCCCCCCCTGACTCATCACCCAGGCAGTTATATATACCTCTGCTTTGTGCATCAACCTAAACCAATGTATAGAGAACTCTATTCAGATTCAACATAATGGGACATTCAAAAATAAACCCTATTGTTGAACTCCCAAATAAACAAACATATTATAGGGAAAAAAACTACTTGTCACATATAAAATATTCCCGACTTCCCACTATATGAAAGTATTTAGGCAGGCCAGCATAGAACTGAAGAAAGCCATTATGAAGATTAAGGCAGGATATGAAGTGAGTATACTCCAAGGATAATCATAAGGCCGTTTTAACTGTAGCAGGAGTATTAGAATTAACTGTCAACAGTGTAGCAAACCACAGTTGAACAGTACTACTTGTTCTGATCTTGATGCCATGGACAATGCCCTAACTAGCAAATTCAGTTCCAGTTTCATCTATCCCACTCATGCCTGTGTTCTTCCTCTTGGATCAATAAACTGCCCTTCCCTCAAACTCATTTTGGACCAGATCCTAAAGGCTGTATCCCACACTGAAAACAATAGCTTCATGAGTCCAGACAATGTACTAGGCTGTCAGCTAATTAGGACAAAGCACAGCATTACTGAACTATTTTTAAACCCGATCTTTGTAATATGGCTGTCGTGGTATTACTCCATCAGGGAGGCTGCAGCACAGACCTTGGCTGTCATCCTGTTAGCCTTACTTGTGGCATCTGTCAAATTATGGAATGTTTCTTGGTCAGCTTCTTAAAAGATTGAAATTGGTGGCCTACAAAACTTTGACCTTAGTTTGTCTTTGTGAAAGATAATTCCTTTATCCTTAGTCTTGTTAATTTCTTTAAAAATGCAACAGGTGTTATTGGCAAATATATTTTGTCTGTACTGCTTATATGGAACTTGCTAAAGCCTTAAATATTGTACATTTTACTACATGGTATGAGTGGCCATGTAAGTTACCCCTGGGCAGAGACTGACACTGATCAGAATTAATCAGTGTTCTACCCTAGTAAATTCAAATAAATAAATAAATATGCCCCCTCTCATGCTGGCATTATTGACACATTCAGTTGTCTAAACAAATCCCTAAATCACCCTTTGGGTTGCAAATTGGATGTTAGATTGTATGCACACAGTAAGAGCTAATGCATCCCTCATACCCTCTCCTACTTATATATACTAACTCTGAAATTCCACTTTCGTGGACAAAGGTGGACAGTCTATTCTGTGCTTAAAAAACTGTCACACAAAGTCTGTGAATGCAGTAGACATAGTTGCCCTTGATCAATATGAACACATGATTAAAATGGCATGAGGTCATTAGTGGCATTCCCCTGGCTTCTCTCTTGTTTCTACAGTGTATAAGCAGATATCAGGGGTCTTTAGCTAGCCAGTTTTGTCAATGACTGCAAACTGGTTGCAATTGCTGACTCCACCATGGATATGCATCTTCTAAGTGAGGCTTGCCAGAAACTGGTGTACCACCCATGGATTTAAGCTTAATGTCCAAATGAGTTGGGGTAGCGGGTAATGTCACATAACTATGTGTACCACTGGGAGATGCTAGTAAAACTGTTCAGGTTTTAGTGAAGACTGGTTTTGGGGCATAGAATTTTGAGTGAAGAGAAATGGCTTGAAAATATGGCAAGCTGAAGATTGCATTGGCATTTATTCCGGAGCTATAAAGGATCAGATCCATTGATTTAATAGGTGAAGTTATAGTTGTGTTTTAAATGAGTTTACATTCTGAATGGATTCCAGTGGTAGTGGAATGTGGTTCCAGAGTTTAGCTGCACTATTTGAATATAGAGAGTCACCTGCAGTGTAATAAATGTTTTAGTGATCAGTGATTTTTCTCTGGAGCATAAAATTCTATTGGTGGAGTAGTTTTCTATTAAGTTAAGAGCTGGACATTTTTATGGCTTATAGAGAAGTCTGTTTATTGCAGTTAGCTGAGAAAGTGCTAGGTGATGGGATAGTTCTAACCAGTTTAATTCTCTGAGTGCTAGGCAGTGGTGTGTTCCGTTATTATAGTTTACTAAAAGTTTGGCTATTTTATTATACCATTGCTCAAGACTGAACAGTTGTGAGACTTGAAGGTTATTGAAGATCGAGGCAGCATAGAGGAGAGATGACAGTATGAAAGCAGAGGCTACACATCTTCCTTCTATGTCAATGAGGTGAGTTTTACTTTTGGTTTAATTTCTCCAACTCTTTTGGATTTCTAATACCATGATAGGAGTGGACCCCATTCCTAAGTCAAAGCATGATTGAAGTTTGTGAAATTAGTATTGTTTCAGTATTTGATGTTAGCCAAAAGTTCTCTTCACAGCACCCTCCGTGTGCCCACAACTAATTCCTTCTGCAATTCATACAGCATTAAATTACATTTGGGAGTTGGCATAATGGTTAAGGTGTGTACCTCACAAACACAAGGTTTCACCTTTCAGAAGGAAATATGCTAAGCTTGAAAAGGCTCACAAGGGCAGCTAACCTAGTACTTGCATTTACGGCTAAAGATTGGGGTTTGGTATAGTGGTTAAGGTGCTTGACTCACAGACACAAGGTACAGTGTTTGATTCTCACCCTTGGGAAAGAAATTGGTAAGGCTTAATGTTAAGTTGTCAATCTCGCCTTCATTCTTGCTGGATGGGTTCGGAGCCGATCCTCGGCTCCGACTCGGCCAATACTAAAAGCTCGAGAGCTAATTCCACCGGCTCGAGGCTCCCCTATATCCCACAATGCTAGGCGGTAACTACTCAGATCTCGTTTGCCGCTATAGCTACGAGGTGCTTTTCTTACCGGCTCAGGCACGTAAGTGAATTTTTACCTTTGAGGTAGTACTAATTCCCCTTTCTTTTCTTAGTTATATATATTGTTATTGTTTGTGTTAGTTTTTATTTCTATCGACCCTTCTTTTTCAATTCCCACCCCTCTTATTGTTGTTGTTCTAGGCCTTCGGCCTTTCCCTCACCCCAGTCCCTTTTTCAGTTAGTGTTGTAGGGGCTTGTGTGCTTGTGTTTTTGGCTACTTTTCTTTAATTTCTTAGTGTAGAGTGTCTGTGTGTGTGTTTGAGACAGCCCCTCTTCCTTAATTTCTAAGGATAAGGTCTCAGGCTTCAAGAAGTGTGACTCGTGCTGTCAGAAGATGTCTCTGACAGACGGTCACACTTCTTGTGTGTACTGCCTGGGACCTGTGCACCTGCAGGACTCTTGTGCTGTCTGCCATGGTTTCAGCCCTCGAGTCCTGCAGGAGTGCAAAAACAAGCTCATCTTAAGGGGCTTGTTAAAGCCTGAAGGCCCCCCGACTCAGTCTGGGTCGGGGAAGCCTTCGAAAACTTCAAAACAGTCGACTCCTGCTCTTGAGTCGACTGTGGAGAAGTCGAAGCAGGCTTCGTCATCGGCTCCGGCCGGAGCCGATGTTCTTAGGCCTCAAACCGTTACCTCGGCTCCAGCTGGAGCCGAGGCTGATAAGTCTTCATCGGCTCTGATACCATCATCGGAGCCACTGTCTAAAAAGAGGTCTAGATCCCCCTCAAGCGGGTCTCTTCTTAAACCTTTTACCGTTACTTCGGCTCCGGCTGGAGCCGAAGCTAGTAAGTCCCCATCGGCTCCGATACCATTATCGGAGCCATTTTACAGAAAGAGGTCCAGGTCCCCCTCCATCGGATCTGTGCACTCGGCGCCAGGTTCCCCTCTCCTTTCAGAGCGGAGTCACAAAACCCATTCCTCTCGGTCTTCCAGGTTGTCAGACCATGATTTGCAGAGGGTGGTGAGTAGACTTCTTAAGTCCGAGGCACTGGCCCAAATGCTCCATAGCCCGACTCATCAGTCATTGGCTATTCCCGTCCCAGATTACATTCCTCCTCCGACTCCTTCGAGTTCGGAGCCAAGGCTTGTTGGAGCCATGACTGTCGGTGCGTCGGATCCGATACCTTCCATTTCGGCTCCGTCGTCTGCTCCGATCTCCTCTTTGGAGGGATCTCGGCGCCGGACTTCCCTCGTCGGCTCCGAGGGGGCGAGTGGCATCGGACCCTTGTCCGACCCCGCTCTCCCTCTCGGGGCTTCGGCGCTGGTGAGTTCGGCTCCGACATCGGCTTCGGAGCCATCTCTGTCGGTGCCGGGAGGGGTCCTTGTCTCTTCGGAGCGAGGGCCTCGGGCCTTGCCTGACAGAGATGCCTTCGAGGTCATGCGGAGCGTGCTAGAACCAGGTTCTGCCCCTCAGTCGGCTCCCTCAGCCCCTCCATCTACAGTGCCTGTGGTGATTTCTACTCACCCCCTTGTCTCACACCGCAGAGAACCAACTCCTCAAGATTCCCCATTGGGAATTTCCTCCTCTTCGAGCTCTCTCCTGACCCTGCAGGAGATCCCCCTAGGAAGAGGCAGTGCAAGAGGAAGCACATTGACTCCCCTGAGTCTATCACCTCTGACACTGACTTAGAGGAATCGAAGGGTCCCTCGTTCCCCTCTGAGGATGTCTCCTTTGCGGACATCCTTGAAATCCTCAAACAGAGGGGAATTGGCCAGCCCTTAACCCTTCGGAGGATGAGTCAGTGTATCTTGAGGCGTTTGGTTCTCGCCCTTCTACCTCCTGGGTGTCCCTCCCTTTGACCCCTTATGGAAGTGGTGGCAAGGAAGGCTTGGACGGCTCCTGACTCAGTGGAACCCACCCGAGGAGACCATCCAAATTTATCACTGCCCCACAGACAAACAGTTTTATCCAAAGGTGTCCCTGTTGATGCCATGGTGGTGGCTGCCACAAAGAAGGAATTAGCTGATCCTTCCGGTTCCTGTCCATCCTCCTAATAAAGAATCTAGGACCATGGACAGGTACGGCAAGCGGATGTTCTCAGCGACCTTTTCAATGCGGTCGCTGAACTACTTATGCCACTTCACCCGTCTCCAAAGAGATTTACTCAAGGATATGGGTGAACTGATGAAGGATCCTACAGCTGAGGGGTTCAAAGACACAATGAACTCCCAGTTGGCAACCCTAAATTCAATCGTGAACTCCTCCATGCGGCTAGTCTCGTACGCAGCAGATGGAGCGAGTAGATCCGCAGGCACAGGAGTTGCCTTACGAAGGCACGCCTGGATGCAGCTATGCAACTTTGCGGACCCTTTCAAGGCGTCCTTCACCAATTCCCCTTTTGATGGATCATCTTTGTTTGGTCCACAGGTGAAGGATACATTGACCAGGTGCGAGGTGGAAGGTAAGACTCTCTCTGCCAGGAGTCCGTTTTCCACCCTTCTAGACCCTATCCCAAAGGTCAGAGGGAGGAAAGATGTGGTTCAAAACAATCCCAGGGAGTCTCATCTGACGCACAAGGCCGATTCCCCCCTAGAGGCAGAGGGGGGAATAATAATAGACGCCGCCCCAGAGGCAGAGGAGGTCCGCAAAACCAGGGTAGCAGAGAGGTGTTCTCTGACAAACCCTTTCAGCACCCCTGAGGGGCTGCCCGGCTGTCCGCCTTCGGAGGCAGTCGGGGGAAGATTATCGCTGTACCCAGAAGCCTGGCTTTCCCTAACTCAAGACAAATGGGTACAGTCGATCATATCCGAGGGTTACAAAATTCCCTTTATTCATATTCCAACCCAACCAAAAAGATCCCTTCCAGACGTTCCACCCGGTCTAAGGGAAAAGCAGCATTAGAAGTGTCAAAGCTGCTGTCAAAAAGAGTCATCCAATCAGTCCCAGCAGACCAGCAAGGATCCGAATCTACTCCAAATTCTTTTTGGTACCAAAAAAAACAGGGGACTGGAGACCCATTCTGGATCTCAGCCACTTAAACAAGTTTGTCAAAAAAACAAAATTCCGGATGGTCACGCTACAGTCCATCCTACCCTTCTTGGGTCAGGACAATTGGATGTGCTCAATAGATCTTCAGGATGCGTACTATCACATCAAAATGAACCGACGCTCCAGGAGATATCTCCGCTTCAGGCTGGGAGCCAATCACTACCAATTCAGGGCCCTGCCCTTTGGTCTCACTACAGCCCCTCGGGTGTTCACCAAATGCATGGCAGTGGTCACGGCTCACTTGAGGCGCCAGGGATTCCAGGTGTTTCCATATCTGGACGATTGGCTCCTTACTGCCACCACCAGACATCAGCTTCTCCTATTCAGGATTTCACCATTCAAACCTGTCAAGCTCTAGGCATTTCAATAAATTTCGAAAAATCTGCCTTGTCGCCTTGTCGGTCTATTACTTTCATAGGCCAAATTAGATACACAGACCCTTTCAGCCACTCTCACAGAGCAGAGGGTTTTAGACATCCGGAACCAAGTATCCCTTCTATCGCAATTGGTCAAAGTCAAAGCCAGACTGGTATTGAAGGTACTAGGACTCATGGCAGCAGCTATTCCCCTTCTCCCCTTAGCTCGCTTTTACATGAGGATCCTCCAATGGATGCTCTTTACCCAATGGTCCTTTCAACGACTCCCAATGTCCCACACCATACTGATAACTCAAGTATGCAAGAATCAACTGTCTTGGTGGTCACGTCACCTCAACTTCTCCAAGGAAGACCCTTCACTCTCCCCCCTCCAGTTGCCACGTTGACAACAGATGCCTCCCTGATCGGGTGGGGGGGGGGCATTATCAGGGCAGAACAGTCCAGGGCACGTGGCAACCCTTCGAGTGCCACTTGCACATAAATGTCTTAGAGATGAGAGCAGTGCTTTTAGCGTTGCAAGCCTTTCACGACTCTCTTCCCAAAGGGACTATTGCAATTCAAACGGACAACATGTGTGGTACATCAACAAACAAGGCGGAACCAGATCATACCCTTTATGTCGAGAAGCACTCAGACTTTGGCAATGGGCGATCTCTTCTCAGCGTTTTCTGATAGCGACGCATATTCCCGGGAAATCCAACGTCATTGCAGACAAGTTGAGCAGAGCAATTCTCATGCCGTGGTCTCTAAAGAAATCAATTCTAGAAGAGGTATTTCTAAGATGGGGCCATCCTTGCTGCGATCTTTTTGCTACTCCCCAAAACAGCAAGTGTCAAGACTTCTTCACTCTCTTCCCGTTACCAGGCCATCCCACCAGACTCTAGTCCACGATTGGCCCGGGACTTCTGTATGCCTTTCCCCTTTCCACTGATACCTCAACTAATTCAGAAAGCCATCGCCTTGAGAGTGACTATGATCCTCATTGCCCTTACTGGTCTCGACAGATATGGTTCCCTTTCTTCATCGCTACCTTTGGAGCAGCCTTGGCATCTGGACCCAGTACCAGATCTGATTACCCATCAGTCAGGTCAGCTGCACCAATCTCTGTCTTCCTAAACCTCACAGCGTGGTTTCTCCAGTTCCTACCTTAGCCAGGCTTCCCTAATATCTCGCTCGTTCGAGATATCTTGATAGCCTCTCATAAATCCTCTACCGGAGGATTTATACTAGTAAATGGAAAGGTTTTTCCTTTGGGCATCATGAAAAGCATTGATCCTTTTACTGCACCTATCCAGTCTATTTTAGACTTTCTAGCAGAACTTTTCATTTAGGATCGTCTGCATCAACCATTAGAGTTCAGTTGGCTGCCATATCAAATTTTCATGTTGGTGTCTCAGAATCCAGCATCATGGCTCACAAACTCTGTAAAGCCTTCTTAAGAGGTGTATTTCTTCTCAAACCTCCAATCAAAGACCCTCCGCCTCAATGGGATTTAAACTTGGTTCTGGCATCTTTAATTCTTCCCCTTTGAACCAGCGGCTTCATGTTCTCTGAAATTGCTTTCTTGGAAGACACTTTTCTGGTAGCTATAACTTCAGAAAAAAGAGTATCAGAACTCCATGCTCTATGCAGTCGCCCTCCTTACTTAGTTTTCACAAAGACAGGGTATCTCCAGACTAATCCATCCTTTTTACCAAATTTCTTCTCAAATTAACCTAAACCAGATTACTGATCTCCCGTTTTTCCCTAACTATTCAAATAGGTCAGAGCAAAAGCTGCATTTTTAGATGTTCATCGCCAACTGAGATATTATTTAGACAGAACTAAACAACTCAGGAAATCTGATCAATTGTTTCTGTCATATGCAGAAGGAAGATTGGGCCTTCCAGTCACTAAAGTATCTCTGTCTAGATGGCTCACGTCTACAATTACTTTCATCTATGAGACCAGACATCAAAAATTACCCTCAAGACCTAGAGCTCATTCAACTAGGGCATTAGCTACATCCATAGCCTTTCAGGACAGGTTGCCAATAGACTCAATTTGTGCAGCAGCCACCTGGGCTTCTCCTCATACATTCATTTCACATTACAAATTGGATATGGTTTCCAGAAGCCATGCCAATTTTGGTTCCACTGTTCTCAAGAGTCTGTTCCGATAGGCCACCCGGGATAAGGTGCTAGGGGCGGTCCCATCCAGCAAGAATGAAGGCGAGATTGACAACTTAACATTAAGGCGTTATGTACCTACCATAGAATTGTCTCTTCTCCGCCTTCTTTCTTGTCCCCTCCCTCCTTCCCCAAGCCTGGACAGACCGGAATTCTTTTGTGTTTCTTCCTCTGAAAATTGTTACTCCATTCTTGGAGTATGGTATTGCTTGGTATAGCTACCAAACGAGATCTGAGTAGTTACCGCCTAGCATTGTGGGATATAGGGGAGCCTCGAGCCGGTGGAATTAGCTCTCGAGCTTTTAGTATTGGCCGAGTCGGAGCCGAGGATCGGCTCCGAACCCATCCAGCAAGAAAGAAGGCGAGAAGAAGACAACTAACATGGAACGTTATGGTAGGTACATAACTTCTTAAAATGGCTCATTAAGAAGCTAGCCTAGTAATTGGCTTTGAACTTAATGAAACCATGAATCTAACGAAAAGGGAAAATGAAAATTTTAGAGTGCTTTCTGTAAATATGAATAGTATCAAGAATATAGTAAGAAGAATAAAACTTTACATCCTATGAAACTATATTTAAATGCAACCTGGACAGCTGGATAGAAGACCATGAATTCATCCCTGGGGTGGCACCTGTATCCCACATGGACAGGGCAGCTGGTGCTGATCATAGATTCGCTCTGCAAACAATCAAACCATCTAACAATGGTCAGTTAGGGAACACGAGTATTACATGGCTAGGCTTGTAAAGAGCCTAGGGCCACATTAGCCTAGTAACTTCTTAAGAACCTATGAACGTGTATCAGTAGCATATCTAAATGTGACTGTAAATTCTTTTTTATAAGAAACTTCTCTGAGTGGAAGATTTTCAGTCCATATGTATGTATATGTGTGTATATATATATATATATATATATATATATATATATATATATATATATATATATGTATGTATGTATATATATATATATATAGATAAGTGTGTGTGTGTGTATATATATATATATATATATATATATATATATATATATATAAATTCCCCTTCACAAGATCGAATGGATGGAAGCTCGAAATTCATAATCTCGAGACCAGAATCTCGAACTTCCATTCACTCGAAATTGTGAATGGGAGACTTAGGTTTAAAAAATAAAAAGGTAACTTACCTTATTGCAGGGGGCCAGGTCCCCCTGTACCCTAGCAATTTAAATGTGAATGTTCCGTGACCGCACTATAGCGGAGGAATGGAAAATCATCCGTTATGCCCTTACGAGTATAGCGCAGAATGGGAGATTTCCCTTTCCTTCACTATAGTGCGATCTCGGAGTAGGTATATTTAAGTAGGGGGGAAGCCCCCCTGCGAAAACATTTGAAAGGTGGTTTTTTTTTTTTTGTCCCTTTCATATGTTCGAGTTTCTCTAAATTCGAGATTCTGGTTTCGAGTTTATGACTTTCGAGTTTAGAGACATTCGATCATATGAAGGGGAACCATTATATGTATATGTATATATGGTTGGTTTTGGACCCACTGTACTTGTTTTTGAGACTTCGGGGATACCACAGAGATTACTTGATTTTTAAATTCTTTTTTATGACACCCATTGCTCCTACTACTATTGGAATTATCTGGATATTCTTCTTCCACACTGCCCGCGTTTCTGCCTGCAAATCCTAATATTTTATAACTTTGTGTATCGCTATACGCAAGACAATGTAATCACTGGGTGTAGCAGTTTCAATGATCAATGCTACTTTTGTCTTCTTTCATGGACTACTGTATCTGTTTTTCTCGCATTTTATGAGCTGTTGGTAATGGATAATCCCATGTGATATAAATTCATCATTTCTGTAATGCTTTGTGGCTCATGTTTCCAATGCTTCTCGGCTACATCAGTATTTTAACATTTGCACAATCCCCAATGCAACAGTCTTGCCACATTATTATGCTTTTCAGTATATATATATATATATATATATATATATATATATATATATATATATATATGTATATATATGTATATAGGCCTTCTGTCATTAGTGTATCATTATTGTATTACTCTGTGTAATGTATTTAGTTTTTGAAGAATTTTTTTTAACCACGTATGATGCATGGAGGTCAAATTTCAACTGGTCATCTATGATGGCACTTCGGAATTTTGTGTGGTTTACTTGCTGTATCATAGTTAAACCAAGGACTTCTGCACAGTCTTTCTGCGGTATTGTTGTATTCTTCTAGAATACGTTTTGTGGCTGCAACAGTTTGTTTTTTGCTGTATCATAGTGTTATTGGCAGAGAAGACAGTGAATAGTACTGTTTTGGTAGAGATTTTTTTTAGTGTTTAGAAATAGTTGTAAATTAATTAGCCATGTTTCAATTGATAAGAAGGGTTGCTGTGTAGCATTTATGAATTTGGAGAGAGTTTTGGCAGGTCATTTTAGGGCTGAGACATCAGTGTGTTAAGCTAGGCTAGCCCTTCTGTAGCAGTGTAGAGGTCACTGATGAATATGTTGAGAAGTTTGAGGTCTAGTGTAGATCCTTGTGGAACAGCAATGGTTATTTGCAAGAAAGTGGAGAAATAATTTTTTTTTTCATTTCAGTGCTTGTGCTCTGAGAGCTAACTGAGGAACCATTACAGTGAAGGCCTGGGTATTATTGGTTAGGCCTGTAAAGGCTCTTGTGCCTTTAGCCTAGTAATCACTTATGAACCTATGAAGAGTTGGTGAGCCCTAAAGAGTATTTGTAAGAGTTTCTGGTGGGAGACTATCAAAAGTTTTTGATAAGTCCAGGAAGATGGTGGAGGCTAGGTTTTTGGCATCTGTATGGGTGTTGACAGTATTAACAAAATTCAGCAACACAGTAGTTATGCTATGATGAGGATGGGAGCTGTGTTAGGTTGAAGACAGAAACTGGTAATCTATTAGATGTCTGAAAAATTGCATTTGAACAAATTTTTCTAATCTTTTTGATGGAGGGATAAATTCGTAATTAGCCTATAGTTCAAAGAATATTTATTGATCCTTATTGATTTAGCCTTTGTGCAGTAGATTAATGATGTATGAATCTTCGAGTCTGCATTGGTAAACACTTAAACTAGTAACTAGCTGTACTCTGATGAATGAAAGAAAATCACTAGATATAGGGATCCTGTCATAACAAGAAACTTTGTAAACAAAGGTATGTTTTCTAAATGCGTTATTGATCACCTAGTTCGGTGTGTTAGTAACACTCATCTTTGTATAAGCCATCCAACATGATAATATCACACTCAATATTTTACGAATTAAAGGAAGCATCGAAAATAGTTCATATTTTTCATATCCGTTTCATACACTATTCAGTAATTTCAGTCCTGTTCATCCCAAAATACATGTTTCACTGTGCATGTCTACCAGATCATGACAGCTAGCAGATGCTGCCTTTTCCCCTAATTCAGAACACACCATTCATTCGCAATATTATTATCCATATTGGAATACTGTTGCCAATAATATCTGGCTCTGTTTATGTTGCATGACATTTGTTACTGTTGTTTTTTTGTCTAACAGCTAGTGCTTGCACATGTTCCCCTAACACAGCACTTTCACACTGCATGTTTCCATTGTTAATGAAAATATAGAAAATAATTAATAATTTTCATAATCTTCTGGAAATAAATTTCAGTTACTCAAAACCTACACATCCCACAGTGGTGGTTTCAATGTCTACGTATGCCATATCATAACAGCTTCCACATGCCTATTTGTCCTTAATGCTGACAGTACCATTTTTGGGAGATTGCTATTAGTAAACAATTATTTGTAATGTTCATAACTGCGGAAATGTGTGCATGTTACCCACCTATAGCTTTTGTGTCATTTTTACTACCATCGTGTACAGGCATTGGTACATACTTACACTCTTTCTGCCAAGTGTACTAATGTTTTATTAATGCAAATATGAGATAATATGGCATTTTCCATGAATTTTCAGTTTTCAGTACCTCAGGATCTCTGTTTCATTACACAAACATAACAATTCACACGTTTTGCAGTTAGCACCTTGCTTCCTCTTACTGAAGCTACCTTTCATGAGATATTAATATTGCAAATGCACATATGGATAATATTCGTAACTGCAAAAAAAGTGGTATAACTGGGGAAGTTTACATGTTGTTCTTCTCCTTTTTGTGTCATTTGCTTTACTGCCATCCTGTGCATGAATTTCATTTGCTTTAAATGAAGATTCAGTGCCATCACTCACCTATCCTTCAAATATATCTAAAAATAAGTTGTAGATGTGAAATTGTTCGATCTCGCCGTTTGTTCTTACACACGGGTTCGGAGCTGATACTCGGCTCCGAGTCGGCCACATCACAAGCTCTGCATCTCAGAGAAAGCTCGAGGCACAGTTCTATCCCATGATCCTCAGGTACTATCCGTCAGATCTAGTTTGCCGCTGTAACGGTTCGCATCGAAGAGAGGCTCAGGCCAGTAGAAATTTTTTGTATTTTTCTATATATAGCTCTTTTGTGTGGTTTATAGTAAATCAGAGTAGTATAGTGTTAGATAGTGTGTGTGTGAATATAGTTACACGTGTGCCTTTTACTTATAATAGTAAAAATTTTCTTTCTTTAGGATAAGGCCTATTTGACCCTGTCAGGGCTCTGACGGTTGTTTATTACTGTGTGTTCGTTTATCCATATACTTAGATATATTTACCTAGTAAATAGTTTAGAGTGTGCAGTGTTATTTAGTAGTTTATATTTATATGTTTACATAGTAGATAGTTTTAGAAAAATTATTCTTATTAGCTAGTTTAAAAAGTGTGTAGTGTCATTTAGTAGTAAATAGCTAGTGTGCAGTGTTTATCTACATAGTTTAAGGTAGTGTTTACATTCCTTTGAACATGGCTGAAAAGGTAAAGTCAGGGTTCAAAAGGTGCCAGTGTGGGCAAAAAATGTCCATTACGGACAACCATTCTTCCTGCGTCTACTGTCTTGGCCCTCTCTACCTGCAGGAAGACTGTTCCATTTGTCATTCCTTCAGTGGCAGGGTCATGATGGAGAGGCGCAGGAAGTTGGTTGATAGAGGGTTATTGAAACCCAAATTCCAAGGTGCCTAGAGAAGGCGGATCTAGCGTCTAAGTCTTCGAAGGGATCTAAGTCCTCTAAGGTATCAGAGCCCAAGTCATCAGCTCCGAGCACCTCATACAAGATTTGGTCGCCGGCTCCACAGACCTCAGGGCCGAGCATCAAATGTTTGTCTCTGATCGAGGCTCAGGTCTTGGAGTCGGTGTCAGAGGTGCCTCCACCTTCGATCCTTCGCTCGGTGACGACTTCGGTCCCTTCGACCCGTTCTTCTAGGCCGCTGTCTGACGCCGATGTGGATCAAGTGGTACAGAAGCTCATGGAAAACACGGCTCTATCCAAACTGATTGCGGTTTCGTCCCAATTGGTTTCAAAACTGGAAGCCCTCCCTATGTCTTCGACAGATCCTCCTCCGAGACCCGTCGAGTCATCAGAGCTGGGAGTCGATGATCCGATGATTGTAGAACCCCCGGTGCCGGAGCCTCCAGGAGTGCGATCGGCACCATTGACCTCGACACCTTCGGAGCTGACGTTCTTTCCTTGGTTCCGGGATGGAGAGTCGAACTGAGCTTTCGGTACCGACTCTCCCCCTTGGAGCCTCGGCTCAGATTAGTTCGGCTCCGTCCTCTGGATCGGACCCCATGGTCCTGGTCTCAGGGAAACTACCGGGCTCTTCGGACTCGGTGGGGTCCTCGGGCCGGGACACCGGAGCCTTCGACATCATGAGGGAGGTCTTGTCTGAACAGACTTTGACTTCATCGGAATCTTCTTCTCCTTCCCCTAAGGGGCCGCGTTCCGCTTCTGTACCATCAGTCCCAACTAAGCATAGAGACCCAATGCCTCAGCTAGCCCCAGAGGGTGCCCCCTGTTCCTCGGCAGCTTCCCCAGATGACCCCTCTGAGGAGGTACCGAGGAAAAAAATTGTGCAAGAGGAGGCACATTGATTCCCCACAGGAATCCTTAACTTCGGACACCGATTTGGATGAATCAGAGGGGTCCCCACGGTCCCTAATTAACATAGTAATCCCTTTAACATAGTAGTCCCTTTTCAGAAAGCTTTGCAAAGTCTATGTGACATGATAGCACAACCATTTTCTCCTATATGGAAATTGGAAATTGGTGCTAACTGAACTCTAATAGCTGCTGCGGCTGCTCCCTCATTGGAAAGCTCTGCCAAAAACTCTAAAATAGAATGTACAGGCACAGCAAAGGGATCTATCCATCTTTCTGCCAAGTGTACTAATGGTTTATTAATGCAAATATGAGAAAATATGGCATTTTCCACGAATTTTCAGTTTTCAGTACCTCAGGATCTCTGTTACATTACACAAACATAACAATTCACACGTTTTGCAGTTGGCACCTTGCTTCTTCGTACTGAAGCTACCTTTCATGAGATATTAATATTGCAAATGCACATATGGATAATATTCGTAACTGCACAAAAAGTGGTATAACTGGGGAAGTTTACCTGTTGCTCTTCTCCTTTCTGTGTTATTTGCTTTACTGCCATCCTGTGCATGAATTTCATTTGCTTTAAATGAAGATTCAGTGCCATCACTCACCTATCCTTCAAATATATCTAAA
Organism: Protopterus annectens; assembly: GCF_019279795.1. Lineage (NCBI taxonomy): Eukaryota > Metazoa > Chordata > Ceratodontiformes > Protopteridae > Protopterus > Protopterus annectens. Next base: position 398,900,391 of record NC_056744.1, read on the forward strand.
CATAAATTGTAGTTAATTGACTTATAAAATGTATAAATTAGTTTTATGATTTACTTTTATAGTAGCTCATTCCACATTAGCATTGATATATGGTTGTAAACATTTTCCTCTTTAACATTTTCTTTGATAACTCTGTTTTCCTGTAAATGTTGCCCATTTTACTGTTTTTTATAAGTCATATACCATTGTCTAATACATAGCAGTATGATTGACATGTAATAAATATATAATTATTCTTATATATATTGCATTGAAATCCAATCCCAATGTAGTAATAATAAACTACCGTCCCTTTTTAACACCTTTAATGAATTATCACTTAAGACATAGGCAAACTTACATTTATATAAAAGAAAACAGTTAGCATGTTCATATTGTTAAATGTTTGCCTCCTCTCCACAAAACCACATTCATCCGTATCTATCTATTTTGGCAACAGCTTTGACATTCTTTAAGCTGTTATAGGCATAAACACTTTATAATCATGATTTAAAATTAAAATAGGCTAATCTGAAGCTGGATCTGATGGGTGTTTACTCTCGTTAGGTATTACAGCTACCACAGCTTTCTTCCAAGATGTTCATAGGTTCATAGGTTCATACGTTCATAGGTTGGTACTAGGCTATCAGCCCTAGGGCCTATACAAGCCTAGCCATAACAATTCCCTGGCTATTTCTTCCCACATTATTTACTTTCCTGGACCCCTGTCTAGCAGGGCGACTGACGTGATCCCTGGGGTGAATTTCCTTTCTCCCATCCAATCGTCAAGGTTCCTCTTGAAGAGGTCCAAAGAGGCACTCTGCTTGACATGTATGGGCAATCTATTTCAGAGTCTGGGGAGTCTCTGGGTCAGGAACCTATCCCTCCAGCATGTTTTGTTTATTGTGATGACAAGGTTTAGATCCCTGGAGCGTGTAGCTCTGAGGGATTGGGATTTCTTTAAGTGTAGCATGTCCAACAGCTCTGGGTTTGACATGGCCTTGTATGTTAAGCAGAGATCGCCTCTGAGTAGACGATATGCGACAGAGTATAGCTGGAGATTTTAAGGCGGTCAGCATAGGGCATCTGCTTTAGGCCTGTGATTCTTTTAGTGAGGTATTTCTGAGGCCTTTCCAGTTGTTGCAGATGTCTTGAGAGGTACATACCAAATGGGGCGTTGTATTCTATAATGGGTCTAATGAGGGATGAGTACAGTGGGACAATGACCTCCTTTTTCTGGATGAAAAGCCCTTCGTGATGAGGTGTGCCACATAGAAGGATTTCCTGACTGTTGTGGCGATGTGGTTATCGAAGGTGAGACCACTGTCCACCTGTGTCCCTAAGTCTCTTATCACACTTTCTGTGTTTAGTGTACTGCCACCTATATGGTAATTCATGGATACATGTTTTTTCCCAAAGGGGATAACAATACATTTCTTGGCATTGAGCTTGAGCCCATGGCTCTGGCACCAAGCATCTGTTTCTGTAAGGCCCTTTTGTAGAGTATCCACATCATTTGGGGATTCAATAATGGCTCCCAGTTTGCAGTCATCTGCAAACTTTGTTAGCCAGAGTCCCTTAGTGTTGACCTGTACTTCAGAGAAGTAGATGCCAAACAAGAGCGGCCCCAGGACTGAACCCTGAGGTACTCCACTTGTCACTTGTCTGGAGCTGGATTTGGAGTCGGCTACTTTTACAGTGTGGGTTCTATCAGTAAGCCATTTAGCAACCCATTGGGTGACATAGGGATTAATGCCCAACTTAGTAAGTTTATCTATGATTCCAGAGTGGGGATGGTGTCAAAGGCCTTGGCAAGGTCTAGATAGGCTGTGTGGACCACCTTACCCTTGTCCATGGCTCTGGAGACTGATTCAAAGAAGTCAATCAGGTTCAGGAGACAAGATCGGCCCTTCACAAACCCAAACTGGGTGGGGTCCAGTGTTTGAAGGTTGCCAATGTCTTTGTTTATAAGTTCCATGATAATATGCTCCATGGCCTTGCAGATAAGGCTTGTCAGACTGATGGGACGGTAGTTTCCGGGATCCAAGGTGGATCCCCTTGTGGATTGGGATAACTGTAGCTCTGCGCCACTCAGTGGGCACGAAACCTGAGGTGAGGCTATGATTAAACATGACACTTAGGTGAGGTGCCAGTTCATATTGTAGTTCATATAGTACACAGCGCGGGATGTCATCTGGTCCCATGGATGCTGTATTCTTGGCTTTAGAGTGCGTTTTGTACCTGTGTGGCCGTTATTACTGGAATTTGGCAATCTTCCGGTATTGAGATGGGCCATTTAGGGGTGAGAGGGGGTGAAGTTGGCACTGAATCGATCTGCCAGGATATTGGCAATATCCTTTGGATCAGTATATTTAATGCCATTCTGTTTTAGCTCAGAGCAGATCTGAGCATTGCCATTTAGATTCTTGACATAGTTATAGAATGCTTTGTGGTTGTCTTTGGAATCTTTGGCAATTTTATTTTCGTAACTAGCTTTGGAGGATTTTATGAGGCATCTCAGTTTCTTACTGAGGCTAGTAAGGGAGTTTTTGCATCCTGGGATTTTCCTCTTTTCTGCAAAAGTTTCTTCCTTTTGTTGTAAAGTTTGTTTATGGCAGGGGACCACCAGATTGGCTTCCTTTTTTGGATGAGAGCATTTTGGTTCTATTTGGGATGGCACGATTCATGCATGAGTGGATGTGCTCGTACAGTGCCTTAGTGTAGGATTCAGCAGTTGAACTTTCAGTTCCCATCTGCATGGGTGTCATGAAGTTTGTCACTTCTGACTTGAGTAGCATGAAGTTGGCTTTGGAGAAGTTTTTATGGTGGTTTCTTTACTGGGGGTGGGGTGGGATGTGGATGTTAAGGTGATTAGCTTATGGTCAGACCTGACTAACGAGGGGTGACCATAGGTATGGAGCATTGATTTCCCATGTTGGTAATGACCAGGTCTAGGATATTGGAGCCCTGGTGGGACTATGGATTAGTTGATCCAGGGCATTGGAATTTATGAATTCCAAGAACCGTTGCATAAAGGTGTTGGGACATGAGTAGTTTTCCCAGTTAATGGCAGGGTAGTTAAAATCACCCAGTATTAGGGTGTTTGGTTCTATCTTAATATTTTCCAGTATGTTTAGAAAGGTGTAGTGAGAATCTTGGGGTATGGTGGGGATCTGTAGCAAGCTACAATTTGGATTGCAGTCTTACCTAGTGTTAGTTGCACTTGGAGAATTTCAGACACATTGTGTTGGCCAACTAGCCTGGTGGTGTGAATATCCTTGGTGAATATTGACACTCCTCCACCTTTAGTGTTTCGGTCCTGGTTTGGTGGCGAAAAGTGTGGTAAGAGTTGTAGCCTGGTATTGCAGGGGTGCTCTCTGGAGCCTTGAACCAGGTCTCAGTTACTGCACAGATATCGATGTTCTCCATTTTTAGGAGTGCCTCGAGAGAGTGCATTTTGAGGTTTAGACTTCTAGCATTGAGTAGCATTACCTTCAGATTTTGCATGCTTGTACCTGTTACGGTGGTGGTTTTGTCCTTTGAAGTTTGCCTAAAAAGGCACTATAGGGGTGGCAAGAGCCTTAGCCAGTAACCTGAATCCCAGGGTGACAGGTGCAGACCATCTCTGGCAAAGCATCGTGGTCTGTCAATCATGTCATCCCAGGCAGACAGATACTGGATCCCCTTTGAATGACACCATAAGCTTAGCCAATTGTTGAAGTCAATCATTTTATCCTTATATTGTGGTATCATTCTGGGCGAAGGCAGGATGCTACTCAGGGCTAGGGTCATACCTGCCTGGGCCACATGATCCGAGAGCTCTTCCATGTCTCTTTTCATGTAGTCCAGGGAGTGCGTCTCAAGTCATTCACTCCAACATGGACAATGACAGAGTCATATTTGTACTTGTTGTGGAGTGACTTGAGTGCATGCGTTATGTGGCGGATCCTGGCACCCGACAGGCAGCTGACTGTAATTTTCTCCTTATTCAACCTGGTGAGAGGGACATCAGTGTGCGGACTATAGAGTCACCTATGACTAAAGTGTTAGGTACATTGTCTTGCCTTAGGGGCTGTTGCTGGGTGGCACACTGGTGTTGTGAACTATGTGACACATTGGTTGTGATTGGTGTTTGTTTGCGTTTCAGCTTCAGAGGTCTTTGTTGCTTGGGCAGGTTACAGTTAAGGGCCTCTGCATATGTGGATTTAGTGTTGCTATATGTGGGTGTTGGTGGTGCGGGTTTAGAAGGGCTATGTGTTGCTTGAGGTGTAGTGTGGGTGTTAACCTTCTCCTCTTGACTGTTTAGCACAATCTTGGGTGGAGAGAGCTTTGCTTCCATTTTGGCTATGTAAGTGCATCTCTCACAGGTTGTAGTGTTGGGTGGTAGGAGGAGAGGGTTGTCTGTGTACATGAGGCAATTGCTGCATTGCCCCAGTATGCCCAGATTCACCAGGTGGACAGGAGAAATCACGGAAGCTGACCCTTGGACATGCCTGGTTTGGGGCTTTTTTTTCTTTGTAAAGTATAGGAGCTGTTTCCTTAGCAAGGTACTTTGCAATTATAGGCTGTTTAGTGCCTACTATTAATTTCTCCTTGTTAACAAGGAGAGTTCAGTGTTTGTATGAGTTTAAGGCTTCCTAGTGCTTTCCAGCAGGTATTAGAGAAAGTGCTAGTCACAGGGATGCTTAAAGGTAAGATTGAAAAGAATGCACTCTGCAGTGTGCACTAGAGAAGTTAGATGTGAAAGTAGGTAACTTGAGTTTTACCTGTTTAAAAAGTTAAGGTTTAGTGGAGAGTTACTATTTTTAAAACAGCAAGATGGATTGAAAGGGGTGGTCACTTTTGTATTTTGGTACTATGAAATACTGTAGGATGGCCAATAAATTTAAATAATTGAAGGGGTGGGATTTCAAAATGATGATTTTGTGATTACTCACATAAGCCAGTGAAAGTAGAGAGAAATGAGATATATGGTCAGATTAACATAAGAGGCGGGCAACTAGAAAGACAGTGGTATTTAACAAGACAACTTAAATGGGTGGGAGGCGGAAAAATTCTGCCTGACTCAGAACAGAGAGAGCTGTGGTCTCTTTTGAAGTTTTAATATGCTGTTAAAACAGAATGCAAGCAAAACACAAGGTAAAGAAAACAAACTACAGTATTCAAAATATAGAAAGGCAATACAGTAATACAAAAATAACAGCAAACTAACCTTTCCTTCACAGCAAAGTGTAGCAGAGTCTGGATGAGCCTTTCTGGTAAAGCTCTGAAATGTTTTAGTTTACTCCTTAAATAGAAATTTTAGTTCCTAGCTCCACCCCTCTGTTAACAAGTGATTAACCTTAAGTGACCTCTTCTGTCTTATGAATGAGTCCTTAATTAATCAGTTCTTATTTCTGCCTGACTCAGAACAGAGAGAGCTGTGGTCTCTTTTGAAGTTTTAATATGCTGTTAAAACAGAATGCAAGCAAAACACAAGGTAAAGAAAACAAACTACAGTATTCAAAATATAGAAAGGCAATACAGTAATACAAAAATAACAGCAAACTAACCTTTCCTTCACAGCAAAGTGTAGCAGAGTCTGGATGAGCCTTTCTGGTAAAGCTCTGAAATGTTTTAGTTTACTCCTTAAATAGAAATTTTAGTTCCTAGCTCCACCCCTCTGTTAACAAGTGATTAACCTTAAGTGACCTCTTCTGTCTTATGAATGAGTCCTTAATTAATCAGTTCTTATTTCTGCCTGACTCAGAACAGAGAGAGCTGTGGTCTCTTTTGAAGTTTTAATATGCTGTTAAAACAGAATGCAAGCAAAACACAAGGTAAAGAAAACAAACTACAGTATTCAAAATATAGAAAGGCAATACAGTAATACAAAAATAACAGCAAACTAACCTTTCCTTCACAGCAAAGTGTAGCAGAGTCTGGATGAGCCTTTCTGGTAAAGCTCTGAAATGTTTTAGTTTACTCCTTAAATAGAAATTTTAGTTCCTAGCTCCACCCCTCTGTTAACAAGTGATTAACCTTAAGTGACCTCTTCTGTCTTATGAATGAGTCCTTAATTAATCAGTTCTTATTTCTGCCTGACTCAGAACAGAGAGAGCTGTGGTCTCTTTTGAAGTTTTAATATGCTGTTAAAACAGAATGCAAGCAAAACACAAGGTAAAGAAAACAAACTACAGTATTCAAAATATAGAAAGGCAATACAGTAATACAAAAATAACAGCAAACTAACCTTTCCTTCACAGCAAAGTGTAGCAGAGTCTGGATGAGCCTTTCTGGTAAAGCTCTGAAATGTTTTAGTTTACTCCTTAAATAGAAATTTTAGTTCCTAGCTCCACCCCTCTGTTAACAAGTGATTAACCTTAAGTGACCTCTTCTGTCTTATGAATGAGTCCTTAATTAATCAGTTCTTATTTCTGCCTGACTCAGAACAGAGAGAGCTGTGGTCTCTTTTGAAGTTTTAATATGCTGTTAAAACAGAATGCAAGCAAAACACAAGGTAAAGAAAACAAACTACAGTATTCAAAATATAGAAAGGCAATACAGTAATACAAAAATAACAGCAAACTAACCTTTCCTTCACAGCAAAGTGTAGCAGAGTCTGGATGAGCCTTTCTGGTAAAGCTCTGAAATGTTTTAGTTTACTCCTTAAATAGAAATTTTAGTTCCTAGCTCCACCCCTCTGTTAACAAGTGATTAACCTTAAGTGACCTCTTCTGTCTTATGAATGAGTCCTTAATTAATCAGTTCTTATTTCTGCCTGACTCAGAACAGAGAGAGCTGTGGTCTCTTTTGAAGTTTTAATATGCTGTTAAAACAGAATGCAAGCAAAACACAAGGTAAAGAAAACAAACTACAGTATTCAAAATATAGAAAGGCAATACAGTAATACAAAAATAACAGCAAACTAACCTTTCCTTCACAGCAAAGTGTAGCAGAGTCTGGATGAGCCTTTCTGGTAAAGCTCTGAAATGTTTTAGTTTACTCCTTAAATAGAAATTTTAGTTCCTAGCTCCACCCCTCTGTTAACAAGTGATTAACCTTAAGTGACCTCTTCTGTCTTATGAATGAGTCCTTAATTAATCAGTTCTTATTTCTGCCTGACTCAGAACAGAGAGAGCTGTGGTCTCTTTTGAAGTTTTAATATGCTGTTAAAACAGAATGCAAGCAAAACACAAGGTAAAGAAAACAAACTACAGTATTCAAAATATAGAAAGGCAATACAGTAATACAAAAATAACAGCAAACTAACCTTTCCTTCACAGCAAAGTGTAGCAGAGTCTGGATGAGCCTTTCTGGTAAAGCTCTGAAATGTTTTAGTTTACTCCTTAAATAGAAATTTTAGTTCCTAGCTCCACCCCTCTGTTAACAAGTGATTAACCTTAAGTGACCTCTTCTGTCTTATGAATGAGTCCTTAATTAATCAGTTCTTATTTCTGCCTGACTCAGAACAGAGAGAGCTGTGGTCTCTTTTGAAGTTTTAATATGCTGTTAAAACAGAATGCAAGCAAAACACAAGGTAAAGAAAACAAACTACAGTATTCAAAATATAGAAAGGCAATACAGTAATACAAAAATAACAGCAAACTAACCTTTCCTTCACAGCAAAGTGTAGCAGAGTCTGGATGAGCCTTTCTGGTAAAGCTCTGAAATGTTTTAGTTTACTCCTTAAATAGAAATTTTAGTTCCTAGCTCCACCCCTCTGTTAACAAGTGATTAACCTTAAGTGACCTCTTCTGTCTTATGAATGAGTCCTTAATTAATCAGTTCTTATTTCTGCCTGACTCAGAACAGAGAGAGCTGTGGTCTCTTTTGAAGTTTTAATATGCTGTTAAAACAGAATGCAAGCAAAACACAAGGTAAAGAAAACAAACTACAGTATTCAAAATATAGAAAGGCAATACAGTAATACAAAAATAACAGCAAACTAACCTTTCCTTCACAGCAAAGTGTAGCAGAGTCTGGATGAGCCTTTCTGGTAAAGCTCTGAAATGTTTTAGTTTACTCCTTAAATAGAAATTTTAGTTCCTAGCTCCACCCCTCTGTTAACAAGTGATTAACCTTAAGTGACCTCTTCTGTCTTATGAATGAGTCCTTAATTAATCAGTTCTTATTTCTGCCTGACTCAGAACAGAGAGAGCTGTGGTCTCTTTTGAAGTTTTAATATGCTGTTAAAACAGAATGCAAGCAAAACACAAGGTAAAGAAAACAAACTACAGTATTCAAAATATAGAAAGGCAATACAGTAATACAAAAATAACAGCAAACTAACCTTTCCTTCACAGCAAAGTGTAGCAGAGTCTGGATGAGCCTTTCTGGTAAAGCTCTGAAATGTTTTAGTTTACTCCTTAAATAGAAATTTTAGTTCCTAGCTCCACCCCTCTGTTAACAAGTGATTAACCTTAAGTGACCTCTTCTGTCTTATGAATGAGTCCTTAATTAATCAGTTCTTATTTCTGCCTGACTCAGAACAGAGAGAGCTGTGGTCTCTTTTGAAGTTTTAATATGCTGTTAAAACAGAATGCAAGCAAAACACAAGGTAAAGAAAACAAACTACAGTATTCAAAATATAGAAAGGCAATACAGTAATACAAAAATAACAGCAAACTAACCTTTCCTTCACAGCAAAGTGTAGCAGAGTCTGGATGAGCCTTTCTGGTAAAGCTCTGAAATGTTTTAGTTTACTCCTTAAATAGAAATTTTAGTTCCTAGCTCCACCCCTCTGTTAACAAGTGATTAACCTTAAGTGACCTCTTCTGTCTTATGAATGAGTCCTTAATTAATCAGTTCTTATTTCTGCCTGACTCAGAACAGAGAGAGCTGTGGTCTCTTTTGAAGTTTTAATATGCTGTTAAAACAGAATGCAAGCAAAACACAAGGTAAAGAAAACAAACTACAGTATTCAAAATATAGAAAGGCAATACAGTAATACAAAAATAACAGCAAACTAACCTTTCCTTCACAGCAAAGTGTAGCAGAGTCTGGATGAGCCTTTCTGGTAAAGCTCTGAAATGTTTTAGTTTACTCCTTAAATAGAAATTTTAGTTCCTAGCTCCACCCCTCTGTTAACAAGTGATTAACCTTAAGTGACCTCTTCTGTCTTATGAATGAGTCCTTAATTAATCAGTTCTTATTTCTGCCTGACTCAGAACAGAGAGAGCTGTGGTCTCTTTTGAAGTTTTAATATGCTGTTAAAACAGAATGCAAGCAAAACACAAGGTAAAGAAAACAAACTACAGTATTCAAAATATAGAAAGGCAATACAGTAATACAAAAATAACAGCAAACTAACCTTTCCTTCACAGCAAAGTGTAGCAGAGTCTGGATGAGCCTTTCTGGTAAAGCTCTGAAATGTTTTAGTTTACTCCTTAAATAGAAATTTTAGTTCCTAGCTCCACCCCTCTGTTAACAAGTGATTAACCTTAAGTGACCTCTTCTGTCTTATGAATGAGTCCTTAATTAATCAGTTCTTATTTCTGCCTGACTCAGAACAGAGAGAGCTGTGGTCTCTTTTGAAGTTTTAATATGCTGTTAAAACAGAATGCAAGCAAAACACAAGGTAAAGAAAACAAACTACAGTATTCAAAATATAGAAAGGCAATACAGTAATACAAAAATAACAGCAAACTAACCTTTCCTTCACAGCAAAGTGTAGCAGAGTCTGGATGAGCCTTTCTGGTAAAGCTCTGAAATGTTTTAGTTTACTCCTTAAATAGAAATTTTAGTTCCTAGCTCCACCCCTCTGTTAACAAGTGATTAACCTTAAGTGACCTCTTCTGTCTTATGAATGAGTCCTTAATTAATCAGTTCTTATTTCTGCCTGACTCAGAACAGAGAGAGCTGTGGTCTCTTTTGAAGTTTTAATATGCTGTTAAAACAGAATGCAAGCAAAACACAAGGTAAAGAAAACAAACTACAGTATTCAAAATATAGAAAGGCAATACAGTAATACAAAAATAACAGCAAACTAACCTTTCCTTCACAGCAAAGTGTAGCAGAGTCTGGATGAGCCTTTCTGGTAAAGCTCTGAAATGTTTTAGTTTACTCCTTAAATAGAAATTTTAGTTCCTAGCTCCACCCCTCTGTTAACAAGTGATTAACCTTAAGTGACCTCTTCTGTCTTATGAATGAGTCCTTAATTAATCAGTTCTTATTTCTGCCTGACTCAGAACAGAGAGAGCTGTGGTCTCTTTTGAAGTTTTAATATGCTGTTAAAACAGAATGCAAGCAAAACACAAGGTAAAGAAAACAAACTACAGTATTCAAAATATAGAAAGGCAATACAGTAATACAAAAATAACAGCAAACTAACCTTTCCTTCACAGCAAAGTGTAGCAGAGTCTGGATGAGCCTTTCTGGTAAAGCTCTGAAATGTTTTAGTTTACTCCTTAAATAGAAATTTTAGTTCCTAGCTCCACCCCTCTGTTAACAAGTGATTAACCTTAAGTGACCTCTTCTGTCTTATGAATGAGTCCTTAATTAATCAGTTCTTATTTCTGCCTGACTCAGAACAGAGAGAGCTGTGGTCTCTTTTGAAGTTTTAATATGCTGTTAAAACAGAATGCAAGCAAAACACAAGGTAAAGAAAACAAACTACAGTATTCAAAATATAGAAAGGCAATACAGTAATACAAAAATAACAGCAAACTAACCTTTCCTTCACAGCAAAGTGTAGCAGAGTCTGGATGAGCCTTTCTGGTAAAGCTCTGAAATGTTTTAGTTTACTCCTTAAATAGAAATTTTAGTTCCTAGCTCCACCCCTCTGTTAACAAGTGATTAACCTTAAGTGACCTCTTCTGTCTTATGAATGAGTCCTTAATTAATCAGTTCTTATTTCTGCCTGACTCAGAACAGAGAGAGCTGTGGTCTCTTTTGAAGTTTTAATATGCTGTTAAAACAGAATGCAAGCAAAACACAAGGTAAAGAAAACAAACTACAGTATTCAAAATATAGAAAGGCAATACAGTAATACAAAAATAACAGCAAACTAACCTTTCCTTCACAGCAAAGTGTAGCAGAGTCTGGATGAGCCTTTCTGGTAAAGCTCTGAAATGTTTTAGTTTACTCCTTAAATAGAAATTTTAGTTCCTAGCTCCACCCCTCTGTTAACAAGTGATTAACCTTAAGTGACCTCTTCTGTCTTATGAATGAGTCCTTAATTAATCAGTTCTTATTTCTGCCTGACTCAGAACAGAGAGAGCTGTGGTCTCTTTTGAAGTTTTAATATGCTGTTAAAACAGAATGCAAGCAAAACACAAGGTAAAGAAAACAAACTACAGTATTCAAAATATAGAAAGGCAATACAGTAATACAAAAATAACAGCAAACTAACCTTTCCTTCACAGCAAAGTGTAGCAGAGTCTGGATGAGCCTTTCTGGTAAAGCTCTGAAATGTTTTAGTTTACTCCTTAAATAGAAATTTTAGTTCCTAGCTCCACCCCTCTGTTAACAAGTGATTAACCTTAAGTGACCTCTTCTGTCTTATGAATGAGTCCTTAATTAATCAGTTCTTATTTCTGCCTGACTCAGAACAGAGAGAGCTGTGGTCTCTTTTGAAGTTTTAATATGCTGTTAAAACAGAATGCAAGCAAAACACAAGGTAAAGAAAACAAACTACAGTATTCAAAATATAGAAAGGCAATACAGTAATACAAAAATAACAGCAAACTAACCTTTCCTTCACAGCAAAGTGTAGCAGAGTCTGGATGAGCCTTTCTGGTAAAGCTCTGAAATGTTTTAGTTTACTCCTTAAATAGAAATTTTAGTTCCTAGCTCCACCCCTCTGTTAACAAGTGATTAACCTTAAGTGACCTCTTCTGTCTTATGAATGAGTCCTTAATTAATCAGTTCTTATTTCTGCCTGACTCAGAACAGAGAGAGCTGTGGTCTCTTTTGAAGTTTTAATATGCTGTTAAAACAGAATGCAAGCAAAACACAAGGTAAAGAAAACAAACTACAGTATTCAAAATATAGAAAGGCAATACAGTAATACAAAAATAACAGCAAACTAACCTTTCCTTCACAGCAAAGTGTAGCAGAGTCTGGATGAGCCTTTCTGGTAAAGCTCTGAAATGTTTTAGTTTACTCCTTAAATAGAAATTTTAGTTCCTAGCTCCACCCCTCTGTTAACAAGTGATTAACCTTAAGTGACCTCTTCTGTCTTATGAATGAGTCCTTAATTAATCAGTTCTTATTTCTGCCTGACTCAGAACAGAGAGAGCTGTGGTCTCTTTTGAAGTTTTAATATGCTGTTAAAACAGAATGCAAGCAAAACACAAGGTAAAGAAAACAAACTACAGTATTCAAAATATAGAAAGGCAATACAGTAATACAAAAATAACAGCAAACTAACCTTTCCTTCACAGCAAAGTGTAGCAGAGTCTGGATGAGCCTTTCTGGTAAAGCTCTGAAATGTTTTAGTTTACTCCTTAAATAGAAATTTTAGTTCCTAGCTCCACCCCTCTGTTAACAAGTGATTAACCTTAAGTGACCTCTTCTGTCTTATGAATGAGTCCTTAATTAATCAGTTCTTATTTCTGCCTGACTCAGAACAGAGAGAGCTGTGGTCTCTTTTGAAGTTTTAATATGCTGTTAAAACAGAATGCAAGCAAAACACAAGGTAAAGAAAACAAACTACAGTATTCAAAATATAGAAAGGCAATACAGTAATACAAAAATAACAGCAAACTAACCTTTCCTTCACAGCAAAGTGTAGCAGAGTCTGGATGAGCCTTTCTGGTAAAGCTCTGAAATGTTTTAGTTTACTCCTTAAATAGAAATTTTAGTTCCTAGCTCCACCCCTCTGTTAACAAGTGATTAACCTTAAGTGACCTCTTCTGTCTTATGAATGAGTCCTTAATTAATCAGTTCTTATTTCTGCCTGACTCAGAACAGAGAGAGCTGTGGTCTCTTTTGAAGTTTTAATATGCTGTTAAAACAGAATGCAAGCAAAACACAAGGTAAAGAAAACAAACTACAGTATTCAAAATATAGAAAGGCAATACAGTAATACAAAAATAACAGCAAACTAACCTTTCCTTCACAGCAAAGTGTAGCAGAGTCTGGATGAGCCTTTCTGGTAAAGCTCTGAAATGTTTTAGTTTACTCCTTAAATAGAAATTTTAGTTCCTAGCTCCACCCCTCTGTTAACAAGTGATTAACCTTAAGTGACCTCTTCTGTCTTATGAATGAGTCCTTAATTAATCAGTTCTTATTTCTGCCTGACTCAGAACAGAGAGAGCTGTGGTCTCTTTTGAAGTTTTAATATGCTGTTAAAACAGAATGCAAGCAAAACACAAGGTAAAGAAAACAAACTACAGTATTCAAAATATAGAAAGGCAATACAGTAATACAAAAATAACAGCAAACTAACCTTTCCTTCACAGCAAAGTGTAGCAGAGTCTGGATGAGCCTTTCTGGTAAAGCTCTGAAATGTTTTAGTTTACTCCTTAAATAGAAATTTTAGTTCCTAGCTCCATCCCCTCTGTTAACAAGTGATTAACCTTAAGTGACCTCTTCTGTCTTATGAATGAGTCCTTAATTAATCAGTTCTTATTTCTGCCTGACTCAGAACAGAGAGAGCTGTGGTCTCTTTTGAAGTTTTAATATGCTGTTAAAACAGAATGCAAGCAAAACACAAGGTAAAGAAAACAAACTACAGTATTCAAAATATAGAAAGGCAATACAGTAATACAAAAATAACAGCAAACTAACCTTTCCTTCACAGCAAAGTGTAGCAGAGTCTGGATGAGCCTTTCTGGTAAAGCTCTGAAATGTTTTAGTTTACTCCTTAAATAGAAATTTTAGTTCCTAGCTCCACCCCTCTGTTAACAAGTGATTAACCTTAAGTGACCTCTTCTGTCTTATGAATGAGTCCTTAATTAATCAGTTCTTATTTCTGCCTGACTCAGAACAGAGAGAGCTGTGGTCTCTTTTGAAGTTTTAATATGCTGTTAAAACAGAATGCAAGCAAAACACAAGGTAAAGAAAACAAACTACAGTATTCAAAATATAGAAAGGCAATACAGTAATACAAAAATAACAGCAAACTAACCTTTCCTTCACAGCAAAGTGTAGCAGAGTCTGGATGAGCCTTTCTGGTAAAGCTCTGAAATGTTTTAGTTTACTCCTTAAATAGAAATTTTAGTTCCTAGCTCCACCCCTCTGTTAACAAGTGATTAACCTTAAGTGACCTCTTCTGTCTTATGAATGAGTCCTTAATTAATCAGTTCTTATTTCTGCCTGACTCAGAACAGAGAGAGCTGTGGTCTCTTTTGAAGTTTTAATATGCTGTTAAAACAGAATGCAAGCAAAACACAAGGTAAAGAAAACAAACTACAGTATTCAAAATATAGAAAGGCAATACAGTAATACAAAAATAACAGCAAACTAACCTTTCCTTCACAGCAAAGTGTAGCAGAGTCTGGATGAGCCTTTCTGGTAAAGCTCTGAAATGTTTTAGTTTACTCCTTAAATAGAAATTTTAGTTCCTAGCTCCACCCCTCTGTTAACAAGTGATTAACCTTAAGTGACCTCTTCTGTCTTATGAATGAGTCCTTAATTAATCAGTTCTTATTTCTGCCTGACTCAGAACAGAGAGAGCTGTGGTCTCTTTTGAAGTTTTAATATGCTGTTAAAACAGAATGCAAGCAAAACACAAGGTAAAGAAAACAAACTACAGTATTCAAAATATAGAAAGGCAATACAGTAATACAAAAATAACAGCAAACTAACCTTTCCTTCACAGCAAAGTGTAGCAGAGTCTGGATGAGCCTTTCTGGTAAAGCTCTGAAATGTTTTAGTTTACTCCTTAAATAGAAATTTTAGTTCCTAGCTCCACGCCCTCTGTTAACAAGTGATTAACCTTAAGTGACCTCTTCTGTCTTATGAATGAGTCCTTAATTAATCAGTTCTTATTTCTGCCTGACTCAGAACAGAGAGAGCTGTGGTCTCTTTTGAAGTTTGAAGTTTTAATATGCTGTTAAAACAGAATGCAAGCAAAACACAAGGTAAAGAAAACAAACTACAGTATTCAAAATATAGAAAGGCAATACAGTAATACAAAAATAACAGCAAACTAACCTTTCCTTCACAGCAAAGTGTAGCAGAGTCTGGATGAGCCTTTCTGGTAAAGCTCTGAAATGTTTTAGTTTACTCCTTAAATAGAAATTTTAGTTCCTAGCTCCACCCCTCTGTTAACAAGTGATTAACCTTAAGTGACCTCTTCTGTCTTATGAATGAGTCCTTAATTAATCAGTTCTTATTTCTGCCTGACTCAGAACAGAGAGAGCTGTGGTCTCTTTTGAAGTTTTAATATGCTGTTAAAACAGAATGCAAGCAAAACACAAGGTAAAGAAAACAAACTACAGTATTCAAAATATAGAAAGGCAATACAGTAATACAAAAATAACAGCAAACTAACCTTTCCTTCACAGCAAAGTGTAGCAGAGTCTGGATGAGCCTTTCTGGTAAAGCTCTGAAATGTTTTAGTTTACTCCTTAAATAGAAATTTTAGTTCCTAGCTCCACCCCTCTGTTAACAAGTGATTAACCTTAAGTGACCTCTTCTGTCTTATGAATGAGTCCTTAATTAATCAGTTCTTATTTCTGCCTGACTCAGAACAGAGAGAGCTGTGGTCTCTTTTGAAGTTTTAATATGCTGTTAAAACAGAATGCAAGCAAAACACAAGGTAAAGAAAACAAACTACAGTATTCAAAATATAGAAAGGCAATACAGTAATACAAAAATAACAGCAAACTAACCTTTCCTTCACAGCAAAGTGTAGCAGAGTCTGGATGAGCCTTTCTGGTAAAGCTCTGAAATGTTTTAGTTTACTCCTTAAATAGAAATTTTAGTTCCTAGCTCCACCCCTCTGTTAACAAGTGATTAACCTTAAGTGACCTCTTCTGTCTTATGAATGAGTCCTTAATTAATCAGTTCTTATTTCTGCCTGACTCAGAACAGAGAGAGCTGTGGTCTCTTTTGAAGTTTTAATATGCTGTTAAAACAGAATGCAAGCAAAACACAAGGTAAAGAAAACAAACTACAGTATTCAAAATATAGAAAGGCAATACAGTAATACAAAAATAACAGCAAACTAACCTTTCCTTCACAGCAAAGTGTAGCAGAGTCTGGATGAGCCTTTCTGGTAAAGCTCTGAAATGTTTTAGTTTACTCCTTAAATAGAAATTTTAGTTCCTAGCTCCACCCCTCTGTTAACAAGTGATTAACCTTAAGTGACCTCTTCTGTCTTATGAATGAGTCCTTAATTAATCAGTTCTTATTTCTGCCTGACTCAGAACAGAGAGAGCTGTGGTCTCTTTTGAAGTTTTAATATGCTGTTAAAACAGAATGCAAGCAAAACACAAGGTAAAGAAAACAAACTACAGTATTCAAAATATAGAAAGGCAATACAGTAATACAAAAATAACAGCAAACTAACCTTTCCTTCACAGCAAAGTGTAGCAGAGTCTGGATGAGCCTTTCTGGTAAAGCTCTGAAATGTTTTAGTTTACTCCTTAAATAGAAATTTTAGTTCCTAGCTCCACCCCTCTGTTAACAAGTGATTAACCTTAAGTGACCTCTTCTGTCTTATGAATGAGTCCTTAATTAATCAGTTCTTATTTCTGCCTGACTCAGAACAGAGAGAGCTGTGGTCTCTTTTGAAGTTTTAATATGCTGTTAAAACAGAATGCAAGCAAAACACAAGGTAAAGAAAACAAACTACAGTATTCAAAATATAGAAAGGCAATACAGTAATACAAAAATAACAGCAAACTAACCTTTCCTTCACAGCAAAGTGTAGCAGAGTCTGGATGAGCCTTTCTGGTAAAGCTCTGAAATGTTTTAGTTTACTCCTTAAATAGAAATTTTAGTTCCTAGCTCCACCCCTCTGTTAACAAGTGATTAACCTTAAGTGACCTCTTCTGTCTTATGAATGAGTCCTTAATTAATCAGTTCTTATTTCTGCCTGACTCAGAACAGAGAGAGCTGTGGTCTCTTTTGAAGTTTTAATATGCTGTTAAAACAGAATGCAAGCAAAACACAAGGTAAAGAAAACAAACTACAGTATTCAAAATATAGAAAGGCAATACAGTAATACAAAAATAACAGCAAACTAACCTTTCCTTCACAGCAAAGTGTAGCAGAGTCTGGATGAGCCTTTCTGGTAAAGCTCTGAAATGTTTTAGTTTACTCCTTAAATAGAAATTTTAGTTCCTAGCTCCACCCCTCTGTTAACAAGTGATTAACCTTAAGTGACCTCTTCTGTCTTATGAATGAGTCCTTAATTAATCAGTTCTTATTTCTGCCTGACTCAGAACAGAGAGAGCTGTGGTCTCTTTTGAAGTTTTAATATGCTGTTAAAACAGAATGCAAGCAAAACACAAGGTAAAGAAAACAAACTACAGTATTCAAAATATAGAAAGGCAATACAGTAATACAAAAATAACAGCAAACTAACCTTTCCTTCACAGCAAAGTGTAGCAGAGTCTGGATGAGCCTTTCTGGTAAAGCTCTGAAATGTTTTAGTTTACTCCTTAAATAGAAATTTTAGTTCCTAGCTCCACCCCTCTGTTAACAAGTGATTAACCTTAAGTGACCTCTTCTGTCTTATGAATGAGTCCTTAATTAATCAGTTCTTATTTCTGCCTGACTCAGAACAGAGAGAGCTGTGGTCTCTTTTGAAGTTTTAATATGCTGTTAAAACAGAATGCAAGCAAAACACAAGGTAAAGAAAACAAACTACAGTATTCAAAATATAGAAAGGCAATACAGTAATACAAAAATAACAGCAAACTAACCTTTCCTTCACAGCAAAGTGTAGCAGAGTCTGGATGAGCCTTTCTGGTAAAGCTCTGAAATGTTTTAGTTTACTCCTTAAATAGAAATTTTAGTTCCTAGCTCCACCCCTCTGTTAACAAGTGATTAACCTTAAGTGACCTCTTCTGTCTTATGAATGAGTCCTTAATTAATCAGTTCTTATTTCTGCCTGACTCAGAACAGAGAGAGCTGTGGTCTCTTTTGAAGTTTTAATATGCTGTTAAAACAGAATGCAAGCAAAACACAAGGTAAAGAAAACAAACTACAGTATTCAAAATATAGAAAGGCAATACAGTAATACAAAAATAACAGCAAACTAACCTTTCCTTCACAGCAAAGTGTAGCAGAGTCTGGATGAGCCTTTCTGGTAAAGCTCTGAAATGTTTTAGTTTACTCCTTAAATAGAAATTTTAGTTCCTAGCTCCACCCCTCTGTTAACAAGTGATTAACCTTAAGTGACCTCTTCTGTCTTATGAATGAGTCCTTAATTAATCAGTTCTTATTTCTGCCTGACTCAGAACAGAGAGAGCTGTGGTCTCTTTTGAAGTTTTAATATGCTGTTAAAACAGAATGCAAGCAAAACACAAGGTAAAGAAAACAAACTACAGTATTCAAAATATAGAAAGGCAATACAGTAATACAAAAATAACAGCAAACTAACCTTTCCTTCACAGCAAAGTGTAGCAGAGTCTGGATGAGCCTTTCTGGTAAAGCTCTGAAATGTTTTAGTTTACTCCTTAAATAGAAATTTTAGTTCCTAGCTCCACCCCTCTGTTAACAAGTGATTAACCTTAAGTGACCTCTTCTGTCTTATGAATGAGTCCTTAATTAATCAGTTCTTATTTCTGCCTGACTCAGAACAGAGAGAGCTGTGGTCTCTTTTGAAGTTTTAATATGCTGTTAAAACAGAATGCAAGCAAAACACAAGGTAAAGAAAACAAACTACAGTATTCAAAATATAGAAAGGCAATACAGTAATACAAAAATAACAGCAAACTAACCTTTCCTTCACAGCAAAGTGTAGCAGAGTCTGGATGAGCCTTTCTGGTAAAGCTCTGAAATGTTTTAGTTTACTCCTTAAATAGAAATTTTAGTTCCTAGCTCCACCCCTCTGTTAACAAGTGATTAACCTTAAGTGACCTCTTCTGTCTTATGAATGAGTCCTTAATTAATCAGTTCTTATTTCTGCCTGACTCAGAACAGAGAGAGCTGTGGTCTCTTTTGAAGTTTTAATATGCTGTTAAAACAGAATGCAAGCAAAACACAAGGTAAAGAAAACAAACTACAGTATTCAAAATATAGAAAGGCAATACAGTAATACAAAAATAACAGCAAACTAACCTTTCCTTCACAGCAAAGTGTAGCAGAGTCTGGATGAGCCTTTCTGGTAAAGCTCTGAAATGTTTTAGTTTACTCCTTAAATAGAAATTTTAGTTCCTAGCTCCACCCCTCTGTTAACAAGTGATTAACCTTAAGTGACCTCTTCTGTCTTATGAATGAGTCCTTAATTAATCAGTTCTTATTTCTGCCTGACTCAGAACAGAGAGAGCTGTGGTCTCTTTTGAAGTTTTAATATGCTGTTAAAACAGAATGCAAGCAAAACACAAGGTAAAGAAAACAAACTACAGTATTCAAAATATAGAAAGGCAATACAGTAATACAAAAATAACAGCAAACTAACCTTTCCTTCACAGCAAAGTGTAGCAGAGTCTGGATGAGCCTTTCTGGTAAAGCTCTGAAATGTTTTAGTTTACTCCTTAAATAGAAATTTTAGTTCCTAGCTCCACCCCTCTGTTAACAAGTGATTAACCTTAAGTGACCTCTTCTGTCTTATGAATGAGTCCTTAATTAATCAGTTCTTATTTCTGCCTGACTCAGAACAGAGAGAGCTGTGGTCTCTTTTGAAGTTTTAATATGCTGTTAAAACAGAATGCAAGCAAAACACAAGGTAAAGAAAACAAACTACAGTATTCAAAATATAGAAAGGCAATACAGTAATACAAAAATAACAGCAAACTAACCTTTCCTTCACAGCAAAGTGTAGCAGAGTCTGGATGAGCCTTTCTGGTAAAGCTCTGAAATGTTTTAGTTTACTCCTTAAATAGAAATTTTAGTTCCTAGCTCCACCCCTCTGTTAACAAGTGATTAACCTTAAGTGACCTCTTCTGTCTTATGAATGAGTCCTTAATTAATCAGTTCTTATTTCTGCCTGACTCAGAACAGAGAGAGCTGTGGTCTCTTTTGAAGTTTTAATATGCTGTTAAAACAGAATGCAAGCAAAACACAAGGTAAAGAAAACAAACTACAGTATTCAAAATATAGAAAGGCAATACAGTAATACAAAAATAACAGCAAACTAACCTTTCCTTCACAGCAAAGTGTAGCAGAGTCTGGATGAGCCTTTCTGGTAAAGCTCTGAAATGTTTTAGTTTACTCCTTAAATAGAAATTTTAGTTCCTAGCTCCACTCCCTCTGTTAACAAGTGATTAACCTTAAGTGACCTCTTCTGTCTTATGAATGAGTCCTTAATTAATCAGTTCTTATTTCTGCCTGACTCAGAACAGAGAGAGCTGTGGTCTCTTTTGAAGTTTTAATATGCTGTTAAAACAGAATGCAAGCAAAACACAAGGTAAAGAAAACAAACTACAGTATTCAAAATATAGAAAGGCAATACAGTAATACAAAAATAACAGCAAACTAACCTTTCCTTCACAGCAAAGTGTAGCAGAGTCTGGATGAGCCTTTCTGGTAAAGCTCTGAAATGTTTTAGTTTACTCCTTAAATAGAAATTTTAGTTCCTAGCTCCACCCCTCTGTTAACAAGTGATTAACCTTAAGTGACCTCTTCTGTCTTATGAATGAGTCCTTAATTAATCAGTTCTTATTTCTGCCTGACTCAGAACAGAGAGAGCTGTGGTCTCTTTTGAAGTTTTAATATGCTGTTAAAACAGAATGCAAGCAAAACACAAGGTAAAGAAAACAAACTACAGTATTCAAAATATAGAAAGGCAATACAGTAATACAAAAATAACAGCAAACTAACCTTTCCTTCACAGCAAAGTGTAGCAGAGTCTGGATGAGCCTTTCTGGTAAAGCTCTGAAATGTTTTAGTTTACTCCTTAAATAGAAATTTTAGTTCCTAGCTCCACCCCCCTCTGTTAACAAGTGATTAACCTTAAGTGACCTCTTCTGTCTTATGAATGAGTCCTTAATTAATCAGTTCTTATTTCTGCCTGACTCAGAACAGAGAGAGCTGTGGTCTCTTTTGAAGTTTTAATATGCTGTTAAAACAGAATGCAAGCAAAACACAAAGTAAAAAAAACAAACTACAGTATTCAAAATATAGAAAGGCAATACAGTAATACAAAAATAACAGCAAACTAACCTTTCCTTCACAGCAAAGTGTAGCAGAGTCTGGATGAGCCTTTCTGGTAAAGCTCTGAAATGTTTTAGTTTACTCCTTAAATAGAAATTTTAGTTCCTAGCTCCACCCCCTCTGTTAACAAGTGATTAACCTTAAGTGACCTCTTCTGTCTTATGAATGAGTCCTTAATTAATCAGTTCTTATTTCTGCCTGACTCAGAACAGAGAGAGCTGTGGTCTCTTTTGAAGTTTTAATATGCTGTTAAAACAGAATGCAAGCAAAACACAAGGTAAAGAAAACAAACTACAGTATTCAAAATATAGAAAGGCAATACAGTAATACAAAAATAACAGCAAACTAACCTTTCCTTCACAGCAAAGTGTAGCAGAGTCTGGATGAGCCTTTCTGGTAAAGCTCTGAAATGTTTTAGTTTACTCCTTAAATAGAAATTTTAGTTCCTAGCTCCACCCCTCTGTTAACAAGTGATTAACCTTAAGTGACCTCTTCTGTCTTATGAATGAGTCCTTAATTAATCAGTTCTTATTTCTGCCTGACTCAGAACAGAGAGAGCTGTGGTCTCTTTTGAAGTTTTAATATGCTGTTAAAACAGAATGCAAGCAAAACACAAGGTAAAGAAAACAAACTACAGTATTCAAAATATAGAAAGGCAATACAGTAATACAAAAATAACAGCAAACTAACCTTTCCTTCACAGCAAAGTGTAGCAGAGTCTGGATGAGCCTTTCTGGTAAAGCTCTGAAATGTTTTAGTTTACTCCTTAAATAGAAATTTTAGTTCCTAGCTCCACCCCTCTGTTAACAAGTGATTAACCTTAAGTGACCTCTTCTGTCTTATGAATGAGTCCTTAATTAATCAGTTCTTATTTCTGCCTGACTCAGAACAGAGAGAGCTGTGGTCTCTTTTGAAGTTTTAATATGCTGTTAAAACAGAATGCAAGCAAAACACAAGGTAAAGAAAACAAACTACAGTATTCAAAATATAGAAAGGCAATACAGTAATACAAAAATAACAGCAAACTAACCTTTCCTTCACAGCAAAGTGTAGCAGAGTCTGGATGAGCCTTTCTGGTAAAGCTCTGAAATGTTTTAGTTTACTCCTTAAATAGAAATTTTAGTTCCTAGCTCCACCCCTCTGTTAACAAGTGATTAACCTTAAGTGACCTCTTCTGTCTTATGAATGAGTCCTTAATTAATCAGTTCTTATTTCTGCCTGACTCAGAACAGAGAGAGCTGTGGTCTCTTTTGAAGTTTTAATATGCTGTTAAAACAGAATGCAAGCAAAACACAAGGTAAAGAAAACAAACTACAGTATTCAAAATATAGAAAGGCAATACAGTAATACAAAAATAACAGCAAACTAACCTTTCCTTCACAGCAAAGTGTAGCAGAGTCTGGATGAGCCTTTCTGGTAAAGCTCTGAAATGTTTTAGTTTACTCCTTAAATAGAAATTTTAGTTCCTAGCTCCACCCCTCTGTTAACAAGTGATTAACCTTAAGTGACCTCTTCTGTCTTATGAATGAGTCCTTAATTAATCAGTTCTTATTTCTGCCTGACTCAGAACAGAGAGAGCTGTGGTCTCTTTTGAAGTTTTAATATGCTGTTAAAACAGAATGCAAGCAAAACACAAGGTAAAGAAAACAAACTACAGTATTCAAAATATAGAAAGGCAATACAGTAATACAAAAATAACAGCAAACTAACCTTTCCTTCACAGCAAAGTGTAGCAGAGTCTGGATGAGCCTTTCTGGTAAAGCTCTGAAATGTTTTAGTTTACTCCTTAAATAGAAATTTTAGTTCCTAGCTCCACCCCTCTGTTAACAAGTGATTAACCTTAAGTGACCTCTTCTGTCTTATGAATGAGTCCTTAATTAATCAGTTCTTATTTCTGCCTGACTCAGAACAGAGAGAGCTGTGGTCTCTTTTGAAGTTTTAATATGCTGTTAAAACAGAATGCAAGCAAAACACAAGGTAAAGAAAACAAACTACAGTATTCAAAATATAGAAAGGCAATACAGTAATAGAAAAATAACAGCAAACTAACCTTTCCTTCACAGCAAAGTGTAGCAGAGTCTGGATGAGCCTTTCTGGTAAAGCTCTGAAATGTTTTAGTTTACTCCTTAAATAGAAATTTTAGTTCCTAGCTCCACCCCTCTGTTAACAAGTGATTAACCTTAAGTGACCTCTTCTGTCTTATGAATGAGTCCTTAATTAATCAGTTCTTATTTCTGCCTGACTCAGAACAGAGAGAGCTGTGGTCTCTTTTGAAGTTTTAATATGCTGTTAAAACAGAATGCAAGCAAAACACAAGGTAAAGAAAACAAACTACAGTATTCAAAATATAGAAAGGCAATACAGTAATACAAAAATAACAGCAAACTAACCTTTCCTTCACAGCAAAGTGTAGCAGAGTCTGGATGAGCCTTTCTGGTAAAGCTCTGAAATGTTTTAGTTTACTCCTTAAATAGAAATTTTAGTTCCTAGCTCCACCCCTCTGTTAACAAGTGATTAACCTTAAGTGACCTCTTCTGTCTTATGAATGAGTCCTTAATTAATCAGTTCTTATTTCTGCCTGACTCAGAACAGAGAGAGCTGTGGTCTCTTTTGAAGTTTTAATATGCTGTTAAAACAGAATGCAAGCAAAACACAAGGTAAAGAAAACAAACTACAGTATTCAAAATATAGAAAGGCAATACAGTAATACAAAAATAACAGCAAACTAACCTTTCCTTCACAGCAAAGTGTAGCAGAGTCTGGATGAGCCTTTCTGGTAAAGCTCTGAAATGTTTTAGTTTACTCCTTAAATAGAAATTTTAGTTCCTAGCTCCACCCCTCTGTTAACAAGTGATTAACCTTAAGTGACCTCTTCTGTCTTATGAATGAGTCCTTAATTAATCAGTTCTTATTTCTGCCTGACTCAGAACAGAGAGAGCTGTGGTCTCTTTTGAAGTTTTAATATGCTGTTAAAACAGAATGCAAGCAAAACACAAGGTAAAGAAAACAAACTACAGTATTCAAAATATAGAAAGGCAATACAGTAATACAAAAATAACAGCAAACTAACCTTTCCTTCACAGCAAAGTGTAGCAGAGTCTGGATGAGCCTTTCTGGTAAAGCTCTGAAATGTTTTAGTTTACTCCTTAAATAGAAATTTTAGTTCCTAGCTCCACCCCTCTGTTAACAAGTGATTAACCTTAAGTGACCTCTTCTGTCTTATGAATGAGTCCTTAATTAATCAGTTCTTATTTCTGCCTGACTCAGAACAGAGAGAGCTGTGGTCTCTTTTGAAGTTTTAATATGCTGTTAAAACAGAATGCAAGCAAAACACAAGGTAAAGAAAACAAACTACAGTATTCAAAATATAGAAAGGCAATACAGTAATACAAAAATAACAGCAAACTAACCTTTCCTTCACAGCAAAGTGTAGCAGAGTCTGGATGAGCCTTTCTGGTAAAGCTCTGAAATGTTTTAGTTTACTCCTTAAATAGAAATTTTAGTTCCTAGCTCCACCCCTCTGTTAACAAGTGATTAACCTTAAGTGACCTCTTCTGTCTTATGAATGAGTCCTTAATTAATCAGTTCTTATTTCTGCCTGACTCAGAACAGAGAGAGCTGTGGTCTCTTTTGAAGTTTTAATATGCTGTTAAAACAGAATGCAAGCAAAACACAAGGTAAAGAAAACAAACTACAGTATTCAAAATATAGAAAGGCAATACAGTAATACAAAAATAACAGCAAACTAACCTTTCCTTCACAGCAAAGTGTAGCAGAGTCTGGATGAGCCTTTCTGGTAAAGCTCTGAAATGTTTTAGTTTACTCCTTAAATAGAAATTTTAGTTCCTAGCTCCACCCCTCTGTTAACAAGTGATTAACCTTAAGTGACCTCTTCTGTCTTATGAATGAGTCCTTAATTAATCAGTTCTTATTTCTGCCTGACTCAGAACAGAGAGAGCTGTGGTCTCTTTTGAAGTTTTAATATGCTGTTAAAACAGAATGCAAGCAAAACACAAGGTAAAGAAAACAAACTACAGTATTCAAAATATAGAAAGGCAATACAGTAATACAAAAATAACAGCAAACTAACCTTTCCTTCACAGCAAAGTGTAGCAGAGTCTGGATGAGCCTTTCTGGTAAAGCTCTGAAATGTTTTAGTTTACTCCTTAAATAGAAATTTTAGTTCCTAGCTCCACCCCTCTGTTAACAAGTGATTAACCTTAAGTGACCTCTTCTGTCTTATGAATGAGTCCTTAATTAATCAGTTCTTATTTCTGCCTGACTCAGAACAGAGAGAGCTGTGGTCTCTTTTGAAGTTTTAATATGCTGTTAAAACAGAATGCAAGCAAAACACAAGGTAAAGAAAACAAACTACAGTATTCAAAATATAGAAAGGCAATACAGTAATACAAAAATAACAGCAAACTAACCTTTCCTTCACAGCAAAGTGTAGCAGAGTCTGGATGAGCCTTTCTGGTAAAGCTCTGAAATGTTTTAGTTTACTCCTTAAATAGAAATTTTAGTTCCTAGCTCCACCCCTCTGTTAACAAGTGATTAACCTTAAGTGACCTCTTCTGTCTTATGAATGAGTCCTTAATTAATCAGTTCTTATTTCTGCCTGACTCAGAACAGAGAGAGCTGTGGTCTCTTTTGAAGTTTTAATATGCTGTTAAAACAGAATGCAAGCAAAACACAAGGTAAAGAAAACAAACTACAGTATTCAAAATATAGAAAGGCAATACAGTAATACAAAAATAACAGCAAACTAACCTTTCCTTCACAGCAAAGTGTAGCAGAGTCTGGATGAGCCTTTCTGGTAAAGCTCTGAAATGTTTTAGTTTACTCCTTAAATAGAAATTTTAGTTCCTAGCTCCACCCCTCTGTTAACAAGTGATTAACCTTAAGTGACCTCTTCTGTCTTATGAATGAGTCCTTAATTAATCAGTTCTTATTTCTGCCTGACTCAGAACAGAGAGAGCTGTGGTCTCTTTTGAAGTTTTAATATGCTGTTAAAACAGAATGCAAGCAAAACACAAGGTAAAGAAAACAAACTACAGTATTCAAAATATAGAAAGGCAATACAGTAATACAAAAATAACAGCAAACTAACCTTTCCTTCACAGCAAAGTGTAGCAGAGTCTGGATGAGCCTTTCTGGTAAAGCTCTGAAATGTTTTAGTTTACTCCTTAAATAGAAATTTTAGTTCCTAGCTCCACCCCTCTGTTAACAAGTGATTAACCTTAAGTGACCTCTTCTGTCTTATGAATGAGTCCTTAATTAATCAGTTCTTATTTCTGCCTGACTCAGAACAGAGAGAGCTGTGGTCTCTTTTGAAGTTTTAATATGCTGTTAAAACAGAATGCAAGCAAAACACAAGGTAAAGAAAACAAACTACAGTATTCAAAATATAGAAAGGCAATACAGTAATACAAAAATAACAGCAAACTAACCTTTCCTTCACAGCAAAGTGTAGCAGAGTCTGGATGAGCCTTTCTGGTAAAGCTCTGAAATGTTTTAGTTTACTCCTTAAATAGAAATTTTAGTTCCTAGCTCCACCCCTCTGTTAACAAGTGATTAACCTTAAGTGACCTCTTCTGTCTTATGAATGAGTCCTTAATTAATCAGTTCTTATTTCTGCCTGACTCAGAACAGAGAGAGCTGTGGTCTCTTTTGAAGTTTTAATATGCTGTTAAAACAGAATGCAAGCAAAACACAAGGTAAAGAAAACAAACTACAGTATTCAAAATATAGAAAGGCAATACAGTAATACAAAAATAACAGCAAACTAACCTTTCCTTCACAGCAAAGTGTAGCAGAGTCTGGATGAGCCTTTCTGGTAAAGCTCTGAAATGTTTTAGTTTACTCCTTAAATAGAAATTTTAGTTCCTAGCTCCACCCCTCTGTTAACAAGTGATTAACCTTAAGTGACCTCTTCTGTCTTATGAATGAGTCCTTAATTAATCAGTTCTTATTTCTGCCTGACTCAGAACAGAGAGAGCTGTGGTCTCTTTTGAAGTTTTAATATGCTGTTAAAACAGAATGCAAGCAAAACACAAGGTAAAGAAAACAAACTACAGTATTCAAAATATAGAAAGGCAATACAGTAATAGAAAAATAACAGCAAACTAACCTTTCCTTCACAGCAAAGTGTAGCAGAGTCTGGATGAGCCTTTCTGGTAAAGCTCTGAAATGTTTTAGTTTACTCCTTAAATAGAAATTTTAGTTCCTAGCTCCACCCCTCTGTTAACAAGTGATTAACCTTAAGTGACCTCTTCTGTCTTATGAATGAGTCCTTAATTAATCAGTTCTTATTTCTGCCTGACTCAGAACAGAGAGAGCTGTGGTCTCTTTTGAAGTTTTAATATGCTGTTAAAACAGAATGCAAGCAAAACACAAGGTAAAGAAAACAAACTACAGTATTCAAAATATAGAAAGGCAATACAGTAATACAAAAATAACAGCAAACTAACCTTTCCTTCACAGCAAAGTGTAGCAGAGTCTGGATGAGCCTTTCTGGTAAAGCTCTGAAATGTTTTAGTTTACTCCTTAAATAGAAATTTTAGTTCCTAGCTCCACCCCTCTGTTAACAAGTGATTAACCTTAAGTGACCTCTTCTGTCTTATGAATGAGTCCTTAATTAATCAGTTCTTATTTCTGCCTGACTCAGAACAGAGAGAGCTGTGGTCTCTTTTGAAGTTTTAATATGCTGTTAAAACAGAATGCAAGCAAAACACAAGGTAAAGAAAACAAACTACAGTATTCAAAATATAGAAAGGCAATACAGTAATACAAAAATAACAGCAAACTAACCTTTCCTTCACAGCAAAGTGTAGCAGAGTCTGGATGAGCCTTTCTGGTAAAGCTCTGAAATGTTTTAGTTTACTCCTTAAATAGAAATTTTAGTTCCTAGCTCCACCCCTCTGTTAACAAGTGATTAACCTTAAGTGACCTCTTCTGTCTTATGAATGAGTCCTTAATTAATCAGTTCTTATTTCTGCCTGACTCAGAACAGAGAGAGCTGTGGTCTCTTTTGAAGTTTTAATATGCTGTTAAAACAGAATGCAAGCAAAACACAAGGTAAAGAAAACAAACTACAGTATTCAAAATATAGAAAGGCAATACAGTAATACAAAAATAACAGCAAACTAACCTTTCCTTCACAGCAAAGTGTAGCAGAGTCTGGATGAGCCTTTCTGGTAAAGCTCTGAAATGTTTTAGTTTACTCCTTAAATAGAAATTTTAGTTCCTAGCTCCACCCCTCTGTTAACAAGTGATTAACCTTAAGTGACCTCTTCTGTCTTATGAATGAGTCCTTAATTAATCAGTTCTTATTTCTGCCTGACTCAGAACAGAGAGAGCTGTGGTCTCTTTTGAAGTTTTAATATGCTGTTAAAACAGAATGCAAGCAAAACACAAGGTAAAGAAAACAAACTACAGTATTCAAAATATAGAAAGGCAATACAGTAATACAAAAATAACAGCAAACTAACCTTTCCTTCACAGCAAAGTGTAGCAGAGTCTGGATGAGCCTTTCTGGTAAAGCTCTGAAATGTTTTAGTTTACTCCTTAAATAGAAATTTTAGTTCCTAGCTCCACCCCCCTCTGTTAACAAGTGATTAACCTTAAGTGACCTCTTCTGTCTTATGAATGAGTCCTTAATTAATCAGTTCTTATTTCTGCCTGACTCAGAACAGAGAGAGCTGTGGTCTCTTTTGAAGTTTTAATATGCTGTTAAAACAGAATGCAAGCAAAACACAAGGTAAAGAAAACAAACTACAGTATTCAAAATATAGAAAGGCAATACAGTAATACAAAAAATAACAGCAAACTAACCTTTCCTTCACAGCAAAGTGTAGCAGAGTCTGGATGAGCCTTTCTGGTAAAGCTCTGAAATGTTTTAGTTTACTCCTTAAATAGAAATTTTAGTTCCTAGCTCCACCCCTCTGTTAACAAGTGATTAACCTTAAGTGACCTCTTCTGTCTTATGAATGAGTCCTTAATTAATCAGTTCTTATTTCTGCCTGACTCAGAACAGAGAGAGCTGTGGTCTCTTTTGAAGTTTTAATATGCTGTTAAAACAGAATGCAAGCAAAACACAAGGTAAAGAAAACAAACTACAGTATTCAAAATATAGAAAGGCAATACAGTAATACAAAAATAACAGCAAACTAACCTTTCCTTCACAGCAAAGTGTAGCAGAGTCTGGATGAGCCTTTCTGGTAAAGCTCTGAAATGTTTTAGTTTACTCCTTAAATAGAAATTTTAGTTCCTAGCTCCACCCCTCTGTTAACAAGTGATTAACCTTAAGTGACCTCTTCTGTCTTATGAATGAGTCCTTAATTAATCAGTTCTTATTTCTGCCTGACTCAGAACAGAGAGAGCTGTGGTCTCTTTTGAAGTTTTAATATGCTGTTAAAACAGAATGCAAGCAAAACACAAGGTAAAGAAAACAAACTACAGTATTCAAAATATAGAAAGGCAATACAGTAATACAAAAATAACAGCAAACTAACCTTTCCTTCACAGCAAAGTGTAGCAGAGTCTGGATGAGCCTTTCTGGTAAAGCTCTGAAATGTTTTAGTTTACTCCTTAAATAGAAATTTTAGTTCCTAGCTCCACCCCTCTGTTAACAAGTGATTAACCTTAAGTGACCTCTTCTGTCTTATGAATGAGTCCTTAATTAATCAGTTCTTATTTCTGCCTGACTCAGAACAGAGAGAGCTGTGGTCTCTTTTGAAGTTTTAATATGCTGTTAAAACAGAATGCAAGCAAAACACAAGGTAAAGAAAACAAACTACAGTATTCAAAATATAGAAAGGCAATACAGTAATACAAAAATAACAGCAAACTAACCTTTCCTTCACAGCAAAGTGTAGCAGAGTCTGGATGAGCCTTTCTGGTAAAGCTCTGAAATGTTTTAGTTTACTCCTTAAATAGAAATTTTAGTTCCTAGCTCCACCCCTCTGTTAACAAGTGATTAACCTTAAGTGACCTCTTCTGTCTTATGAATGAGTCCTTAATTAATCAGTTCTTATTTCTGCCTGACTCAGAACAGAGAGAGCTGTGGTCTCTTTTGAAGTTTTAATATGCTGTTAAAACAGAATGCAAGCAAAACACAAGGTAAAGAAAACAAACTACAGTATTCAAAATATAGAAAGGCAATACAGTAATACAAAAATAACAGCAAACTAACCTTTCCTTCACAGCAAAGTGTAGCAGAGTCTGGATGAGCCTTTCTGGTAAAGCTCTGAAATGTTTTAGTTTACTCCTTAAATAGAAATTTTAGTTCCTAGCTCCA
This sequence comes from Protopterus annectens, assembly GCF_019279795.1. Lineage (NCBI taxonomy): Eukaryota > Metazoa > Chordata > Ceratodontiformes > Protopteridae > Protopterus > Protopterus annectens. Next base: position 398,930,863 of record NC_056744.1, read on the forward strand.
CCCCTCTGTTAACAAGTGATTAACCTTAAGTGACCTCTTCTGTCTTATGAATGAGTCCTTAATTAATCAGTTCTTATTTCTGCCTGACTCAGAACAGAGAGAGCTGTGGTCTCTTTTGAAGTTTTAATATGCTGTTAAAACAGAATGCAAGCAAAACACAAGGTAAAGAAAACAAACTACAGTATTCAAAATATAGAAAGGCAATACAGTAATACAAAAATAACAGCAAACTAACCTTTCCTTCACAGCAAAGTGTAGCAGAGTCTGGATGAGCCTTTCTGGTAAAGCTCTGAAATGTTTTAGTTTACTCCTTAAATAGAAATTTTAGTTCCTAGCTCCACCCCTCTGTTAACAAGTGATTAACCTTAAGTGACCTCTTCTGTCTTATGAATGAGTCCTTAATTAATCAGTTCTTATTTCTGCCTGACTCAGAACAGAGAGAGCTGTGGTCTCTTTTGAAGTTTTAATATGCTGTTAAAACAGAATGCAAGCAAAACACAAGGTAAAGAAAACAAACTACAGTATTCAAAATATAGAAAGGCAATACAGTAATACAAAAATAACAGCAAACTAACCTTTCCTTCACAGCAAAGTGTAGCAGAGTCTGGATGAGCCTTTCTGGTAAAGCTCTGAAATGTTTTAGTTTACTCCTTAAATAGAAATTTTAGTTCCTAGCTCCACCCCTCTGTTAACAAGTGATTAACCTTAAGTGACCTCTTCTGTCTTATGAATGAGTCCTTAATTAATCAGTTCTTATTTCTGCCTGACTCAGAACAGAGAGAGCTGTGGTCTCTTTTGAAGTTTTAATATGCTGTTAAAACAGAATGCAAGCAAAACACAAGGTAAAGAAAACAAACTACAGTATTCAAAATATAGAAAGGCAATACAGTAATACAAAAATAACAGCAAACTAACCTTTCCTTCACAGCAAAGTGTAGCAGAGTCTGGATGAGCCTTTCTGGTAAAGCTCTGAAATGTTTTAGTTTACTCCTTAAATAGAAATTTTAGTTCCTAGCTCCACCCCTCTGTTAACAAGTGATTAACCTTAAGTGACCTCTTCTGTCTTATGAATGAGTCCTTAATTAATCAGTTCTTATTTCTGCCTGACTCAGAACAGAGAGAGCTGTGGTCTCTTTTGAAGTTTTAATATGCTGTTAAAACAGAATGCAAGCAAAACACAAGGTAAAGAAAACAAACTACAGTATTCAAAATATAGAAAGGCAATACAGTAATACAAAAATAACAGCAAACTAACCTTTCCTTCACAGCAAAGTGTAGCAGAGTCTGGATGAGCCTTTCTGGTAAAGCTCTGAAATGTTTTAGTTTACTCCTTAAATAGAAATTTTAGTTCCTAGTTCCACCCCCTCTGTTAACAAGTGATTAACCTTAAGTGACCTCTTCTGTCTTATGAATGAGTCCTTAATTAATCAGTTCTTATTTCTGCCTGACTCAGAACAGAGAGAGCTGTGGTCTCTTTTGAAGTTTTAATATGCTGTTAAAACAGAATGCAAGCAAAACACAAGGTAAAGAAAACAAACTACAGTATTCAAAATATAGAAAGGCAATACAGTAATACAAAAATAACAGCAAACTAACCTTTCCTTCACAGCAAAGTGTAGCAGAGTCTGGATGAGCCTTTCTGGTAAAGCTCTGAAATGTTTTAGTTTACTCCTTAAATAGAAATTTTAGTTCCTAGCTCCACCCCTCTGTTAACAAGTGATTAACCTTAAGTGACCTCTTCTGTCTTATGAATGAGTCCTTAATTAATCAGTTCTTATTTCTGCCTGACTCAGAACAGAGAGAGCTGTGGTCTCTTTTGAAGTTTTAATATGCTGTTAAAACAGAATGCAAGCAAAACACAAGGTAAAGAAAACAAACTACAGTATTCAAAATATAGAAAGGCAATACAGTAATACAAAAATAACAGCAAACTAACCTTTCCTTCACAGCAAAGTGTAGCAGAGTCTGGATGAGCCTTTCTGGTAAAGCTCTGAAATGTTTTAGTTTACTCCTTAAATAGAAATTTTAGTTCCTAGCTCCACCCCTCTGTTAACAAGTGATTAACCTTAAGTGACCTCTTCTGTCTTATGAATGAGTCCTTAATTAATCAGTTCTTATTTCTGCCTGACTCAGAACAGAGAGAGCTGTGGTCTCTTTTGAAGTTTTAATATGCTGTTAAAACAGAATGCAAGCAAAACACAAGGTAAAGAAAACAAACTACAGTATTCAAAATATAGAAAGGCAATACAGTAATACAAAAATAACAGCAAACTAACCTTTCCTTCACAGCAAAGTGTAGCAGAGTCTGGATGAGCCTTTCTGGTAAAGCTCTGAAATGTTTTAGTTTACTCCTTAAATAGAAATTTTAGTTCCTAGCTCCACCCCTCTGTTAACAAGTGATTAACCTTAAGTGACCTCTTCTGTCTTATGAATGAGTCCTTAATTAATCAGTTCTTATTTCTGCCTGACTCAGAACAGAGAGAGCTGTGGTCTCTTTTGAAGTTTTAATATGCTGTTAAAACAGAATGCAAGCAAAACACAAGGTAAAGAAAACAAACTACAGTATTCAAAATATAGAAAGGCAATACAGTAATACAAAAATAACAGCAAACTAACCTTTCCTTCACAGCAAAGTGTAGCAGAGTCTGGATGAGCCTTTCTGGTAAAGCTCTGAAATGTTTTAGTTTACTCCTTAAATAGAAATTTTAGTTCCTAGCTCCACCCCTCTGTTAACAAGTGATTAACCTTAAGTGACCTCTTCTGTCTTATGAATGAGTCCTTAATTAATCAGTTCTTATTTCTGCCTGACTCAGAACAGAGAGAGCTGTGGTCTCTTTTGAAGTTTTAATATGCTGTTAAAACAGAATGCAAGCAAAACACAAGGTAAAGAAAACAAACTACAGTATTCAAAATATAGAAAGGCAATACAGTAATACAAAAATAACAGCAAACTAACCTTTCCTTCACAGCAAAGTGTAGCAGAGTCTGGATGAGCCTTTCTGGTAAAGCTCTGAAATGTTTTAGTTTACTCCTTAAATAGAAATTTTAGTTCCTAGCTCCACCCCTCTGTTAACAAGTGATTAACCTTAAGTGACCTCTTCTGTCTTATGAATGAGTCCTTAATTAATCAGTTCTTATTTCTGCCTGACTCAGAACAGAGAGAGCTGTGGTCTCTTTTGAAGTTTTAATATGCTGTTAAAACAGAATGCAAGCAAAACACAAGGTAAAGAAAACAAACTACAGTATTCAAAATATAGAAAGGCAATACAGTAATACAAAAATAACAGCAAACTAACCTTTCCTTCACAGCAAAGTGTAGCAGAGTCTGGATGAGCCTTTCTGGTAAAGCTCTGAAATGTTTTAGTTTACTCCTTAAATAGAAATTTTAGTTCCTAGCTCCACCCCTCTGTTAACAAGTGATTAACCTTAAGTGACCTCTTCTGTCTTATGAATGAGTCCTTAATTAATCAGTTCTTATTTCTGCCTGACTCAGAACAGAGAGAGCTGTGGTCTCTTTTGAAGTTTTAATATGCTGTTAAAACAGAATGCAAGCAAAACACAAGGTAAAGAAAACAAACTACAGTATTCAAAATATAGAAAGGCAATACAGTAATACAAAAATAACAGCAAACTAACCTTTCCTTCACAGCAAAGTGTAGCAGAGTCTGGATGAGCCTTTCTGGTAAAGCTCTGAAATGTTTTAGTTTACTCCTTAAATAGAAATTTTAGTTCCTAGCTCCACGCCCTCTGTTAACAAGTGATTAACCTTAAGTGACCTCTTCTGTCTTATGAATGAGTCCTTAATTAATCAGTTCTTATTTCTGCCTGACTCAGAACAGAGAGAGCTGTGGTCTCTTTTGAAGTTTTAATATGCTGTTAAAACAGAATGCAAGCAAAACACAAGGTAAAGAAAACAAACTACAGTATTCAAAATATAGAAAGGCAATACAGTAATACAAAAATAACAGCAAACTAACCTTTCCTTCACAGCAAAGTGTAGCAGAGTCTGGATGAGCCTTTCTGGTAAAGCTCTGAAATGTTTTAGTTTACTCCTTAAATAGAAATTTTAGTTCCTAGCTCCACCCCTCTGTTAACAAGTGATTAACCTTAAGTGACCTCTTCTGTCTTATGAATGAGTCCTTAATTAATCAGTTCTTATTTCTGCCTGACTCAGAACAGAGAGAGCTGTGGTCTCTTTTGAAGTTTTAATATGCTGTTAAAACAGAATGCAAGCAAAACACAAGGTAAAGAAAACAAACTACAGTATTCAAAATATAGAAAGGCAATACAGTAATACAAAAATAACAGCAAACTAACCTTTCCTTCACAGCAAAGTGTAGCAGAGTCTGATTGAGCCTTTCTGGTAAAGCTCTGAAATGTTTTAGTTTACTCCTTAAATAGAAATTTTAGTTCCTAGCTCACCACCCTCTGTTAACAAGTGATTAACCTTAAGTGACCTCTTCTGTCTTATGAATGAGTCCTTAATTAATCAGTTCTTATTTCTGCCTGACTCAGAACAGAGAGAGCTGTGGTCTCTTTTGAAGTTTTAATATGCTGTTAAAACAGAATGCAAGCAAAACACAAGGTAAAGAAAACAAACTACAGTATTCAAAATATAGAAAGGCAATACAGTAATACAAAAATAACAGCAAACTAACCTTTCCTTCACAGCAAAGTGTAGCAGAGTCTGGATGAGCCTTTCTGGTAAAGCTCTGAAATGTTTTAGTTTACTCCTTAAATAGAAATTTTAGTTCCTAGCTCCACCCCTCTGTTAACAAGTGATTAACCTTAAGTGACCTCTTCTGTCTTATGAATGAGTCCTTAATTAATCAGTTCTTATTTCTGCCTGACTCAGAACAGAGAGAGCTGTGGTCTCTTTTGAAGTTTTAATATGCTGTTAAAACAGAATGCAAGCAAAACACAAGGTAAAGAAAACAAACTACAGTATTCAAAATATAGAAAGGCAATACAGTAATACAAAAATAACAGCAAACTAACCTTTCCTTCACAGCAAAGTGTAGCAGAGTCTGGATGAGCCTTTCTGGTAAAGCTCTGAAATGTTTTAGTTTACTCCTTAAATAGAAATTTTAGTTCCTAGCTCCACCCCTCTGTTAACAAGTGATTAACCTTAAGTGACCTCTTCTGTCTTATGAATGAGTCCTTAATTAATCAGTTCTTATTTCTGCCTGACTCAGAACAGAGAGAGCTGTGGTCTCTTTTGAAGTTTTAATATGCTGTTAAAACAGAATGCAAGCAAAACACAAGGTAAAGAAAACAAACTACAGTATTCAAAATATAGAAAGGCAATACAGTAATACAAAAATAACAGCAAACTAACCTTTCCTTCACAGCAAAGTGTAGCAGAGTCTGGATGAGCCTTTCTGGTAAAGCTCTGAAATGTTTTAGTTTACTCCTTAAATAGAAATTTTAGTTCCTAGCTCCACCCCTCTGTTAACAAGTGATTAACCTTAAGTGACCTCTTCTGTCTTATGAATGAGTCCTTAATTAATCAGTTCTTATTTCTGCCTGACTCAGAACAGAGAGAGCTGTGGTCTCTTTTGAAGTTTTAATATGCTGTTAAAACAGAATGCAAGCAAAACACAAGGTAAAGAAAACAAACTACAGTATTCAAAATATAGAAAGGCAATACAGTAATACAAAAATAACAGCAAACTAACCTTTCCTTCACAGCAAAGTGTAGCAGAGTCTGGATGAGCCTTTCTGGTAAAGCTCTGAAATGTTTTAGTTTACTCCTTAAATAGAAATTTTAGTTCCTAGCTCCACCCCTCTGTTAACAAGTGATTAACCTTAAGTGACCTCTTCTGTCTTATGAATGAGTCCTTAATTAATCAGTTCTTATTTCTGCCTGACTCAGAACAGAGAGAGCTGTGGTCTCTTTTGAAGTTTTAATATGCTGTTAAAACAGAATGCAAGCAAAACACAAGGTAAAGAAAACAAACTACAGTATTCAAAATATAGAAAGGCAATACAGTAATACAAAAATAACAGCAAACTAACCTTTCCTTCACAGCAAAGTGTAGCAGAGTCTGGATGAGCCTTTCTGGTAAAGCTCTGAAATGTTTTAGTTTACTCCTTAAATAGAAATTTTAGTTCCTAGCTCCACCCCTCTGTTAACAAGTGATTAACCTTAAGTGACCTCTTCTGTCTTATGAATGAGTCCTTAATTAATCAGTTCTTATTTCTGCCTGACTCAGAACAGAGAGAGCTGTGGTCTCTTTTGAAGTTTTAATATGCTGTTAAAACAGAATGCAAGCAAAACACAAGGTAAAGAAAACAAACTACAGTATTCAAAATATAGAAAGGCAATACAGTAATACAAAAATAACAGCAAACTAACCTTTCCTTCACAGCAAAGTGTAGCAGAGTCTGGATGAGCCTTTCTGGTAAAGCTCTGAAATGTTTTAGTTTACTCCTTAAATAGAAATTTTAGTTCCTAGCTCCACCCCTCTGTTAACAAGTGATTAACCTTAAGTGACCTCTTCTGTCTTATGAATGAGTCCTTAATTAATCAGTTCTTATTTCTGCCTGACTCAGAACAGAGAGAGCTGTGGTCTCTTTTGAAGTTTTAATATGCTGTTAAAACAGAATGCAAGCAAAACACAAGGTAAAGAAAACAAACTACAGTATTCAAAATATAGAAAGGCAATACAGTAATACAAAAATATAAGCAAACTAACCTTTCCTTCACAGCAAAGTGTAGCAGAGTCTGGATGAGCCTTTCTGGTAAAGCTCTGAAATGTTTTAGTTTACTCCTTAAATAGAAATTTTAGTTCCTAGCTCCACCCCTCTGTTAACAAGTGATTAACCTTAAGTGACCTCTTCTGTCTTATGAATGAGTCCTTAATTAATCAGTTCTTATTTCTGCCTGACTCAGAACAGAGAGAGCTGTGGTCTCTTTTGAAGTTTTAATATGCTGTTAAAACAGAATGCAAGCAAAACACAAGGTAAAGAAAACAAACTACAGTATTCAAAATATAGAAAGGCAATACAGTAATACAAAAATAACAGCAAACTAACCTTTCCTTCACAGCAAAGTGTAGCAGAGTCTGGATGAGCCTTTCTGGTAAAGCTCTGAAATGTTTTAGTTTACTCCTTAAATAGAAATTTTAGTTCCTAGCTCCACCCCTCTGTTAACAAGTGATTAACCTTAAGTGACCTCTTCTGTCTTATGAATGAGTCCTTAATTAATCAGTTCTTATTTCTGCCTGACTCAGAACAGAGAGAGCTGTGGTCTCTTTTGAAGTTTTAATATGCTGTTAAAACAGAATGCAAGCAAAACACAAGGTAAAGAAAACAAACTACAGTATTCAAAATATAGAAAGGCAATACAGTAATAGAAAAATAACAGCAAACTAACCTTTCCTTCACAGCAAAGTGTAGAAGAGTCTGGATGAGCCTGCTCTGAAATGTTTTAGTTTACTCCTTAAATAGAAATTTTAGTTCCTAGCTCCACCCCTCTGTTAACAAGTAACCTAAGTGACCTCTTCTGTCTTATGAATGAGAGTCCTTAATTAATCAGTTCTTATTTCTGCTGACTCTGAGAACAGAGAGAGCTGTGGTCTTTTGAAGTTTTAATATGCTGTTAAAACAGAATGCAAAGGTAAAGAAAACAAACTACAGTATTCAAAATATAGAAAGGCAATACAGTAATACAAAAATAACAGCAACTAACCTTTCCTTCACAGCAAAGTGTAGCAGAGTCTGGATGAGCCTTTCTGGTAAAGCTCTGAAATGTTTTAGTTTACTCCTTAAATAGAAATTTTAGTTCCTAGCTCCACCCTCTGTTAACAAGTGATTAACCTTAAGTGACCTCTTCTGTCTTATGAATGAGTCCTTAATTAATCAGTTCTTATTTCTGCCTCTGTGAACAGAGATGTGGTCTCAGAACAGAAGGTTTTGGTCTCTTGCTGGAGTTTTAATATGCAAGTTAAACACAGTAGTGCAAGCAAAACACAAGATGAAAAATATACTACAGTATTCAAGGTATGAGAAGGCAATACGGTGATACAAAACCTTCAAGTTGCAAAAGTGTAGCAGAGTCTGGATGAGCCTTCTTGCAGCTCTGAAATAAGTTTTAGTTTACTCCCAAATAGAATGTTAATGCTTAAGGACCTTTTTTTTCTACCGACTGAACAGAGAGCTGTGTCTCTTTAAAAGTTTTATTAAACAGAATGCAAGCACTACAGTATATAATTAAGCAAATAAGGTACACAGAAATAGCAAAAATGTACATAAAGGTCTGGATAGTGCTTTCTGGTACAGCTGAAATGTTTTAGTTTACTCCTTAAATAGAAATTTTGGTTAAAAGCTCTGTCAATGAATACCCTAAATAGAAATTTTGTTCCTAGCTCCACCTCTGTTAAGGGAAGACAACTTAAAGTGACCTTTCTTCTGTCCGGCGAATGAGTCCTTAATTAATCAGTTCTTATTTCTATGACTCCCAGAACAGAGCGAGCTGTGGTTTCTTTGAAGTTTTTAATATGCTGTTAAAACAGAATGCAAGCACAAAAGCATTGCTGTAAAAGAAAACAAACTACAGTATTCAAAATATAGAAAGGCAATACAGTAATGCAAAAATACAAGCAAACTAAATATAAACTAACTTCACTGCTAAAAGTGCTTAGCCAGTCTGAGTCTGTGAACCTTTCTGTAAAGCTCTGCTCTAAGAAATATTTAGTTTACTCCTTAAATAGAAATTTTAGTTTCCTAGCTTGCACCCCCTCTGTTAACAAGTGATTAACCCAGCAAAAGTGACCTCTTCTGTCTTATGAATGAGTCATGTTAATCTAAGTTCTTGTTCTGCCTGACTCAGAACAGAGAGGCTGTGGTCTCTTGAAATTTTAATATGCTGTTAAAACAGAATGCAAAGCAAAACACAAGGTAAAAAACAAACTACAGTATTCAAAATATAGAAAACTGTGCGATGACACAAAAATAAGCAATAACCTTTCCTTCACAGCCAGTGGCAAAGTCTGGATGAGCCTTTCTGGTAAAGCTCTGAAATGTTTTAGTTTGCTTAAATAGAAATTTTAGTTCCTATTCCACCCCTCTGTTAACAAGTGATTAACCTTAAGTGACCTCTTCTGTCTTATGAATGAGTCCTTAATTAATCAGTTCTTATTTCTGCCTGACTCAGAACAGAGAGAGTTGTGGTCTCTTTTGAAGTTTTAATATGCTGTTAAAACAGAATGCAAGCAAAACACAAGGTAAAGAAAACAAACTACAGTATTCAAAATATAGAAAGGCAATACAGTGATACAAAAAATAAAAGCAAACTAACCATGTGAGAGTGTTCATTCTCGCCGTTTGTTCTTACACACGGGTTCGGAGACGATCGGCCGCATAGCAAAGCTGTGCATCTTAGAGAAGCTCGAGACCAGGCTATATCCCACAATCCTCCCTGCCATTACCCAGATCTAGTTTGCCGCTGCAACGGGTCACATCGCTACAGAGAGCTCGGACCAGAGATTTTGTTGTTAGACAGATAAGATAGTCTTTTTTCTTTGTTTCAAAAGTTATTATACTCCTATAGTTTTTTGATATTTTATTTTTCTATACTATAGTGTGTGTGTGTGTGTATATTGTAGTTAGTTTTTATAGGTTTCCCTTTGGGGCCTACCCTTACTTAACTGTAAATTCTCTTAAACTTAAAATTATTAAACTTTAAATACCCTCTCCTTTAAGTTTACTGTTATGTCTGAAAAAGCCAAGTCTGGTTTTAAAAGGTGTCAGTATGGACAGCAAATGTCCATCATTGACAACCACACTTCCTGTGTCTACTGTCTTGGCCCTCTCCACTTGCAAGAGGATTGCTCTATTTGCCATTCCTTCAGTGGGAGGGTCATGACAGATAGACGCAGGAAACTTATTGACAGGGGGCTTCTTAAGCCTGCCTTCCAAGAGGCCTTGGACAAGTTTGTCCAGGCTTCTAAGTCTTCGAAGGGGTCAAAGATGTCGGAGCCCATGTCATCGGCTCCGAGTACATCTTCTAGAGTTCGTCGCGGTTCCACAGACTTCGGGGCGGCGTCGAGCTTGTCTCTCACTGAGCCCCAGGTCTTGGAACCAGTGTGAACTACCGCCATCGTCTATTCTTCGGTCAGTGCCATCTTACCCCTTCGACCCAATCTTCCAGACCATTATCTGATACTGATGTGGATCGTGTGCAGAAACTTATGGAGAACACGGCCCTTTCCAAATTGATAGCAGTTTCCTCCCAGTTGGTGTCGAAACTAGAAGGCCTTCCTTTATCTCCAACAGGTCCTCCTTGAGACCCATCCAGTCTTCGGAGCCGGAAGAGGATGAGCCGATGATAGTGGAGCCCTCGGTGCGAAACCGTCCATTGCACGATCGACACCATTTACCTCGACTCCATCGGAACCGATAGGTGAGTCGCGGAGTCAACGATCTCTTCTTGGTTCCGGGACCGAGTCGACCGACCTTCGGTTCCGACTCTCCCTCTCGGGGCCTCGGCAGATCGGCTCAGCTCCGTCCTCGGATCGAGACCCATGGGCCCGTGTCTCGGATTCTTCCATGTTCTTGAACCGGGGAGTCCTCGACCGAGGTTCAGGGTGTTTTGACCTTATGAGGAAGGTTTTGTCTACAGACAACCACTTCATCGGACGTCTTCTCCCTCCCTTAAGGAGCTCTCTGTTTCTGTTCCCCCGACACATCCAAAGCGTGGAGCACCATTGTCTCAGCCATCCCTAGAGGATGCCCCCTGTTCCTTGGAGGCCTCACCGGAATCTCCCTCCGATGAGGTCCCGAGGAAAAGATTGTGCAAGAGGAGGCACTTAGACTCCCCACAGGAATCTCTAACTTCTGACACTGACTTGGATGAGTCAGAGGGGTCCCCAAAATCCCCCTCCGAGGATGTCTCATTTGCGGACATCTTGGAGATATTAAAACAGAGGGGTGATTGGCAGTCCCTAGCCCCCACTGAGGATGAGTCGGTGTTGCTGAAGGCATTTGGTGCTCAACCTTCTACCTCCTGGGTTACTCCGCCCTTCGATGAGTTAATGGATTTGATTGCTCGAAGGCGTGGGAGACACCGGACACAGTGGAACCGGTCCCTCGAAAACCAAGTCAATTTATTACCACTCCCAGGACAAGACCTATCTCACAAAGGAGTCCCGGTTGACGCTATGGTGGTGGCGCAGCCACTAAAAGGAGATGTCGAGTCTTCCTCTTCTGTTCATCCTCCTAATAAGGATTCTAGGACTATGGACAGATACGGAAGTGCATTTTTAGTTCAGCGACTTTTTCCATCGCTCGCTAAACTATTTGACACATTTTACACGACTATAGAGGGATCTCATCAAGGAGCTGAGAGATACCCTCCAGGGTAACACAGATGATGCTGTTTCAGATAAGGTAACAGCACAACTTAACACCCTTACCTCCGTAGTGAACTCGTCCATGAGGCTCATCTCATTATGCGGCTGAAGGGTCGAGTAGGGCCGCAGCTTCAGCGATTGCTCTCGAAGACAATCCTGGATGCGGCTGTGCTCTTCGCGGAAGCCTTCAAGTCTTCTTTCGCCAACGCCCCCTTTGATGGTGCCACTCTTTTTGGGCCCAAAGTGAAAGAGACATTAACTCGGTGTGAGCAGGAAGGAAAGACTCTGTCTGCTGTCGGAGTCCGTTTTTCCGTTCCATCCAGACCGTACCCCAAATGGCAACGAGGTGGAAAAATGTGGTTCCGTAGAACTCAGGGATCTTTCCAGGCCACACAGAGTGAACCCCCCCCCAGAGGCAGAGGGGGTGGCTGACATGGAAGACGCCTCCCTGGCAGCAGAGGGGGTCCGCAGAACCAAGGCGACAGGGATACTATCCCTGGTAAGCCTTTCCAGCACTCCTGAATAGGGGCCCGACTGTCCTTCTCTGGAGGCAGTCGGAGGTCGCTTGGCTTTATACCCACAGGCCTGACAAACTCTCACCTCAGACTCCTTGGTAAAAAGCATTGTAACCAGAGGATACAAAATACCCCTTATGTCAACTCCACCCCAACAAAGAAGGTCTCCAGATGTGCCACCCCATCTGCGAGGCCAAGCAGCAATAGAAATTTCAAAGGTGCTCAAAAAAAGAGTCATTCAGCCAGTCCCGGCGGACCTAAAAGGATCCGGAACTTACTCGAGGTTCTTTTTAGTTCCGAAAAAGACAGGGGACTGGAGACCCATTTTGGATCTCAGCAATCTCAATACCTTCGTGAAGAAGGAAAAGTTCCGGATGGTCACGCTTCAATCGATCCTTCCATTTATGCAGAAGGACGACTGGATGTGCTCGATAGATCTCATGGACGCGTACTACCACATCAAGATGGCCAGAACGTCCAGAGATCACCTGAGCTTCCGGCTGGGAGCCAGTCATTTTCAATTTCGAGCCCTGCCCTTTGGGCTCACCTCAGTCCCCAGGGTATTCACCAAATGCATGGCAGTGGTAGCGTCTCACTTGAGATGTCTAGGATTCCGGGTGTTTCCCTATCTGGACGACTGGCTCCTCACCGCCACCACCGAGTGTCTCCTCATACAAGCAAGAAACTATACAGTCAACCTTTGTTCCCACCTAGGGATTTCCATAAACTTCAAAAAATCTGTCTTACTGCCCTCACAGCATATTTCATTCATCGGAGCGGACCTAGATACGTGCTTAACATTGGTAAAGCTCCCTCAAGTAAGGGCTTCATCCCTCAAGGAACAGGTTCTTCTTCTGCTGCAATGCAGGAAAGCCCCGGCCAAATTGGTGTTGAAGGTTTTGGGACTCATGGCAGCATCCCTGATTGCGATTCCCATGGGAAGATTGCACATGAGGCTCCTCCAATGGCTGCTGTTCACGCAGTGGTCGTTCCAGCAGTTACCCCTAACGCGAGATTCTGATAACAGATTCTTGCAAGAGACCTCTCATGGTGGGTTTCCAGCCAGGATCTCACTATGGGTCGCCCATTTGTTCTACCAAATCCGCTGGCCACTATAACCACGGCTGCTTCCCTGATAGGGTGGGGGACTTTTCAGGGAAGAACAGTCCAAGGGGAATGGTCCAACATGGAGTACAACCTGCACATAAATGTTCTGGAAATGAGGGCGGTGTTCTTGGCGTTCCAACACTTTCAAACCCTCCTACCTCTAGGAACAGTAGCAGTTCAGACAGACAACATGTCTGTAGTCTGGTACATAAACAAACAAGGGGGAACCAGATCTTACCCATTATGCAGAGAGGCCATGAGAATTTGGCAATGGGTAGAGTCCACGGGTCGCTTTCTGATAGCAACGCACATCCCGGGGTCATCCAACGTCATTGCGGACAGGTTGAGCAGAGCCATCCTGTTACCTCACAGTGGTCCCTCAAACTACAAGTGGCGGAAAGAATTTTCCGCAAATGGGGCCAGCCTTGCTGCGATCTATTCGCCTCCCGGATGAATACCAAATGCAGAAGCTATTTTGCCCTTCTACCCCTCCAGGGATGTCCCCAGGACGCACTGATACACAATTGACCCCGGTCTCCTATATGCATTCCCACCTACCCCTTGATTCCCAAATTTCTTCAGAAAGCCATGAATCTGGAAAGGACAATTATACTCATAGCCCCATTCTGGCCTCGACAGATATGGTTCCCCTTTCTTGAGCCCATCAAACAGAGGAACCTTGGATCCTGGACCCAGTACCAGATCTACTGACACATTCTGGGAGTTCCTCACCCGTCTCTTCTATCCCTCAAACTAGCAGCTTGGCTGCTCCACTTCCCGCCTAGCCAGGTCTGATCTACTTTCTCCGGCAGTTCAGCGCATTTTGGTTGCCTCTCATAAGGCTTCCACCACAAAACTCTACAAGAGTAAATGGAAACGCTTTGTGTACTGGGCATCTAGTCAACACTTGGACCCCCTGGTTGCTCCTTTACATAAAGTTCTAGAATTTCTTTCCATCCTTTTCCACGAAGGAGCCTCTACTTCCACACTAAGAGTGCAGTTGGCTGCCATATCCAACTTCCATGTTGGTGAGGACGGTTCTTCTATTATGTCCCACAGGCTTTGTAAGGCTTTTATGAAAGGTTCCTTCCATCTTCGACCGCCTGTCAGAGACCCTTTATTCCCATGGAATTTAAATTTGTTGTTGTCACAACTAATGTTACCACCCTTCGAACCAGCCTCTTCTTGCCTCCTGAAGTTTCTGTCGTGGAAGACTCTTTTTCTTGTAGTGGTTACTTCAGCTCGGAGAGTGTCAGAGCTGCAAGCACTGTCAATTAAACCGCCTTACTTAATTTTTCACCCAGATAGAGTTTCTTCTGAACAAATCCGTCCTTCCTTCCTAAGGTATGTTCTGTCATAAATATTAATCAGTCCATTGAACTCCCTACTTTCTTCAAGAACCATACCAGCAAGTTGGAATATATGTTGCATAAGTTAGATGTCCACAGACAGCTCAGATTTTATTTAGACAGGACTAAAGACTACAGAAAAACAGATCAACTTTTTGTTGCATTTGCAGACAATAAAAAGGGCATGGCAGTTACAAAATGTACGCTTTCTAAATGGCTTACTGATTGTATAGCTTTTGTGTATTCTAAGTCAAATCAGGCCTTGCCCACCAAACCAAAAGGCCATTCTACTAGGTCCGTCTCCACTTCCTTGGCTCATGCAGCTCGCCTGCCTTTGGACATGATTTGTGCAGCAGCCACGTGGTCTAAACCACATACTTTCATCGCTCATTATAGGGTTGACAAAGCCTCCAAAGACAGGACATCTTTTGGTTCCACTGTGCTCAGGAACGTTCTTCCATGAGTCACTCAGGGTGACGGAGCTAGGGACGCTACCCGTGTGTAAGAACAAATGGCAAGATTGAACACTCTCACATAAAGAAGTTATGTTCTTACCATAACGTTCCATGTGGAGTGTTCATCTCGCCTTTGTTCTTACATTCCCCACTTCCCTCCCTCACATGTTTGGAAGAACGAGTAGGACTAGAGTCTGGTCCACATGTCTTTACCTCTTCCGGGTATATTTCGTTACCCTTAGTTAATTTGTCAGTGAGATGGTGTCTCTGAATTTTTTTGTGGCAGTATGTAGCCTTAGCACCTCAGGGTTATTGTTAGTCTGGTTTGCTTGCAAACTAGATCTGAGTAATGGCAGGGAGGATTGTGGGATATTGCCTGGTCTCGAGCTTCTCTAAGATGCAGAGCTTTGCTATGCGGCCGACTCGGAGCCGAGGATCGGTTCCGAACCCAAGTGTAAGAACAAAGGCGAGATGAACACTCCACATGGAACGTTATGGTAAGAACATAACTTCTTTTTTCCTTCACAGCAAAGTGTAGCAGAGTCTGGATGAGCCTTTCTGGTAAAGCTCTGAAATGTTTTAGTTTACTCCTTAAATAGAAATTTTAGTTCCTAGCTCCACCCCCTCTGTTAACAAGTGATTAACCTTAAGTGAACTCTTCTGTCTTATGAATGAGTCCTTAATTAATCAGTTCTTATTTCTGCCTGACTCAGAACAGAGAGAGCTGTGGTCTCTTTTGAAGTTTTAATATGCTGTTAAAACAGAATGCAAGCAAAACACAAGATAAAGAAAACAAACTACAGTATTCAAAATATAGAAAGGCAATACAGTAATACAAAAAATAAAAGCAAGCTAACCTTTCCTTCACAGCAAAGTGTAGCAGAGTCTGGATGAGCCTTTCTGGTAAAGCTCTGAAATGTTTTAGTTTACTCCTTAAATAGAAATTTTAGTTCCTAGCTCCACCCCCTCTGTTAACAAGTGATTAACCTTAAGTGACCTCTTCTGTCTTATGAATGAGTCCTTAATTAATCAGTTCTTATTTCTGCCTGACTCAGAACAGAGAGAGCTGTGGTCTCTTTTGAAGTTTTAATATGTTGTTAAAACAGAATGCAAGCAAAACACAAGGTAAAGAAAACAAACTACAGTATTCAACATATAGAAAGGCAATACAGTAATGCAAAAAATAAAAGCAAACTAACCTTTCCTTCACAGCAAAGTGTAGCAGAGTCTGTATGAGCCTTTCTGGTAAAGCTATGAAATGTTTTAGTTTACTCCTTAAATAGAAATTTTAGTTTGTAGCTTCACCCCCTCTGTTAACAAGTGATTAACCTTAAGTGACCTCTTCTGTCTTATGAATGAGTCCTTAATTAATCAGTTCTTATTTCTGCCTGACTCAGAACAGAGAGAGCTGTGGTCTCTTTTGAAGTTTTAATATGCTGTTAAAACAGAATGCAAGCAAAACACAAGGTAAAGAAAACAAACTACAGTATTCAAAATATAGAAAGGCAATACAGTAATGCAAAAAATAAAAGCAAACTAACCTTTCCTTCACAGCAAAGTGTAGCAGAGTCTGGATGAGCCTTTCTGGTAAAGCTCTGAAATGTTTTAGTTTACTCCTTATCTAGAAATTTTAGTTCCTAGCTCCACCCCCTCTGTTAACAAGTGATTAACCTTGTGACCTCTTCTGTCTTATGAATGAGTCCTTAATTAATCAGTTCTTATTTCTGCCTGACTCAGAACAGAGAGAGCTGTGGTCTCTTTCAACGTTTTAATATGCTGTTAAAACAGAATGCAAGCAAAACACAAGGTAAAGAAAACAAACTACAGTATTCAAAATATAGAAAGGCAATACAGTAATACAAAAAATAAAAGCAAACTAACCTTTCCTTCACAGCAAAGTGTAGCAGAGTCTGGATGAGCCTTTCTGGTAAAGCTCTGAAATGTTTTAGTTTACTCCTTAAATAGAAATTTTAGTTCGTAGCTCCACCCCCTCTGTTAACAAGTGATTAACCTTAAGTGACCTCTTCTGTCTTATGAATGAGTCCTTAATTAATCAGTTCTTATTTCTGCCTGACTCAGAACAGAGAGAGCTGTGGTCTCTTTTGAAGTTTTAATATGCTGTTAAAACAGAATGCAAGCAAAATACAAAGTAAAGAAAACAAACTACAGTATTCAAAATATTGAAAGGCAATACAGTAATGCAGAAAATAAAAGCAAACTAACCTTTCCTTCACAGCAAAGTGTAGCAGAGTCTGGATGAGCCTTTCTGGTAAAGCTCTGAAATGTTTTAGTTTATTCCTTAACTAGAAATTTTAGTTCCTAGCTCCACCCCCTCTGTTAACAAGTGATTAACCTTGTGACCTCTTCTGTCTTATGAATGAGTCCTTAATTAATCAGTTCTTATTTCTGCCTGACTCAGAACAGAGAGAGCTGTGGTCTCTTTTGAAGTTTTAATATGCTGTTAAAACAGAATGCAAGCAAAACACAAGGTAAAGAAAACAAACTACAGTATTCAAAATATAGAAAGGCAATACAGTAATACAAAAAATAAAAGCAAACTAACCTTTCCTTCACAGCAAAGTGTAGCAGAGTCTGGATGAGCCTTTCTGGTAAAGCTCTGAAATGTTTTAGTTTACTCCTTCCCCAACCAAAACATTCAAGATCTTTATCATTTTCTTCCCTCCAAGTTTCCAAACTGTCCCAGGAGTACCATCTGTTCCTGGAGAATTTCCTGCAGATTGATCATACATCACCATTTTTATTTAATCTCCTCCTATCATAAATGTTTGTTGTTAAGCCTCATCCACCTCTAAACCTGACTTAGTTAAGTCATCCATAAATATTTACATTTGTGCTTTCTCTTGATTTCTACATTCCTTTGCTTTATACAAATTTTCATAAAATGTCCAAAATATCTATAATACCTATATAGGAGCTCTGGTTATTTTTTCTTTTTTATAGGCACCCTTTCTACATTTTGTTGCCTAAGTTGTTGTTGTCTTTCTGGCTTTTCACGGTTGGGGGTTGCCACAGCGGAACTCCGGTCCACTAATGATTGGCAGTAGTTTTTTTATGGTGCCAAGTTGCCAGCCTGACGCCCAACCTTTAGCGAAGGCACGCCCATTCATGCATGTCTTTCGGAAGCCACTCGACTGCGAGGAGGACATGCAGACTCCACACAGTAGGCACTCCGGCCGAGAATCGAACAGGAGAACCTCTTGCTGTGAGGCAACAACAGTACAGCTGTACCACCGTGGCTCATTGTGCTAAATGTTTTTGTGCTCTGGAGTTATCAAAAACAATTGCTTAACTGTAATCTTTCTAAACTCTTGTAAATTATCCCCATACTTGCTTATTTTCTGTTTAGTACTCTACATTGGTGCCTCTTCTTTTCCTGAGATATCCCCCTTATTCTGCAATATTTTAACCTTTGTCAGTCCCTCTAAATAATTCTTGTCACTTTTTAACCACATCTCTTTTTCTTTTATTTATACCCTATTTTAAACTCCACTTTCATTTTATCCCACTCACTAACTATAACTTCTGAAGAAATTTCTATCTTCCCTAATAATTGTCAGATAATTTCCATTGCCCATTCTTTAGGTGGGGAAGTACCAGTATCTTATTTCTACTTCATTTCCCTGCATGTTTATCTTAGTTGTTATTGGCACATGATCTGAAATAGTTATTAGATGTGTGTCAGAAGTTCTCAATTAAATTCACGTTACTGTGAAATATGATTTCTGTGTAGTCTAGCTCAGTTATTATACCTTAGGGCAGGGGCGGCTTATGCTATCGGACTGCCAGACTGCAGCCCTCCCACCTAGAAAACACAAAAGAAAAATCTTTAAAACTAAAAAACAAAAACAGAAAGAAAGAAAAAAAGCACGAGTCCCAACTCCTCTGCGCATGCGCAGAGGCATTTGAAGACCTCAGACTGCCTTTATCAGCAGTCCGGATAGAGACAAACAGGTACACAGCAATCATTGCTGCAAATGCACCCAGGAATCAGTGTGGTGACGACCTCACAGAAGAGGAGGTCCGGACTGCTTTGGCTGCAGGCAGACCCAATGAGGACTGAGAGAGGTGAGCACTGAGCTGTCAGACCCAATGAGGACTGAGAGAGGTGAGCTGCTCTTGTGGGACATTCATTGCGCGGGCTTGGCTTCATTCAGGAGGTAGGTGTTTTGGTCGCTGGCTGGATTGCTCCATTTCACGGGCGGTTTTGGTCACTGGATTGCTTCATTCATGGATTACTTCTTCAGGTCGCTGGTTGGATTGCTTCGTTCGTCTGGCTGTTGAACATGTGGGACATACAGCAGGTAAGTGAAGGGTGTGTGTTCATGGATTGCTTCGTTCATCTGTTGAATGGGTGGGACAAAGTGTGTGTGTGTGTGTGTGTGTGTGTGTGTGTGTGTGTGTGTGTGTGTGTGTGTGTGTGTGTGTGTGTGTGAATTGCCCCAGTTACTATATACTGGTGGCTAGTGGTGGATAGAGATACTCAGGCTTGAACCCTGTACCTTGGATGCAGGTGGCAAAGACCTGAATTCCCTATCCACCACCATTTCTAAAAATAAATTGCAGATTTTTGCCTCATATTATTTCTGTTCCTCATAAAATCTGTGGTTTCTGTATCTTCATTTTTTCTTGCAAAGTCTGTAGTGTAGTGGTGCACTGGTAGCATTGCTGCCTAACGGCTACAGGTTCTCTGGTTTGATTCTTGGCTGGGTGCCTTCTGTGTGGTGTCTGCATGTTCTCCCATCTTGCAAAGATGTGTCTGGCATTTCTCTCTGCTCTGCTGAAAATTGTTTTTTTGTTCCAAGTCAGGCTAGTTTCCTGGTTAAATGCTTAAAAAATAACAGGCATTTGAATTTCAGACTTCATATTCTTCAGAAAGTACATGGTAACACAAAATTGTTCTAGCAGTTGTCTAAGTTTATAACATGGATATTTGAAATTTGTCCCTATTTTTGGGACTGTATTCCCCCATTATTGGCTTTGTCCAGGCATTTTGTGCTAAGGTTGAGAGTTATCTGTGGTGAGAACTGTATTCATTGTATGTTTGGGGGCTGTATTCCCCCCATTACTGGCTTTCTCCACATGTTTTTTGCTAAGAGGTTGAGAGCTATAGTGAGAACTGAATTCACTGAATATGTTTGGGGGCTGTATTCCCCCCATTATTGGCTTTGTTCAGGTGTTTTGTGCCAAGAGGTTGACAGCTATGCTGAGAATTGAATTCACTAAATGGTAGCCATTTAAGTTTGTTTTCCTCTCTTTTACAAAACAGCTGATTTGGCATAGTGGTATGTTTCTCTGACTGTTTTGCACAGGGTCCCTGGGTTAAAGATGTGGCAGTGAAATGTATGGTGGTAACACAGCATTTTATTCTAGCAACTTTCCAACATTATATAAGCAATGTTTAAAATGTGTCCCTGGTTTTTGGGCTTTTGCCCCCCCCCCCCAGTAAATTTCGACTTTTTCCAGATTTCTTGTGCTGCAGAGTTCAGAGATACAACTGCATGTCGAGTAGATTTTACAAGGAGATGAGAGCTGCAGGGGAACAAAACTTTAGTGCTGCTTTTTCTGAGTCTGCTTGCATTAATAGCGCAACAGGTAGTGTACTTGCTTTTGATGCAGAAGGCTGTGGGTTCTACTCCCACAGTAGACAGATGCATTGCTGCTACTGTACTGTGTTGTAAAGTGGGTGGATGCTGCAGTCCTTTTTGGCAAAGATACCTAGAGCAGTAACTATGAACCTGAACCTGTTATCAGTTTGCCATACAGTCCCTATTGCGATATTACTAGCTTATTTTTTTAATGCATGCAACATAGGCAATTTATTCCTCAAGGGCAACAGGCACTTTATTTGTAGATAAATAAACAGTGACATATAAAGTTGTTTTCTAGCAGCAACCTCTTCATTGTTACAGATTTCTTTAATGTGTTAATTATTTAGATGACTTTTACTACTTTAGAGATTGTGCATATTTACTGATACTGGTGGACTGTATAAGGTTGAGTAGACTTTTATGATGGAAATGTTCTGAATTGGGTAGTTTTGTCATTGGTGCATGCATTTTGTTTCATTGTTTACTGGAAAAATGTTCAAAACAATAAATTTAAAATGCCGTCTAACAACTGTACTGTATTGTACAAGGAATATAATTTAGTAGAATCAGGAAGGTGTATCAAAGAGCACATGTATGTTTCATGTGCAAGGGGCCTATGATTTGAAAACAGCCCAAAGTTAATCTTTATCTGCCACTGGCAAAATGTATTTTCTTTGAATGTGGGTTTCAATGCTGTTTCATTGAATGTGAGTTTCAAGGGCAGAGAAGTTTTTAATGCTAAGCCTGTTTTCATTGTGAGACTGTGTTGCTTTGTTTAGCAGATGTCTTAGTGTTTGTGCTGTAAAATGCAAAATAAAACTTTCAAATGAAATCCAAATCATCATAGAAGTAAAGCAGTATGCACATTAGTGTTTCTAGTAAATGGAGTGAAATAGCCAAGTAATGGATCATTGGAATGGCTGCAGGGGGGAGGGCTCCATTCGACCATGATTTTGTGAGGGGGAAGGGCGGCAAACTCAAAGACAGCCCCAGCTGAACTATACCTCCCAACTGTCCAGATTTTCACAGAATGAATAGATTTTTGCTTCTTATTTTTGGTTTGTTCCTCATAATATTTGTGGTTTTCTGGAAAATCGTTTAGGAATTAAGTCACTAAATAATGACACACTGAGTTTCAGACTTCATAACCTTCAGAAAAATGCATGCTAAAGTAAGACCTGTTATTCTATCAACTGTCTCAGTTTGTACAAGAGCAATTTTTAGTACTGTTTATATGTTCCCCCAATATATTTGGCCTTGTCCAGATTTATTGCATTAACAGGTTGAGAGGTACATGCAAATAAATTGCTTTACAGAATTAGGCATAGCCAAACCTCTCAACCGTCCCCGAATTTGGCTCAAAATGTTGCTCTTCCCCTAATAATCCCTCCGCAAAATAGCAATTTTGGAAGAAAAATTGGAGGGTTTACAATTAAGAAATAACTGTAATAATCAGAGTTATAGATTACTTTTATTTCAGAAATGCATGTAGATTATTTTATTTTGTCAGCTGCTCAAGTTAGCAGTACTATTATTAAAAAGTGTTCCTTCTTTGACAGGTTCCCAGCTGTATTGTTTGGCTATTTTATACTTTTGCATCACGTTTGGTCCATTTTTCATAGAATTGTTTTTTCGGCAAATTAGTGGTATATCATTAAAGACTGAAGTTAGAAAATAATGACAGATATCTGAGTTTCAAATTTCATATCCTTCAGAAAATTCATACTAATGCAAGACCTACTATTCTATTATCTTTCTAAGTTTATAAGAGCAATATTTAAAAATTGTCCTTATTTTTGGGCCTTTGTCCCACTTCTATGTATGGCTTTGCTCTGAGGGTGATAGGTATGACAAATGTGTCAGGGCCATCACAGTCAGCCAGAGTCATTTCAAATTGTGACATACTTGTTGCCCCTCACTCCCCCATGTAGTGACTCTGGATGTGTCCAAGCAAGGCAAGGAGCAGTTATGCAGTGTAAATGTGCAGGGTATCCCCCCATCCAAGGTAGACACAAGTACTACAGTGGATTTTCATCTGTTCTTGATTTTGCAGAATGGTCTGGTTTCTGTCATATTTTTGTACTGTTGATTTATGCTTATTACTCAGAAAGTGCCTGTTGCTCTGTGTTTTAAGTAGCAATGCTTTAATGACCATCAGGTAAGCTTGTCTGAGATCATAACATGCAAGTAAGCTTTAATAAGCATACTGTTAAAGAATTACCAACATTGAAGCCTTTCTGTTGTTGCCATGCAGAGAATACGTTGGGTATTGAAATGCATATGACAGTATTTGTAATAAAGGACAGGATTACATTATTTTAAGAAGCTCATTACACTTGTTGGAGACTTCCAGTGATCTCTGAGGGCTTTACCCGTAAACTAAACAGAATGCCATTCATGTGTGGTCCATAACCTGTACAGTAATCCTTTAAGCAATGTATCTTGAGCTTGTTTGCTTTTCATTTTTTACTTTGATCATGTTTTCCCCATGAAACAAGTAGATAGTTGTCAGGCAGCAGGTCTTTTTTGGATAAGAAACATTTTTACAAGTGGGGGCATCACAGAGATTGCTGCTGTCAGCATGTTACTTGGTACTTTAATAAAGCTGAATATAAATTATAATTAGAACTGCAGTGCAAGGAGAAGCGGTTTGAGTTGAGTGCTGCTTGTTTTTCTTATACTTGATTTTGACTGGCATTCCAGTAATGTATTTAAAAAGTAATTTATTTTTTCATGCCTCACGACCTTTTTGTTTCCATCTAGATATTAAGTAAGCTGTCAAGCAGCAAATGCATTGAAATATTTTTATTCTTTTACACTTCATTTGTCTTGATTGGACTCTCATAATGAGGGTTTGGCACCCAGAGCAGCATATTTAATTAAAGTTTAGTTTTTGTGGTTTTGAGCATAGCTCCTCCCCTTTCTAGTTGTCCGCACCCCTTCCCATTGACCCCACCCATTCGGCTATCTCCTGCAGCACCCCTTTGATTTGAAGTCACCAGCCACCACTGCCTTAGGGAATAATATGTACATTCTCTCTAAGTTCCTACTACTGAATTCACATCTTCCATGTCAAATATTTTCATAAATTTCTTCAGAAATCTACCCTCTTTTGATATATTGCCCCTTCTAGTTCCTCCAGATACAGCCTCTCTGTTGGAAATCAGGTTCCATTCTCCACCTATAGTTAATATTTCCTCCTGAAAGTTAATCATTTCTCCCAAATTTTTCATAAGCTCCTTAATAACATTGTTAGGTGGAATATAAATACATGCCAGCATAACTCTCCTCCCTTGCCAGTAGACCCTATTTTTTACTCTTGTATCAGTAATGGAGCTCCTCTGGCAATTAGTATAAGAACTCGCCTTTACCTTTGTCACTGATACTCTGCTGAATATCCCTCCTGAAGTCCTTTCTTTATCAAATTCACTTGTTCATTTCTTTCAAGTATGTCTCCTGTAGCATTATTTGTAGTTTGCAGTTCTTAATATAATCAGTATTTTTTCCTTTTTTGTCTATACATATGAGGCCATTCACATTCCAAAATAATATATTTAGGGTGGCCATTATAATAAGAAGTTATTATTCCCATCTGCTATATACGACAGCTTTTTAAAATGCGTATGTCCAGCTTTTGTGTTTCATGTACCCACTAATGTTTAGAAGCTGATCTTTTATCCATTTGCTTTTTGTTTTCTCCATTTGAACCTCTGCCACCTTTTATAAGTCTTTTTGTTTTAATGAAAAAACAAACAAACACACCTCAAGAACACCCCAGAATCTATTAGCTTAAAACAAAATCCACAAAACTTTGTACATCTTCAAATAATGAAGCTTAACCCTCTTGACAGGAATAAATGTTCAAAACTGACAGCTGTACACACAGGTAAATCCTAACCTAAAATCATTTTCTATGCTAAGACAAATGTGTACAGCCTGTGCTTCTACTTATGCTAATGGCCATTTGTTCTTGTCTTATCTTTGTTCCCCTCCCTAATGTGAAAAACAACTTTCATGTTTTTTGAAAACATTAACTTTTAACATTAAGAAAAAGTGCACTGGCTATCTTTAAATAAAACTAAATTATACAATGTTATATAGTAAATGTATTAAAGTATTTATTTATCAGAAAAAACTATCTCTTACTCAGTTCCAGTAATTTCAAAGTGTATTTTTTACTGAACTGCTTGCTCTTGTACCTTTTAATTTTATGTTTCTCTCAGTAAACAATGTCCAGACCTCTCCATTTAATGTCTTCACCTTAAGTCAGCTTGTTTCCATGGAAACATAAGATCAAATTGTAGAGCAGCCTTCAGCTCCAGATTTCACAACTGGCACTAACATTTATTTGCTTAAACAAAATTATTTATTACATTTTTGGACTCTTATTTTTCAAAACTCATTTACATTTAGAAAAAAACTGCCATTAGATCAAGCCAATGGCATTAATCCAGGCATTGGATGGTGCAGTGGTGCAGCAGTAGTGTTGTCACCTTACAGCAAGAGGTTCTCCGGTTTGATTCTTGGCTGGGGTGCTTTCTGTGCAGAGTCTGCATGTCCTCCCTACATTCGTGTGGGTTTCCTCCAGTTGCTCCGGTTTCCTCCCACGTTACAAAGACATGCGTCTGGAGCGTTTCTCCCCAGGCCTCCTCTGAAAATTGGCTTTGTTCCAAGTAGGACTTTCCCGGTAAAGAAATGTTAAATAAATAAATAAAAATTCATCTATGCAAAAATACAAGAAAATGTATATATCTATGTATATTGTTGTCAGTGCAGTTTTACACCACATCCCCCACCCCAGTAGCCCAAGATTAAAACCTATTGACTTAAACATGCTTATGTCCAGCTTTTCTTCTGTTTTTACATTTTAATGCCTACATTTCTTGAAACTAATAAAAAGGGGGGAAAAAGCACCTGTTTACTTAAGTATCTATCATATACTAGTAAGATAAACGAAAAAACACCAAACTCACTGAACACAACAAGAAACGTCCAGTGTACGAACAAAGAAGCTGAAAATAAATACTGTTAAGCTGCTCGTTTTATTACACGCTTTTCATTCGCATCACATACGAGCTTCCTTGGACAACAGAAACATTAAAAATAATGCATTTAAATAATGATCCTCTGGACCACATGATGTAAAAGCTCTATCCAAACATGGCTAATGAATTATTAATTAAATACATCCTTCCATAAACTCCACCCAACGTATTTCATTCATAAAACCTGAATTAATGTTTTTTAATATATTAAAATATTTTTGATATTAACAGATAATAAATGATGCTAGTAATTCACCACTTAAAAAATACAAGACTTGACGCTCCTGCACTAACTTCCGAGATAAACCTGTCTAGTTTGTTCATTCTTCTAGTAGTACTTTGATGATACAAGCACGTTAAACAAACTCAACATGGGGTCTTGTTAAGAGATATCATAAAAATACGTCATCATACATACATACTTCATATGCCTCCACTTAGATATTATAATTCAAGTTAAAATACTTTGAAAAGAGGAGAATACAGGAAAATACGGGTAAGGCTTACTCTGACTTCTTATTCAACAGATTCCACCCTCATACATCTACACTACCTCAGTTTAAAATAATGAGCATATACTGACATGGGGTATCGTGGAAATAACGATTACATGCATACAGCATATTCCATAACTTAAAAATAATGGGTCAAGTTAGAATACCCCAATAAATTGAAAATACAAATACAACCTAGACTAACTTTCTACCAAAAAGG
This sequence comes from Protopterus annectens, assembly GCF_019279795.1. Taxonomy (NCBI): domain Eukaryota; kingdom Metazoa; phylum Chordata; order Ceratodontiformes; family Protopteridae; genus Protopterus; species Protopterus annectens. The sequence continues at coordinate 398,957,011 of NC_056744.1, forward strand.
GCAAACACTCATAAATCTTCACTCCTTCATCTTATAGTGACAGAAGTTACCTGACAACACTATGTATAACTGACAATTGTCACATTTGATCAACAGATATATAACCTACTGGCAACTATAATTCATTTGACCTTTAAATAGATGATATTGTACTTTAATTTGTCAGTTATCTTCTTATCGAGGCCTTAATATTACTTGTAAAAAAACTGGTAATGGGGCTATATTATCTCATTAGATTTATCTGACCAGACTTCTTAGCTTGAAAATACACTTAATAGATCAAGATTCATTCAAGCCAGGATATTTATATGCATTTAATTTAATCTGCCAGAGTAATTCCAGTTCTTCTAACTTCAACCTCTCAGGTCCCCCTCTAGCATCATGTACTGCTTGGTCTATCACCAGATATTTAAATGTATGGTTGGTCTCTCTTAATATGTGCTTTGCTAGAGCATTATCCAGTTTCCCCTTACTGATGGCATGTTGATGCTCATACATATGCTCACGGAACTTTCTTTTCATTTTGCCAGTGCAATAAGCTGGACATTGTTGGCATTTAGCGAGATAAGCTACACATTTGGAATAACAATTAAATTTATTCTTTATCTTATAGACCATATTATTGATGCTAAAAGATGTTGTCTCTTCGACATACTTACAGAATCTACAGGTCTCGCATTTAAACATACCCTGATGTTTAGATTTTCTACTTATTCTAGATTCCAACAGATTTTTCAAGTTGGGACCTCTCTTAAAAATGATCCTTGGTGGACATCCCACTTTCTGTGATAAATCAAAGTCACTGTTAATTAAATCTCAGTTCTTATTTAGGATATATCTCACCTTACCACTATCCATACTGAACGTGGTGATTAAACTCAAAGAGAAACTCGTAGATCCATTTAAATTAAAATCCAGGGTCTTGGGGGTTTGTTCATTACCACAGTAGGAATTCATGGAGTTAGGAATACCTAAAATAGGAGAATACACACCCCTACTCCTCTTTGTTTTGATTTCATTAATTAAGGAATGTATCAATTTATCAGGATAGCTTTGACTGAGAAACATGCCTTTTAATGTCATACATTCCATTGGAAGTCTTCCTCTAGTGTTACTATCCTGGCCGCTCTTACTAATTGGCCTTTAACGACCAATCGTTTTTGATAATGGGGTGGATACTGGTGAAATGAAGGAACGAATTGGAGTATGTGCTCTTCCTATGTATCTTTGACACATACCCCTGATTGGAGACATCTTTCCTTAAGGAGCTATCCAAATAACTAATCTCCACCTTACTAAAATTAGAGGTGAAATTCAGAAAATTTGTTGTATTATTGAAATAATCAACTAGCCTTGTGGCTTTATCAAAATCACCATTAATAATAATAATAAAGGTGTCACCCAAAAACCTTGTATAAAAAATAATATCCTTCCTAATATTATTCACCTTAAAGATATATTCTGATTCCCAGCAGGCCATCACCCAATTGGCCACACTGGCCCCACAGGGTGAACCCATCGCCACCCCTGTTTTTTGCAAATAATATTCCTTATCAAAGAGGAAGTAGTTATTAGTTAAAATCAAATCTAATAACTCCGTCACCAGATTAGTCTCCCTATTCGTTGCGCCTCTCCTATTCAACATAATCCTGATCCATTCAATTCCTTCCTCATGTGGAATTGAGGTATACAAATCCTTAACATCTGTTGTAAGGAACCCATGGTCCTTGTCAAACTCAAGTTGGTCTATTTTCTGTAAAAAGGACCATGAGTCCCTACAAATCTGTTTTTCTTGGACCAGATACTTTTTCAAAATTATGTCAACCATTTTTGCGCAAGGATAGGTGATTGAATTCCTAGCATCAACTAATGGTCTCATCGGTGGGTTGGTCAGATCCTTATGGATTTTGGGAATCCCGAATAAGATAGGTATTCGGGGGTATGGCATGCACAAATAATTGTAGCTGGTCACATCGATTCTTACTTCTATAAATAATTCTTTGATTTGACCCCTTATTCGTTGTTGAGCTACATTTAATTCATTTAAAGAGACTTTTTGATAAGCCTCTGTAGCCAATATATCATGCATTTGTGCTGTATAGTACCAATGATCCATAATGGTCAACCCCCCCACCTTTATCTGGTTTGCTCACTCTGACATCTGCTGCTCTTAGCAAATTTAAGGCCTCCCATTCCTGTTTAGTCACATTATGTTCACCCTTACTATTCGAGTTATTCTCCTTATTCATCTTAGTAAAACCAGACCGTAGATCCAATTCACACAGTCTTTCAAAGGATAGTAAAGTAGGATGAACAGGTGGATTGAATGTACTGGCTATTGCTAGGGGATTCTTTTCAACATTACAATGCTCCCCTAGAAGTATTTTCAAATTTAACTTCCTAATGAAACATTTAAAGTCAATGATTGTCCTTGACAAGTTCATATTCAACTTGGGGACAAAAGTATACCCCTTAGCCAGTAACTCAAGAAGTTCTGGTGCAACACAGGCTGAGGAGTAATTAAAGATTTTAAAGTCACCTGTTGTGTTTGTAATTATGTCCAATTTATTATTAGAACAAAGTTCTAATGTTTCCGTTTGTAGAACTTTTGTTTGGTCTTCCTGGCCTGTGTCTGGTTCTTCTGCTTGGGGACAGTTCCTAATTGTTTGGGATAGCGAACATTTGATTGATTCTGGTCATTTGCCCCAACCTCAGGGTTGACATTATAGCCTTGGTTTCTGATTCTGTCACTTCTTCTGACTGTGTTATTCTCTTGACACCCTTCTGGTTCAGAGCTCGGGTCTACATCCAAATGTCTGTTATTCTCATTTGAGCCCCACTCATTAACCTGATGGTGCCTATTAGATGACCATACTTGTGATGCCGGTGGTGCAGGATAAGCTGTACCTGCATCGTAGGCTAACCTGTCACGTTGGAGCATCTTAACTGTAGTTGCTTTCAACTTGATCAAATATTGATCAATGCTAGTGAAAATCCTAGCATAGTCAAATTTATACCTAGTGAATGCTAGGTCCGTTCGAATGTCATCATCCAAGGCCGTCACTTCATCTAAAATTCCATCTACCCAACGTGTATAGTGCTTAATCATTAACTCCATTAATTCAGTGTCTTGTTTTTCGAACAATTGGATTAAATCCATGTGAAAAGGCGAATTACCTTCAAGTCCTGTAGGGTATTGCACCTTGCGTAATCCCTTCAGGGCCATACGTTGCTTATACACTCCCTGAAGTATTGTATTTCCAGTTGGTATTTCTTGACTTTTAACAGTTTGTGATCCAAGCTGTTCAGTTTATCTGTAATATCCACTGGTGTACCTTGATTCGACAGAGGACGTCCAGCCGGTTGCCCCCGTTCACGAACAGTAATATCAAAGGATAAGGAAACAGTTCTGTTGATCCATTCCTCTAAAACGGGGACCCCAATAAGCCCCAAGGTCACATTGGTTGATTTATGTTCATTTAAAACCTCTGCACTCGCTGCATGCTTGTTCGCATTTGCATTTTGCTGAGAAGTACGACACAAGCCTGAAGTAACTTGGCCAACTGATGTACTACTAGCTGGTAACAAAATTCCATTAACAAGCTCATAAGAAGGGTGGGTATCTTTCTGCTGTTGATCTATGGCTTCTATTCTTGAAGCTAAGTTATACACTTTTTGAGTCAGAACTTCAGTTAAAACGGTTAGGCTGACACTCTCTCCACTGGCAGCCACTTGGGAAAACAGCTTCGGACTTAATGAACTCCTGGATGTCATAATAAACTAGTAAGATAAATGAAAAAACACCAAACTCACTGAGCACAACAAGAAACGTCCGTTGTACGAAGAAAGAAGTTGAAAATAAATACTGTTAAGCTGCTCGTTTTATTACACACTTTTCGTTCGCATCACATATGAACTTCCTCAGACAACAGAAACATTAAAAATAATTCATTTAAATAATGATCCTCTGGACCACATGATGTAAAAATCCCTATCCAAACATGGCTAATGAATTATTAATTAAATATTAATTAAATATGTCCTTCCATAAACTCAACGTATTTCATTCATAAAACCTGAATTATTGTTTTTTCATACATTAAACTATTCTTGATATTAACAGATACTAAAAGATGCTAATAATTCACCACTTAAAAAATACAAGACTTGATGTTCCTACTATATAAACCCGTGCTAGAGAATTATCTCATTAAATCAAACACAGGCACTAACTTCCAAGCTGAACCCGCCTAGTTCATCCGTTCTTCTTGTAGTACTTTGATGATACTTTCCCAGTAAAGAAATGTTAAATAAAAATTAATCTATGCAAAAATACAAGAAAATGTATATATCTATGTATATTGTTATCAGTGCACTTTTACACCCCATCCCTCACCCCAGTAGCCCAGAATTAAAACCTATTGACTTAAACATGCTTGTGTCCATCTTTTCTTCTGTTTTACGTTTTAATGCCTACATTTCTTGAAACTAAAACAGAGTGGGAAAAGCACCTGTTTACTTAAGTATCTTTATCATATACAACAATCACTGAAAATACTTTACTATATGACATGCAATTTATATCATAAAATATTTTATCCAAATACTGTTAAAAACAAAAATTGGTTTACTTCCAGTTACTTTTTCCCATCCTTCTTCCTCCTTTTTCCCTTTTAGTGTCCTTCTAAACATCAATGACATGAAATGGGGAATATGCCTGTCAGTCCCCCAGCAAGTTTAACAAAGTCAACAAAAGTCCAATCTTTCTCAGACACATTTTCTTCTAAAGCCATGTTTCACAAATGAGATTATTGCTTTAAAATCTCATATTTATTCACTAATTTCAATGTTGCTGGTCTTCTTTGTGTTTATGCCTTTCTCCTAACCCCAGAATTTGGTTCAAATCCTAGGTACTCCTGATTTTTCTAGACAACTCCTGTGCTTTTTTCTGTCTCTCAAGCATTTCCCTTTGGAACTTTGGAAAAGGTTTTAGTGGCAAAATCTCTCTATGAGCCTTACCATACAGCTGTACATACCATCAGAAGAATGAGAAGCAGAGTCCCCTTCTGTTTAATGTCTCACCCCTTGATGGGCAGATATTTGTATTCCCCCTTAGCCTATTGTGTTGGATGTAGCAGCTTGAATCTTCTGCCTGCCTCTTGACATTTCCTAATTTCTGGGATACATTTGCTAATCTTCTGCCTGTTGTAGTGAATAATCAAGCTGATCTCAGTTTTCATTCGTTCCTCAATCATTGGGTTCAGATCCGACCCTTGGATCTGACTCGGCCACTTTTTCTAGCTTGTAAAACACTGAAAGCTCTCAAGCTGCTCTCTTACCCATAATGCAGTAAACCCCCTCCTTACTTCAGATCTCGTTTGCCACCTTTGTGTACAGACGTGTTCGCTGTTAGCTCTTGAGTGTTAGTGTTTTTCTGTAAGTAAAAGTAGAATTTTTTTATTTTTTTTTATTTTTAGAGATTATTATTTACCTGTCTGCCCTTCTTATACTTATTAGTGTATCTTTTATATACCATTGTTGGTAATTTCCTTTCCTTTAATAACTTCCTTCTTTCTTACCTTTAGAGTTGTCTTTCCTTACCATTGTTGGTAATACTGTATATAAAAAATGCTTTTTTATACTTTATATTTCTTTTTCACCAAACAAGATGGCCAATAAACCCACAAGTTTTAAGAAATGTAATGCCTGCAGCCACAAAATACCATTATCTGATGCACATGACTCATGTGTATATTGTTTTACCTGGTCCACTTGGATTCTGCATGTGACATTTGCAAAGCTTTTAATCCCTGAGCTGTTATAGGCCATAGGAATAAGCTCATTCTACGAGGATTACTACCTCCTTCTTCTACATGTGAGACAGCATCTGGGGCTCAAACCCCCAAGAGAATGAATATAAAAATACTCTAAAAAGCTCCCCTTGGACCATTCGAGCTCCTCAGCTCTGAGTGTGGCACCTCCACCAAAAATTTCTAAACCCACGGATCTAAAGACAAAATCTTTGGATCTGACTGCTTCGGATCAGAAAGTTAGATCGTCGGATCTTAACATTTCAGATCCTGAGAAGCACAGTGAGCATCAGATCTGATCTCCCCCGATACTGTATCCGATTACTTTTCTGCTCTCATTCCCATTCCTAGAAACGCATCATCACTCCAGGACCTCCTCCATTGCTTCTTCCTCACGATCCTGCAGGAGTCTGACAGAAGATGTATATAGGATGATGAGAAAATTCCTCTCAATGCAAATTCAAATCGGGGTTCTCCCAGCTCTGACCCCATCGGGTCCAGAGCCCTTTATCGGCACAGCCCCGCCAGTCCTTTCTTCTTCTCTGATTCATTCTATGGCTTTGGAGCAGTTGGAACTGAGCATCCTGGATCCATATGTATCAGATTCAAGCATTGCTGTATCTTGTATGTCGATACCATCTCTGCGTGTGCTGGCTCCAAGTGTGTTGGACCTGGAGGATTATCAGAGCAATAGAATTGCTGATGGATCCAGGGTGATGGAGTCAACTCTGAGGTTATCAGAGCCATCTCTTCCCCTCGGAGCCTCAGCAGTGGACAGCTTGGTTCTGACCCCTGCTTTGAGTGGTTTGCCTTTGGGCCGGAAGGAGCTGACGGTTCAGAAGGGTGTCTTCTTGGATCCATCATTTTTTTCTGTCTGAGGTGTTCTGCCTTTGAGGTAGTGGAGAGAGTTTTCTTTGCTTCAAGGGAAAGGACGCTTTCGACCTCCTCAGATCCAGCTTCCCAAACCTACTTGTCTTTGCATCTTGGGTCTCCTCATATTCTTACACAAGGACAGCCTGCCCAAAGTCTCCAGGATACCCAGCAGGGTATATTGATATCTTCTGATACTTCTCCAGAACATCCCACTGAAGTTGGACTCTTCCCAAGAGCCTGTCACTGAAGATACTGATTTTGATGAAGAGGAAAGGTCCCCAAGATTACAACCTGATGACGTCTCCTGTGGAGACATCCTAGAGATCCTGAAACAGAGAGGTAGTTGGTCTACTTATAACCCTTCCCAAGAGGAATCAGTATTCCTTGAAGCCTTTGGTGCTGATCCATCTACCTCCTAGGTGACTCCGCCCATTGACAAGCTTATTAATTTGGTCTTTTGGCGGATGTGTAAGGAACCTGACTTTGTTGAGCCAATCCCAAAAGACCGGACAGGATTCTGGCACCACCATAGGATATGGAGTTTTGGAGCAAAGGAGCACCAGTTGATGCCATGGTCGTAGCGGCGGCCACAAAGAACAAACTGGCAGAGCAAAGTTTCTCTGTTCTTCCCCATAACAGGGGGTCAAGAGTGATGGACAGATTTAGGAAGCATGTGTATACTTCAGTGACCTTTGCCCTTCGGTCGCTGAACTGTTTGGCACACTTCACCAGACTCCAGAGGGACTTGATTAAAGGATTGACCGAGTCCCTCTCTGGGGCCATTGCTTCGGAGGTGAAAGTTCAATTACCTTTTGGTTGGCTACTCTACAGTGCATTTCCAGTTTGTCAATGAGGTTCATAGGTTCATAGGTTCATACTAGGCTATCTGCCCTAGGGCATTTATAAGCCTAGCCAGAATGTGTTTGGCTTTCGCCACCCATTTTAAATTTATTTTGCTATGCCCTTTTTCGAGGTTAGTATACTGTGCCTCTGTCTAACAGTGACACAGAAGTGATACCCGGGGTAAACCTACGATCTCCCATCCACTCATCAAGATTCCTCTTGAAGAGAGTCAGTGAGGGACTCTGCCTAACCTGGACTGGGATTTTATTCCAGAGTTCATCTCACATGCTGCTGAAGGTACTTCAGGGGCAGCAGATTCAGGCATTTCCATTAGGAGACATGTCTGGATGCGCCTGTGTGATTTTGTGGAGCCCTTCAAGTTTTTTTTTGTCAATGCCACCTTTCCTGGAAGTTCTTTGTTTGGCCCCAAGGTTAAGGACACATTATGCAGGTGTGAGCAGGAAGGAAAACCCTGTCTGCCATGGGCATACATTTTTCGATCCCTCAAGTAAGCTTTTCCTGGAAGTAACGAGGTGGTCAGAAAATGTGGTTTAAGAAGACCCAGGGTCCCTTCCAAGGTCCACATGGAGATAGTTCCTCCAGTGGCAGAGGGGAGAATTCTAACAGAAGACACCACCCATGTGGCAAAGGTGGCCCACAGAACCAAGGATCTAGAGACAACCTCTCTGACAGAGCCTATCAGTGCTCCTGAAAGGAGGCCTGATTGTTTAACCCTAGAAGCAGTTGGGGGTCACTTATCCTTGCACCAGGGAGAGGCTGGCTAGAGATTACAAAAGATTCATGGGTGCAGAGGATTATTTCCAGAAGTTATATAATATCCTTTCCTCTTCCCCTTCCCTAAACAGCAAACAGAATTCCAGATGTTCCACCCAATCAGTGGAAAGCAACAGCACTAGAAATAAAAAAGCTCCTAGAAAAAGAGTCACCCAAGAAGTCTTCCCAGACTAGAAGGAGTTCTAAACATACTCAAGATTCTTTTTAGTGCCAAAGAAAACATGGGATTGGAGATGGAATTTTGGATCTCAGCAATCTGAACAAGTCTGTTCAGTACACAAAGTTTTGGCTGGTCATGGTTCAGTCCATTCTGCTTTTTCTGCAGAAGGATGACAGGATGTGCTTTATAGATCTTCATGATGCGTACTGTCACATAAAAATGAACAGGCAATCCAGAAGATACCTACACTTCCAGATGGGAGTCAGTCATTATCAGTTCAGAGCTCTCCCCTTTGGTCTCACCATAGCCCCCAGGGTGTTCACCAAATGCAAGGCAGTTTTAGCAGGTCACTTCAGACTGCAAGGATTCTGAGTGTTTTCATATTTGGACGACTGGCTCATAACCACTCTGACCAGGCATCATCTGATCAAGGCTCGAGATTATGTACTCCTATTATGCTCTCACTTGTGAATTATTATCAGTCACAACAAATCTCAACTAGAACCAACTCAAGTGCTACAATTCATAGGAGCTTTGTTCAACACGATTTCCTTGACAGCCTGTCTTCCTCTACAGATGGTTCAAGTGATACATTTCCAGGTTGAAAAGATCAATCAAAATTCCTCTCTTTCAGCTTGAAAGATTGTTCAGGTTTTGGGGTCAGTGTCCCCTGTGATAATCCTGGTTCCTTTAGCAGGATACCATATGAGAATCCCACAGTGGATCCTAGCAAATCAATGGTCTTTCCTTCATCATCCTCTATCCATCCAGATCAGAATAACTCAGGTATGCAGAAATTACCTGCTGTGGTGGATTCAATCTGATCAAGTTCTTCAGGGTCACCCCTTCACTCTTCCTCAGCCCAAGGCCATGGTGACCACGGATGATTCCCAGATCAGGTGTGTGTGTGTGGGGGGCATTTCTTGGGAAAGACAGTCCAAGGCACATGGTCCCCCGAATAGGCCAATTCGCATATCAGTGTCCTGGAAATGAGAGCTGTCCTCCTTTGCAAGCCTTCCAAGACACTTTCCACTCCTGGACCATTGCCATTCAGACAGACAATATGTCAGTGGTCTGGTACATCAACAAACAATGAGGAACTAAATCTTACCCCCTGTGTCGAGAAGTTTTGAGAGTGTGGCAATGGGCAATCTCATCCACTTGTATGATAGCGACACACATCCCTGGGAAATCCTACATGATAGTGGACATTGAGTAGGTCCATTCTAATTTTTCACGAGTGGTCTCTCCATTTGAAAGTGACAGAAGAGATATTCCGTTAATAGGGCCATCCTTGCTGCGATCTTTTTGCATCCCCCCTACAACAATAAGTGCAGCAGGTTCTTTGCCCTAATCCCCATACAGGGAGAGTCACCAAGAGACACTCTTCTCCACAGTTGGACTTCCAGTCTCCTCTGTGCATTTCCCCAGCCCCTGTAATCCCCAAATTTCTTCAGAAAACATCTCAATTGAAGAGCACAGTCATCCTCATTGCCCCTTATTAGCCTTGTCAGATTTGTTTTCCCTTTCATTGGCCTCATCTACTTTGCCCACCTTGGACTCTGGATCCAATTCCAGACTGTTTGTCTCAACCAGTGGATTTGATACAGCCAGACATTCTACGCCTAAAGTTTCCACATGGTTTCTCCAATTCCACTGATAGTGAGACCGACCAGGCTCTCCTCACCTGTCCGTCATATTCTTTTATTATCCCACAAAGCTTCCCCTAGAAAACTCTACAAAAGTAAATGGAAAAGGTTTGTTTTTGGGGCGCAGCAGAAAGACATTGATCCCTTCTCCACTCCAGTTCCCAAAATACTTGAGTTCCTAACTACAATTTTTACACATGGGAATTAATTCATCTTTGGCATCTTCAAAACTCTGTGAACCTTTCTTCTTAGACCCCCCCCCTTTAAAGATCCTACCCGACCAAGTTTTAAATATCCTTTTGCAATTATTAACTCAGTCTCCATTAGAACCATCAGCTAAATGTAATTTAAAAACCTCTATTTTTAGTAGCGATTCCTTCTGCGAGAAGAGTATCAGAAATTCAAGCACTATCCTCTAAGCCTCCTTATTTGATATTTCATAAGGGATTCCTACAAACCAGTCCATCCTTCCTTCCTAAGGTGGTGTCAGAATCCAATATTAATCAAATAGTCAATCTACCAGTCTTCTTTCCACATTTTTCAAATAAAGAAAATTATTTGCTGCATGTCATCGATTCTACTGACAGTTGCTTTTTTATCTACATGGTACAAAAGTTTTCTGAAAATCAGATCAAGTATTTATTTCTTTAGCAGAAACAAAATTGGGCAAACTAGTTACTAAAGTGACTTTATCTAAATGGTTGACTGAGTGTATCTCATTTGTATACAAGAAATTGTGTTTGCCCTTGCAAAATCCTCCAAAAGCTCATTCCACCTGATAAATGGTGACTTCTTCAGTTTCTTTTTATCCAGATCATTCTTGGATGATATCTGTGCAGCTGCAACTTGGGACATTCCTCACACTTTTATTGCTCATTACAAATTAGATCTGGTTTCTAGGAGAAGAGCAGCATTCGGCTCAGTGGTGCTCAGGAATATTCTTCCTTAGTGTCCTCCAGGGGTTTAGCTAGCTGGGAACTCTTTCCCAATGGTTGAGGAATGAATGAAAATTGACAACATCAGATAAAGAAGTTATATACTCACCACAACTTTCCATCTATGTTCATTTTCATTCTTTCTCAATTTCTCTCCCTCCAAACTCTACCAGTCTGACTTCTTGAAGGATTATGTGATGCTGCAGGAACCAATATTCCTTTATTGACCTCCAGGTACTGTTATCTTCCTTTTCTCTAATTGATTATCGTGAAGGATAGCAAACAAGAATTGAAGTAAGGAAGCGGTTTAATGCATTATGAGTAAGGGAGGAGCTTGAGAGCTTTCAGTGTTTTACGAACTGGAAAAAACATCCGATTTGTATCTGAGGTTTAGATCTGAACTCAGTGGCTCAGTAAGAATAAATGTGGACAACAAAAATGGAACATTATGGTGAGTACATAACTTCTTTTTTCCACAAACACTCTACTGTCTTCATTTTTAATACTTTGCCCTTCTGCCACAGTTTTGTCAGTATCAACTCTTTCTGCTAGTATGATTGCATCTTTACTAGTACAAGTCTTGACTGCTTTATCATGGCCAGATTTGGAGCATACACATGATGTCCCCTTTCAATTAACAAATCCTGCTGTGGGGTACCAGTCAAGATACTTATTTGTGCTTTCATAAAATTAATGTGGTCTGTTCCTACCAGTTTCTGTGGTACAGCAGACAATCTTGGTTGTTTCTCTGTGTGCTCAGTCCTCTAACTGTATCATTTTTTGAACATCACTTCTTGAGCAGTTTCATACTTAACCAGCCTTTTCTTCATTTTGACCACTGTTTTTTCCAGTTTTATCAATTCATCTGAACAGATATTTAAAGATTTTACTATTTTTTCCAGCTTATGTTAAGATGTACTCCTTCAGTGTTCCATTTATTTTAATTAGCTCTGAGCACATCTTTTTTTACGTTTTCCTCTAATTTACTGAAATTCATCTCTTGTATCAAAGCTTGAGCCTGAACTGCTTTTTGCTGAACAGCTGCAGGATTCTATTTGGACAGTATTTTCTCTACACCTTTTCTGGATGATTTTCTTTCAGGTTCTCTAGAGTTCTTTTATGTTGGCATCCACGCAGTATGCTCATTAGCCATTAACTGAATTTTACTTAAGCTGACGATATCACTAGCTTTTGTTTCTCAATTTATGCTTTCACACTTGGAGAGCTGAAGTTAAGCTGTTGATTAGTGTGCAGCCATCTTGGATGTGCCAAGCTACCTTCCTTTTTAGTTCTATAATGTATTTTGTATTTCAGTTTAAAAGCTTTAGACTGAAGAATACCATATAGACTTACTAATTTTGCTTAAATATTTTAAATTATATTGATTATTGGACTAGTTAGACATTTTACAATGTATTATGGAAAATACATGTATTTACTATCTGGATAGAGTAGGTGAAATGGATTGTAACATTTTTATTTTATATATTTTTCTGTGAGGAAATAATGCAGAACTTCTAATTCCCAATACAATATTCTGAAAGATGAATATGTAAGCATAGATGCTTAAGGAGAATTTCTGAGCATTGTTAAATTTCAGCATGTAAATGACAGACAAAATTGATATTTATAGATTTTATTTAATTTAATGTCAAATGTGTAAGAAAAAGCAGTTGTTCAAAAATATATAACAAAGTAGTACCAGGGCTAGTCACTGTTGTCACATTATCATCAACAAACAAATGAACTAGAGTTTCTGTTTAAATAGCCTTATAACCAAGAATGGAAATGTTTGCCTATGCCTTATCCAAAGGTTTATAAGCTATTACAGATAATATTAGAGATAAAATGCACCCTTCCCTTGTTTCAGTGTATTTTTCAAATCTGGCTGACAAGCAGTTGTTTATTGTTCCAGCTACTGACTCTCTGACATGTAAGTTATTTAGTACTTAACATAATCTTTAGGGAAGCTAAATTTATCAAGTGCTAAACTTAAAAAAATCATGGGATAAACATTTATCAAGTGCTAAACTTAAACACTCTCATGGGATATTGTCAGGAACTTTTTCATCATCAAATGATAGTACTACCATGGGAACGGAACTATTATGTGTGTATAAAAATAGTGATGATACTACAGAGTGTTTGCAGCCTGCATTTTATAAATCTTACTGGATCTCCCGCAGTTATATTATGAAATATTTTAATTATTATTTAAAATTGAAGGGAATATTAAACTCTAAATTAAAGAAGGAAATGAGTGTATACGAAGAGCCCAGATCTTTAGGTTTATCTAGTTTTAATTTAAAGATAGTGTGAGTATGCATTTGTATGTATGTATGCATATGTAACTAGAACAGAAGATGACAATTCATTGCATAGTATTCTTGGTATAGCTTTGAAAATAACAGGGTCAGTAAGTAGGTAAATCTTTTATACAGTTACGCTGGAATTCTTTGTAATCTGTTTGTGATGGACTTCATTAACTTCTTGATGTAGTTAGTGGTTAGTGTTTAGTGGCTTTGTTTGTATCTGATTCATATTATTTAAAATTTACATGCTGTTTTCAGATATGCCAACCTAAAAAATAAGTTTACGTTTTAAATGTTTCCATTACCTCAAATGTTTTGTGCATTGTCTGCAGTGATTGAGGTGTGTTATACATGTAACACTCTTTCTGGATTTATAACAGGTACGCATCTTGAACATTATTTAGCTACATGTGATCCTTATCATTTTTTTCAATAAAGAAGATATGTTTCTGTTTTACATCCTTTGTTTGAATTTCTTGTAATCTGTTGGCTTGGCTAGTTGTATAATCCATCCACCACATTTGTATATTTAATAAAGTAAAGATAATCTGTCATATAATCAAACTTTCATTTTCATGTTTTCCCTTTTTCTCCAAAAGTAAATTATGAACTGTTTTAGGAAACTGCACGTAATCATTTTAGTCATGACTCATTTTATTGATGCACTGATGTTAGTGTTATCAGATAGGCTATTGTAGTATAGTTTCACATAATTTCTTAAAACCTAATTAGGACAGAATTTTGTATTATATTCCCAAAATATAGGTAATGGAAGAACATGATAACCAATTTTCTCCAAGCTGCCAATTAGATATACATTAAAATCAGATTTCTGTTTAGATAATGGTTAGAATTCATGAATTCCTTACCCTTTACATATGTTTGTAATGCCATAGTTGTGCAAGATGTAAGAAAGAATATGGAGGATTGTGATTCAAGAATCCTCTTAGTCTGTATTCTCTGTCATTGCTACTCAATGGGTATGATAGGGATGGAATTTTATTCAAAGGGTGCTGGAAGTCCTGAAGTACAGTGTATCTGCTAGTCTTCTGACAAAAATAGAGACCCCCCCCCGACTTACAGGATTTGTGCACACTGAGCAACAGGTTGGTTAGAGCTCTAGAGCTCTCGCAGTATGAACACTGATAAACTTTTAGTTATGTACTTACCATAACGATAGATGTATGGGATCCATCTCGCCTACATTCTTGACAGATGGGCTCGGAGCCGAGAATCGGCTCCGACTCTGCCGATACTAAAGCACTAAGTCTCTCATTGGCAGGGCCAACCCCCTATCCCAGGATGCACCTCGCCCAAACCCCCAGATCTTGTTTGCCCCACAATAACTCATTCACAAGCACCAGTCCAACCAGAAAAAGTATGGCAGGAGAGAGAAAAAAACAATACTTCCTGGAGACCAACACAACAGAGTTTCCTCCAGATCCAACAGGTAGGGGGAAGGAGGGCGGGTATGTAAGAATGTAGGCGAGATGGATCCCATACATCTATCGTTATGGTAAGTACATAACTAAAAGATGTAGTGTGATCCTATCTCGCCTACATTCTTGACAGATGGGACAGCGTCCCTAGCACCTTGATCCTGGGAGGCTCACTGGAAGACACTCCTGAGCACTGTGGAACCAAAGGACACCCGATCCCTGGACGCCACATCCAATTTATAATGAGAAATAAAGGTATGTGGAGAAGCCCAAGTGGCTGCCGCACATATCTCATCCACAGACAGTCTGGCATGGAAGGCCACTGAAGTTGCCATAGCCCTAGTAGAATGAGCTCTAACTGGAAACGGAAGGTCCCTCCCTGTTGATGCATAAATAAATGAAACAGCATCCCTGATCCATCTGGCAATAGTGGACTTGGTTACTGCTTTGCCAATTTTGTTGTCCGCAAAGGCCACAAACAGCTGGTCTGACTTCCTGTGCTGTTGTGTCCTGTCTAAATAAAACCTCAGTTGTCTATGCACATCCAACTGATGGAGTCTGTATTCTGCCTCGCTTGAAAAATTTGGAAAGAAAACTGGTAGCTCTATCGATTGTTGCAGACAAAGAGCAGAAGAAACCTTAGGAAGGAATGAGGGGTTCAACCGTAGGGAGACTCTATCCTTATGAAAGATCAGATAAGGAGCTTTGACAGAGAGGGCTTGAATCTCTGAAACTCTTCTGGCTGATGTAATAGCTACCAAGAAGGCGGTCTTCCAAGATAAGAACTTTATGTCAGAAGTGGCCGCCGGCTCAAAGGGAGGAGACGTCAAGGCTCCTAGAACCACATTGAGATCCCATGGCAATACAGGTTGTGACACCGGGGGGCGAAGTAACCAAGCTCCCTTGAGGAAGGCCTTGCACAATTTATGGCTCATGAGCGAGGGCTCAAAGGCTACATGGTAGTTAGAAATCGCTGCCAATTGGACTTTAAGGGTGGAGACAGCGGAACCCTGTTGAAAAAGTGTTGCCAGAAAATCTAGTACTGCCGAAACCGGGGCAGTCAGAGGGTCAAGGTTGTGCCGCTGGGCCCAAATGGCAAACCTCTTCCATTTATTGGAATATAACACCTCAGTGGAAGCCCTGTGGGAAGAAAACAGTATCCGGACCACCTGCGGCGAGAGGATATGCTG
This sequence comes from Protopterus annectens, assembly GCF_019279795.1. Lineage (NCBI taxonomy): Eukaryota > Metazoa > Chordata > Ceratodontiformes > Protopteridae > Protopterus > Protopterus annectens. The sequence goes on from NC_056744.1 coordinate 398,973,017, forward strand.
TCTGACTAAGGTCGGAAATGGAGCAGCCAAGCCGCTAGCTTGAGAGTCTGCAGAGAAGGATGGGGCTGACCCGACTGCAGGGTCAGGAGGTCTGGAATTGGATCCAGAATCCAAGGACCCTCCGCCGCATACTTCCGGAGGAAGGGAAACCAAACTTGGCGGGACCAGTCTGGAGCGATCAGAATCATGCTGCTTTCCAAATGGATCGCCTTCTGAATCACCTTTGGTAGTAGAGGGACCGGAGGGAAGACGTAGAGCAGACCGGAGGGCCAGTTGTGGACTAGAGCGTCCCTGGGTGACTCCCCTGGAGGAGGAATCAGGGAGAAGAAGTTGGTGCACTTCGCATTCCAGGGGCTGGCGAAAAGGTCGCAGCAGGGAAATCCCCACTCGTAGAAGATGCGAGCCGCTACTTGGTTGTTCAGGGACCACTCGTGAGGCATCAGAATAACTCTGCTCAGCCTGTCTGCTATCACATTGGACTTCCCCGGAATGTGCATTGCTGCCAGAAACCTCTGGGAGGCGATCACCCATTGCCACACTCTCATGGCTTCCCTGCACAGGGGGTAAGACCTGGTTCCTCCCTGCTTGTTTAGGTACCAGACCACTGACATATTGTCTGAGAATACTGCAATGGTACCCTTTGGAAGAAAGGAGTGCAGTGACTGTAACACTAGGAGCACTGCCCTCATTTCCAGCACATTGATGTGCAAGTGGGTTTCGTGATCCTGCCACGTGCCCTGGACCGTCCTGCCCAGATAACCCCCCCCACCACCACCCTATCTGGGAGGTGTCCGTGGTCACTGTGGCAACGGGAGGGGGGGGCAGAATGACTTCCCTTGGTTCAGGTTGGAGGGGAGGAGCCACTAACGAAGATCCCGCCGGCAGGATTCTATAACGAGAATCGGGTGGGATAGTGGCAGCTCTTGGTATGACCACTGGGTCGATAGCAGCCATTGGAAAACTCGCATATGCAGTCTTGCCAGAGGGACCAGAAGAATGGAAGCAGCCATCTATCCTAAAAGCTGAAGAATCATCCTGGCTGGGGCTTTCCGTTGAGGCAGCAAGGCTAGCACTTGGTCCTGTAAGATCTTTATCCTCTTTGTTGGCAGAAATGCTTTCATCTCTACAGAGTCTAGCTCTGCGCCTATAAAGGCAACACGCTGTGATGGCAGCAATACAGACTTTTCCCAGTTGAATGTGATTCCTAACCAATGACCCAACTGGATGGTGGCACACACGGCTCGAGTGAGGAGATGCCTGGTGGGGGCGGAGAGGAGCCAGTCGTCTAGATACGGAAACACCTGGAATCCCAGACGTCTCAGGTGAGCCGTCACCACTGCCAGACATTTGGTAAACACCCTGGGGGCTGTGGTGAGACCAAAGGGCAGAGCCCGGAACTGAAAGTGACTGGTTCCCAGGCAGAAGCGTAAATGAACCCTGGACGCTGGGTTTATCTTGATATGATAGTAAGCGTCCTTGAGGTCGATGGAGCACATCCATACTCCTTTTTCCAGCAACGTGAAAATAGACTGTAATGTGACCATCGGAACTTGGACTTTTTTACGAAGCGGTTTAGGCGGCTGAGGTCCAGAATGGGTCTCAAGTCCCCTGTTCTTTTGGGCACCAAAAATAACCTTGAGTAAGTTCCTAATCCGGTCTGGTCTGCGGGGACTGGCTGGATGACTCCCTTTTCGAGCAGCTTTGCGACCTCTATAGCTGCTTGATCCCGCTGACTGGGTGGTACGTCCGGGATTGTCCTTGACGGTGGAGGGGGATGGATAAAGGGAATGGTATAACCTCCAGCGATGATACGAAGCACCCACTAATCCTGGGTGATAGAACCCCAGGCCCTTGGATGCTCTGAAAATCGACCCCCGACTAGCTCCGGAGATGCACAGTCGGGCAGTCCCTCAGGGACGCTGGAAGGAGGAACCACGAAAAGATTCACGGTCTCCTGTGTTGCGGGGGCCTCCGCCGCCTCTAGGGCGATGTCTTCCAGAATAGTTCCCCCCTCCTCTGCCTCTGGAAGGGGGGGTCACTTTGATGGGCAGGGAAAGACTTTTGGGACTTCCTGAACCACATCTTCCCTCCCCTCTGAGCCTTGGGATAACGTCTCGAAGGGAGCGAAAAACGGGCTCCAACGGCAGACAAAGTCTTGCCCTCCTGCTCGCATCTAGTGAGTGTGTCTTTCACTTTGGGTCCAAAAAGAGAGGACCCGTTGAACGCCTCCGCAAAGTGACACAAGCACATCCAGGCTTGCCTCCTAAGGGCTACGCTTGAACTCACTGCCCTACTCGCCCCCTCAGCTGCATACGATATGAGCCTCATGGACGAGTTAACAATAGACGAAAGGGTAGACAGCTGGGCGTTGACGGACTGCATCAATGCCTTAGGCACGTTACCCGAAAGGGTATCTCCTAACTCCTTTATGAGATCCCTTTGGAGCCTCGTAAAATGACACAAATAATTCAGCGACCGCAGGGTAAACGTCGCTGAAGTTAGGGTACGCTTCCCGTACCTATCCATGCTCATGGACTCCTTGTTAGGAGGATGCACAGACGTAGATGCCTCTGCCACATCTTGCTGGGTGGCAGATGCCACCACCATAGCATCTACCGGAACTCCCTTAGTCAGAAACTCTTTGCCAGGGGGAGCAGACAAACATTTGTTGGGGTGAGAAGGAACTGGCTCCACAGCATCAGGGAGCTCCCACACCCTTCGACAAATAAGGTCCAGCAATTCATCAAAGGGTGGAGACACCCAGGAGGCGGAGGGCTGGGCTCCGAAGGCCTTGAGGAAGATCGATTCCTCCGTCGAAGGGATTTTGGACGGCCAGTCGCCCCTCTGTCTCAAGATCTCCAGAACATCAGAGAACGAGACATCGTCAGAGGATGACTTAGGGGACCCTTCCGCATCATCAAGGTCGGTGTCCGAGGTGACAGACTCATCCGGGGAGTCTAAGTGCTTCCTCTTGCACAATTTTTTCCGGGGGGGCTCTTCAGACAAGGACTCTGAATGCTCCTCGGAAAAGGGGGGACCATGCATGGAGGAATCCTCAGGCCTCGGAGCCGCACTGTCCGAAGATAGGGGGGCACCAGAAGCTCTAGTCGCCCTGTCTAGGGAAGGAGTCACAGATTCCGGTGAAGTCACTAGAGATTTGTCCAGTGCACTCCTCATCGCCTCAAAGGCGGGCCCACCAGAATCTGAGGAAAGACCCACCTGCAAGACCATGACCGGCGTCGGGATCCCCCTAGCCGAGGCACCAAGTGGGAGACTCGGGGCCGAAACCAGAGGCCCCGACAAATCTCCCTCGGGCTCAGCCGAGGACCCCCGAGAGCCGCAAACCTTGGAAGGAACAGAAAGGGTTGGAGTTGAAGACGGTGCCGACAGACTAGCAGAGGGTCTCGGAACCGTCTCAGGGGCTTCACCCGAGTGTGTGAACTCCGTCTCCGACGACACCACGGTTGTCGGAGGAGGAAGCAATGGTATCGAAAAGGCTTGCAAGGGCCCTTGGGCTGGAACAGAAAATAATTTGGATAAGACATGTGACTGGAGGAGCCTCTGGACCACCCTATCTAGATCCGAATCTGAAAGTCTGGAGGACCTGGAGGAAACAGACGGGGGCCGAGAAACTCTTCCTATCGGCTCCGAGGTAACGCTCGAATGTCGACTCCTGATCGGCTCCAGAGAAATCGGAGCCGAGGAAGACTCGACCAGAACCGAGACCCCCTTTGGCTCCGACAGTCCAGGAGCCGATGAAACCGACCCTGGAGCCGAAACTCTCACCAGTGGCTCCGAAACCAATGGAGCCGAGGCAAACTCGGTTTCGAAGTTTCTATCCTGTGGTTCCGAGACCAATGGAGCCGAGGAAGGAGACCGAGACCTAGATCTTTTCTCCTGCGGCTCTGAGACCAATGGAGCCAAGGGAGAAGACTCCAACATGGATCCTTTATCCTGCGGCTCCGAAACCAGTGGAGCCGAGGAAGAGGACACAGATTTCGTTCTTTTTTCAGGTGGCTGCAACGGACTTGTCGGAGCCGAGGACTTCTTTTTCCTAGGTTTCGAGGAGGGAGATGAAATTGCTTCCTCAAAGACTGGTTTTATCAAACCTCTTAAAATCAACTTGTTTTTCCTCTCCTGCAACACACGAGAGGAAAAGGCATGGCAAGCACTGCAAGATTCTTGCAAGTGTTTTGCCCCTAAGCAATAAACACAGATGGCATGGTCATCTGTCAAAGACATTTTATAACCACATTTTGAACATTTTTTGAAGCCTGACGGCTTATGCTCTCTTTCTTTACCAGACATAACTGCCCACACACTCAACACAAGAAGGGAGGGAGGGAGAGCTCTGACTAAAAACTTTTTCAAGTGATAAGGCCAAGGCCCTCTAACTTAAAATGGCCTAGCCCGCCAAACACAGGGAATCACACAACAAAGAGAAAACAACACAATCAACCACAATGGTAGAAAAATAAATATTAAAATAGCTGTTTGGTAATGAAATTTTAAATCTAATAGCAAAAACAACCCTAAAAGGCCAAAAAAGAAGGGTACTTAGCAACAGCCAAGTCGAGACAACGTCGTTACTTCAGAAGCGGCAAACGAGATCTGGGGGTTTGGGCGAGGTGCATCCTGGGATAGGGGGTTGGCCCAGCCAATGAGAGACTTAGTGCTTTAGTATCCGAGCCAGTCAAGAATGTAGGCGAGATAGGATCACACTACATTTGTTGTTATCACAGTTTTAATTTATATCACAGAACTTTGTAACTTAAGTGCCATGATGCATTTTTCCACACAAAATGACTCAAATTATTTGGGTTGTTTTTGAATAAAAAGCTTGGCAGACTTTATGTTAATGATTCCTCCATCCATATTATTCCAATAAACACTTGCTTATGTCACTCAAGGACTAGCTTAAGGGTGCAACCATGAACTTTAATGGCCATAACCCAGTTTATATGATGTATTGTGCCCATTGAAGTGTATGGACATACCTGCTCATACTCTGTCTTGTTTCTTAAAACAGACACCAAAGGAAGGGCATGCAGCACAGCACTGCAGGTACCATATACCATTGTGTATAAGGTAAGGTAATTTTAAACTTCATAAAAGTCAGTAAAAGTTATCAGTTGGATAAAGGTAAGTGTCTGGCTAGTAAATGCATTACCTGGATGCCAGCAAAGTAGAAATTTAGAAAAAGTGAAAGAAGTTAAACCTAGACCATTACCCGCTTCTCAGGAATACAACCATCTCTGACCTCTTCCCCTTCAAACAACAGACCGTCTCGGATATGAGAATTAACATGAATTTACCAAAAAAATATACAATTATATTAAGACAGATCAGGGAGTTAGTTCATAGGTACCTAGACCACCCCATGGTAACTGATAAGGATATCTCAACTTGCAAGGCACTGTGGAAATTATTTCTCCTTAAAAAAATGATCTCAAATACCTACAAAGCTATCATGGCCTCCAGAACACATAATGAGCCTATTTTCTCCAAATATTGGCTAAAGCATGATCCTTCTATTACTCATAACCAGATCTCAAAGGCCATAAGAATTAGTGCTAAACACATACCCCTAAAAAAGTTTAAATATACCCAGCTCATGATAATGAACAATGCATACCTTACCCCCGACAGAATCAACAAAATATACCTTAATTATTCCACACAATGTCAAATATGTCAAAATCAAACAGATGATCTCCTACATATATTTTGGAGCTGCAAATGCTCATATAAATTATGGTGTGCCCTGAGAGTCTTACTGGAAAAAAATGATTACGAAAAATCAACTCTTTCATGGAAATTTACTCTATTGCACATTCCTCCACCAGGCATTTCAGAGGTGAAGTATAGAGCTCTGATTTCACTATTTATGTTAGTTAAATATTATATCTCTCGGAACTGGAAAAATAGACACATATTATCATGGGAAGGGTTTAAGACTCTGGCTGTTAAACATCTTAAAGCACATAGATACTTGTTTCACAACATTAACCAGAAACCATATCTTAAAGAATATTGGAGAATGTTATTTGAGCATATATTGAAATGACTTCATGACTAATGTAACTCCCCGTGCTGTTCAGTTTATCTTTTCCTTATTTTCTTTTTGGGCAATGTATAAGTGTACATAGTTTTGTATATAGTTTGTTCATGCCTGTTTGTTTGTTGTTATTTGTTGTTAATGACTTAAAACAATAAAGAGAATTAAAAAAAAAGAAAGAAAAGGTAAAAGAAGCTCAACCAGAAAAAAAAGGCCTGCCTGGGAAGAACCATGTAGCTGTTCAGCCAAAAGCAGCTCAAGGTTGATATTTACACTGTACAGAGAATGGTTTCCAATAATTCAGAGGGAAAAAATAAGTCAAATGTACTCAGATGTGTTTATCATAAGTGAAACTTTGCAAGAATATGTAAAGACAAAGACAAATGGCTGGAAAAACAGGAGGCTTAAATAGTTATTCAGGTGAGCTGATAAAATTGTAGAAATTAGAAGATAAAGTGAAGGTAAGACAGGCTGAGCATGCGGCATCTCAAGAAGAACTGTTTCAAAAAAATAGCAGTGTTGGAAGATAAAGCCTGCAAGAAAAAATAGAGTTTCTGCTATATCGAAGAAACTGGAAGGAATAGACTACATTACTTTTTTAAAAGTACAAACAAGCAACTGGGATGGTGTTCCACAGCAAGTTAATTAAGGGGGACGTTGTTAGTGTGCTGTAGATCTGGCCAGAAGAAAACATGCAGGACTTATAAAAATAATGATGCAATTATGCCATCAGAAATAGCTGCTGCTGACAAAACTGTGGAAAATGGAAAGCAGTATAATTTGGGGACACTAAAGGGTTTGTGGAAATGATTATTCTCTGTACACCAGACAGAAGAGAAGCAAGTTTAGCCTGGCAGTCAGAAGATGTCGAGAGGCAGATGTGAGATTCAAATATATATATATATATATATATATATATATATATATATATATATATATATATATTATATATTTTTTTTGTAAGATCAGAGACATTTTTGGATACAAAACAGGTCAAGAAGGAAATAAAGAAGTAGTTTAACCAACAAAAAGTGAGCCAGTAAGCTGGAGGGGACTCTGCTTTTCAATCTTCTGACAACAACAATACCCATAGAGAGACTTTATCAATGAATTATATTTTGTTGCATCAAAAGTTAATACTTGAGCAACAGATAAGAAGGTAATGCACTGACTAGAAGAATCAGGAATACTTTATGACTTGAACCAAAGATTGGAATTGATAGGTTGAGATAATTAAGAAGAAAACAAGTAACAATCTGAAATTAGTATATGGGAGAACTGTAAATCATCAGTTGCAGTAGATGTAGTTTAGATATGTGAAATGTGATTCCACAAGGCGAGGTGGTTAAAAAAGACTGGACATTTACTGACATTGTTAAACTGGTAGGAAAACTTTAAAGAATAACTCCCAATTTGTATGTTATTAATGTTTAAAGGAACACTGAAGGGAATGAAATAAATGTAAATAAAAATATTCTCACTAATGTTTACATTAAAAATTCATGATGTAAATTGCATGTTACATTATAAAGCAGTTCTGCACAGTATACAATCAGAGATATTTTTAATGTAAGGTAAGAATTTTATCAGTGACGGATGTATATGCTAGTGATATTAAAGTTAGAAAATACTTTTTTCTTTATCGTAATGTATCCATGCTTTTATACTGTAACAAGGTTATAGAAAGGCTGGAAATAATCAAGTTAAAGTTAATATAATGTTGTCATCCTTGGCTGCTTGGAGGGGAAATATAAACGTTTGTCACTCATATTATATGCCAGATTAAAAGACAATAATTTCCTCTGTTTTTCTACAAGTGGATATCTAGATTAATGTTCTTAGTTTAAACTATAAAAAATTGTGTAAGCATATAGGCTTGAAAAAACAAGAGAAATGATAAAATGCATAAGAAACAGTAGTTCTTTCTTGCAGTTGCAGAGTTATTAACTGCTTATTTTTCCATCAGCATCTGCTTTTAGCTGGAGGAAATAAAGGAGCAAGTGCAAGGCAATTAATCATGAGAGGTCTGTTCTCTGTGAAATCTACAATTGTCCTTTCTTGTGTTAGCAAAGTTAGTAGCTGTTTTTATTAGCAAATGATTTTAGTTGGTGGCAAGGATTCTGCAAGTGCAAGCAACCATGAAATGTCTAACTAGCATCTTTTGAATAAAATCTCTGAGGGCTGTTTCTGGAATTTTCAAAGCTACTAACCATTTTTATTTTCATTATTAAATGCTTTTCATTGAAGATAAGGAGTCTGCAAGTACGCTCAGTTAATCATAAAGGGTCTGAACAGTATGTTGTGAGTGAAATATACAAGGCACAATACAATTAACTTGTAAAGAGAACTTGGCAAGCAGTTCATTTAAAAAAAAGATGATTAATACTGTGGGAAGCAAATAGATATACAAATGGTTGCCTTTATAGAAGCCTTAGTACTTTAGTGCATTAAACATGAAGTGTACAATGCATTTATTTAATGGTAACTAGTACACCTTTTCTTAGGGTCAAAAGTTAAAGTTTACTGAAAGCATGTAAGTTGTTTTCGCATCTGGGAGGGGAATAGAGATAAGATAAGGACAAACCGGAATCTTTGCAAGTGGAAACACAAGCTATGACATATGCTTTGGCATGGTTAACATTAACTTTTAGAATAGGTAGTGCCTATGAGTTCAGACATCAATTTGGGGCAACTGCTGTTATTTGGAGGAATAATCTTCCGCTCTGTAAAATGTGTATAGTTTTGTGAGATTGCTATGCGTTAACAGGGGTTAAGGATTTGAAAATGTATTTAGTTTATGTTTCTGTTTTTATTGAAGTGAAAGTCTGGGAAATCATGGCATGGGATCAGATAGAGATGAACAGAAATTACTACATACAGGATCAGCCTAGGAAACATTTCTGTGTACACATAAGCTACATATTGGAAACATATATTCAAAAGAATTGTCATGTATAATATGTGGTAATAACAGCTTTCTTATTAGAATGGCTGCTTTATCAATATTAACATGGAATATAAATGGCCATGCAGATATATACAAAAAGTAAAGAGTACTGAATTATATCAAGAAGTGTAATGTGTGAATTGCAAAGTTACAGGAGACACATATAAATATGGGTAAGTATGGACATTTGACAAAGGAATGGTTTCAGGATGGACATTCAGCAGGGTATCAGTGACAAAGGAAAAAGGGAGTAATAAGACTGATTGTGAGAAGGCCTCCAATAGTAATAGATGAGGAAAAAAGACAGAAATGAAAAAATTGCACTAGTATTGGGTTATTGGAATGGGAGGAGGATTACTATGTCATGTGTTTATATGCCACATACAACTACTGTTATGGAGCTTATGAGAATTTTGGGAGAAATAATAAGCTTTCAACAGGGGTACTAATTATGGATGGGGATGTGAACCTGAGTTGCAGTAGTGAGAATGTATCAGAAAAACGTAGAAGGGAAAATATAACAAAAGAGGGTTGACTTCTGAAGAAATGCGTGTGAATATTTGGTATGTAAGATATTAATTTAATGTCAGGAATGCATGTACAATGTACATATTATTCCAAAAGATACAATGGCTGGGTTAGATTGGATAAAAATTATATTTTTGCAGGAACATGTGTATTTAGCTGAAGGTTTTGAGGCCCATCCAATAACTACATCAGATCATGCACCAATAAAATCTAAGATAAAGATGCTGGGTAATCATGTAAAAGGTATACACTGCCAGTTTCCTACTTTAGTGTTAAAAATAGAGGAGCTTAAGGACTTTGTAATGTATATGATTTGAGAGTAATTAGGAAAGATAGAAATTACTTCAGAAGGGGTTTCAAACTTACTTTGTAGAAATAAGAGATAGAAGTATGTGAATTGAATAATAGTAATCGTTTAAAAGAGTTGACAAAGGTTAAAATATTATAGAAGAACAAGAATTGCAGTGAAAAAAGAAAAGAAGCAACTGCAAAGTGATAAGGGAAAAACAAGGGAGGATTTGGATAATATGCCTGAGTTTAGAAAGTTTTCTGTTAAGCAGCTATTTTTATAACAACACTAGTCTTAAAAAACTTTTAGCTGAATGACTTAGCCAGCAGAAAGTAGAGAGAGATGCAACCAAACTTACAGAGGCTGTGGCAACAAAGATAGAGATCCTACAGAGGTATTACAAATCTTTAAGAAATTTTATGAAAATTTGTATAGATCGGAGAAATTGAGAAACCAAGAAAATACAGAAATGAAAATATTTATAGAAGACTTAATTATGGTAAGGTTACTGGAAGATGAGGATCAAAAATTAATAACTACAGTAGGAGCAGATAAAATAAAAACAGTGATCTATAACCAATCAACAAGGAAGTCTCCCGGAACAGAAAGATTTCCTTTGGAAATTTAGAAGTTAAAAGCAAAGAAAGCAATAAGAATCTGGAAGGTTTTAACAATGTTTTGAAAGGGTGGGGGGGTGCATTTGGTATAAAGCTGTGGTGGATGTATAACCCCAAGAAAGTAAAGACCCTTCAGATTTAGCTTCATAAAGTTCTTATGCTTATACTAGCTAAGAGGATGTCAGAGGTGTTACCTAAATCGATAGATACAGACCAGTGTGGTTTTGTAAAGGGAAGAAGAACATATGGTAACACTAATGGAACAATGATGATGCAAAGGGCAGCAGTGTTAGAAGACGGCACTGTTGTTGTTTGAGTCTTGATACAGAGAAAGCATTTGCTGGAGTCAGACTGGATTTTAGGAGTAAGAGATTGGTAGCATTTATATTGCCTAATAGTGCAGCTGAGTTGATAAGGAACCAGGCAGGGATGTTGCCTTTCTCCACTGTTATTCATTTTCTGTTTAGACCCATTGGCAAAGAAAATACGGGATTCACAAATTCAGTTCAAGGATATAACTGGTATCCGGAAGAGGTTAGAAAAGATTGGGAAGAGAGATTGGATAAGCAATTAACAGGGAACAATGGAGGACATGTGTATGGCTCCCAGATATGCAACAAAGTCTAATAAAATTAAGATTTTTGTTTGGAAGTGTTTGCATAGGTATTTTTATACCCCAAGCAGACTCCAGATAATTTTTACTCTGGTAGATGGCAAATGTTGGAGGTGTGATGGGGAAGAAATATGTAACCGGGAACATATATTTTGGGAGTGTAATGAGTTGGCAGGATTTAAAAATTCCTCATTGAGTACTGTGTCAGAAGTATTGGGTGAGCAAATGCGTGTGACTAAGGGGGGGATTTTTTTTTATCTGGGATACATGCTTTGAATTGCCTAGACATAGTAAGGCCTTGTTAAGTTTAGTTCTACTAGCTGCCTAAAAAGCTATTACTAGAAAATGGAAATCAAAGTGTAAACCAACTGCACTTGAACTAGTGAATATTGTAACTGAGATAAAAGAACTTGAAGTGGGATCTTTAGAAAAGGGTAGGAGCAAACTGCATAGGAAAAATGGAAATTGTGGGAATAATGTATGCAGAATAATGTTTTGGTGGAGGAGTGAGGTTTAAGGGAAGGCAGGAATTGAACAATTTATGTAATACTGGATTGATAATTGTATAAAAGTATGTATGATGTATAATGTTTGTAACTCTGAACACGTTAACATGGTTTGTTTTCTTTTATACAAGTTCGTGTTTGCCTATGTCTTAAGTGATAATTCAATAAAGGTGTCAAAAATGGTATAACTGGTATGGTACTCAAGAAAAGTTTTTTTTCCATGTTATTTTATATTGTACATGATTAATTCAGCAAAGGATGTTTTGATGTTGTGGAACATTTGGAGAACGTTTCAGGTATTTTTGAAATGTAAAATAAATGAAGTTAAATAAAAGTTATAATGGTTAACTGTTACCCATGTATGAATTAGTTAAGCAGTACCCATGCATAAAGAGACATGATAAGATTAATATTTAATTATATGGAAGCTAAATATATGTGGGTCAAAACTAATGCCGTGTAATTCAAAAATTAAAGGTCTTGATTATGGATATGGCTAATAAGATGCAAACAGTGAAGTTTAAGTCCCCTTAGTCTTATATACAGGTTAGGTGTAATTTTATCAACCTGAGAAGTTGTGAATGCTAATTAATAAAGAGTTGAAGGGATTTATTTTGGGGGGGGAGCAAGAGTTAAGTGGGATAAGCTGATTCATCCAGTAGAACAAGCTGGTTTAGGGTTACCTGATTTGAAGGGTATTTCAGACCTATGCATTTAAGGCTCATACATAATTCAAACAGAAAGTCATAAATTGAAGAGTTCGGGACAGATACAAATTAGGATTCTTGAACTCAGGTCCTTAAGAAAAGTAACCATACAGAATATTCTATTAGTTTATATATATATATATATATATATATATATATATATATATATATATATATATATAAAACCAGGAAAATGTGGAACTGCACAAATTAAACCAATAATCCAGATATAAAGTGCTCAAGCACGGAGCGGAGACTCAAATACAACTTTTAAAATGTATTAATTCCACATGGAACGAACACGAACAAACACAAAGAAAATAACAGTAAAACATGAACGCCTTCACTACAATAACATGCGTTTTCGTCTTATTCAGTTAGACTTCGTCAGATGACCATTGCATAACAGATTTACCTGATATTTATAATAAAATAATTTAACAAAAACCAATAGGCTAAATACTTTCTTATTTGAAACCACCAATAGTTTTGCAGTTAGACTAATTAAATATTATTGAAATTCAATGTCCACTTTTCACTAAAAATGTCATAGTTAATTCTTGAACCTTATTAAAATACAAGTATATTGAACCATATTAAAACATATGATTACCCTACATTTACAATCAATTTGTAAAATATCTGTGAAAATTTTAAAAGAATAAAAAATAATGTATTTAAAATAAACATTTACTGAGTAGTACCATAACATTCCATATAAAGTGTGAGGATATATTGCCATCTGGTGGCTGTTTTAATTAATTGCATGACTTTGCATCTCAAAGCTTAGCTGACCTTAGTTTTAATAAAGGTAATATTGTTACATAGTCATTTAAACCAGGTGGACTACCTGCCTCAAGGGTCACTTGCCACCATAACTCTCTGAATTCGATCTTTTTTTCTCAAGGGCCTTCCCTGATATCACTTTTAATTTGTTCTAATACCATAAATGAAAATTTTGATTTTAAGCATATCTTTGAATGCTTAAATAAGACATTAGTATCCTTCCCCACTGTTATATCATAAGTGTGTTCGTAAATCCTTCGTTTTAACATTCTTTCTGTCTTCCCAACATAGAAGGATTTACAAACTACACAAATGGCTAAATAAATAATTCCTTTTGATTCACAATTGTAGTATTCAGAACTATTAATCCACCTATTCCTACTTTCTAGGTAGTATTTATCTGTATTCATAATATATGTACATTGCGTACAATGACCGCATTTATATGTACCTACCTTATTTCTATTAAGATTAACTTTATTTTTATTTTCTAATATAGTTCTGATACATTGTGAATTCTTATATACTACATTCTGTGGAATTTGGGATATATTCTCTAAATCTGTAAGGGAGACAAACCTCCCCCATTCCTTTAAAAATATTTTTTTAATATTACTGTTTAAAACATTATATTCTAAAACTAAAACTTGTTGGTAATCATCTCCGATGTTTTCTTTATTTGCATTAACCCCCTTAGTTTGTTCTCTACATTTTTGAATGGGTTTAAATCTATTATTTCTTCCTTTTTCTACCTCTTCTCTCATATTTTTAATCAGATTCAAGGGTAACCTCTTTCTAGGAACATTTTTTCTAACAATTCACATTTTATTTTAAAGTCATTGTCTGAACTAGTCATGCGACACCCCCTTACAAATTGCCCCTTAACAATATTTTTCTTACAGTGCAGGGGGTGTGCACTCTTATAATATAAGAATGAGTTACAAAAGGTAGATTTTCTAAATATCTTTGTTTCAAATTTTTTCTCTACCTTATATACTTCTCTGTCCAAATATTGCAAACAGGAATCAGAAATTTTATATGTAAATTTAAAAAAAATAGTTGTATTGTTCATATAAATCATGAATTCATCGAATTTTTCTTTACCAGCTGTCCAAAAAATAACTATATCATCCAGAAACCTACGATAAAGTGTCCAGCAGTCTTTGAATTCAGTGTTTAAAATATATTTCTCTTCCTATTTTGCCAGGACTAGGTTAGCGTAGGTTGGGGCACAAGCTGCTCCCATTGCAACCCCTTGAATTTGTTGGAAAAATTCCCCATTAAAATATAAAAAATTATTTTTCAATATCAAATCCATTAACCAGGCATTTACTAATTTTTCATTCTGTGTTAAACCCCGATCTTCATAGACTATTTCTTCAAACATTTCCATACCATTATTATAAGGTATGGAGGAAAATAAGTCATGTTGGGCAGTTAGCCTAGTACTAATCTATGAACCTATGTCTGTAGTTATAAAAAGTAACTTTTCATGGTATAAATCATCAGAAATTTCTCTTAGGAGGTCCCAGGAGTCTTTTAATATAAATTTCCTTCCTAACCATAAACTTTTTAATTTTGTATCCACATATTTAACCAGGGAATACGTTTTTGATCCCTCTGCGGATACAGTTGGTCTTCGTGGGGGATCACTTTCACATTTATGTATCTTAGGAATGCCAAATATTGTAGGTATCCTTGGTTTGTCTACTTTTAGATACATAAAGGTGTTATAGTCTATTAATTCCTCTTGTAACATATCCCGTAAACCCATATCTATTTTATTATAGGCTATGTTAACCTCATTTTTTGACACAATGGAGTATCTCATTTCATCCCATAGTATCATGTTCATCTTACTTTCATAATAAATATTATCCATAATCACCACCCCTCCTCCTTTGTCTGGTTTCATCACTCTAATATGAGTGTTTCCCTTTATTTCATACAATAATTCTCTTTCTTTGTTACTTAAATTAACCTTATACTTAGTATTTGTGTATTCTTTTCTCACCTCTTTCTCCATGACTTTTTCCAGATTTTTTAACTGAGGGTGTAAGGGTGGGTTATAAATAGTCTTACTCTTTAATTCTGTATTTTTAATAGGTTTGTCCATAGGAAACATGGCACTCAAGTTAACTTTTCTTAAAAACAATTTAATATCCAGTAGTGTTTTGGTAATATCTCCTTTTTTATATAGGATAAATTTTAGACCCTTGGAAAATAGTCCAAAATGTTCCTTCTCTATACCTAAGTTACTAAAATTATAGATGGAAAAATTGTTATATGTATTTCTAATTCCCTCTACTATAATCTCAAAAAATAATAATTTTTAATCAATTCAATGAGCCGATATAAATATGGTGGTTATACATCCCTCTAGTAGTGGATTTCAAACTATTGTTTTTAGAACATTAAAACACTGATCTAAATAAGATGGTTTGTTTGTTTGTGTCTTTCGGCTTTTCCTGATTAGGGGTCGCCACAGTGGAACTCCGGTCTGCTAATGATTGGCAGTTGATTTTTACGTACTGCACAACCTTCAATGAAGGTATGCCCATTCACGCATGTCTCCACGCAGGAGACGCTCTAGCTGAGAATCAAACCGGACAGCGTCTTACTGTGAGGCGACAACGCTACCACAGCACCACCACCGCGGGTGATCTAAATAAGATGGTAATGATACTAATTTGCCATCTAGCTATTTTCATTCACTGAGTCCCTAAACTTGTTATTAATTTTAAACGAAGGTGAGCGTAGCTTTTTTAAATAAGTAAATGATCCGATACTAATGTAGTGTGGTAACATTTCCTTTAGAAAAGGTTTTTTAAAAATATTGCTTTTAAAACATTGCTTTAAATAAGATGTTTTAGATAATATGGATTAATTATTACATTGTAAGTTTTATTTATTCATATGGAGACATTCAAACGGTTCTATATATATATATATGAAATTAATCCTCCGAATTACTCAAAGTATTTGATGTAATTAAATGGATGCACTGGTTGGCTAGGATATGTCACAAGATTATATAAAATAACAGTTTGAATATATCTAATATGCTGATGAAGTTGCATTTGTGACGAAAATTGCGGAGAAGTAGTTCAGCGTTTCTTTGTGGATTTTAGTGCTTGGATTTAATAAAGTCTGTTCCTGTGGCTCGTGGCTCCTAGTGCTTCTATTTTCTGTTTGGTCAAGTTGCTTCTATTGAGGCACTGGTTTCTTCCAGTCTGTATAGATATATAGATATATATATATATATATATATATATATATATATATATATGTATATATATATATATATATATATATATATATATATATATATATATATATATATATACACACACACACACACACACACACACACACACACACACACACCTATATATTATTCTTTTCTTAAGCACCTTTACTGAATTATCACTTGTAACATAGGCAAACTTACATTTATAACAAAGTAATCAAATCATATTAACAAGTGTTGCCATTTACAAACATTATACATCACATATATTGTGCAATACCATATAATCAAAACAAGATTACACAAATTGGGAGCTGCTTTTTCTTAAACCATATTTCTCCTCCAAAACTTTTTTCTGCATGTACTGTTCCTACAAGTTTTATTTTGCTATGTAATTTACTCTTACCTTTTTCTAAAGATCCTTCTTCCTGACCTTTCATCTCTTGCAATATTCACTACTTTTAGAATAGTTGGTTTAGACTTTGATTTCCATTTTCTAGTAACTGCTTTTTTGGCAAACACCAAATTAAACTTAACAAGTTCTTACCATATCTGGGCAATTTATATCCTGTATCACAGCTACAAAAAATAATAATTCTTTAGTTAGCCTCGTTTACTTACCCAGTATTCCTGACAGATTACTCTGTAGAGAATTTTTAAAGTCTGCCAACTTATTACACCCCGAGAACATATGCTCCCAGGTACCTCTTTCTTCCTCATTATACCTCCAGCATTTGCTAGCTACATGAGGAACAAATTCTTTGGTGTCTGCCTGGGGTGTAAAAGTATTTGTGCAAACACTTCTAAGCAAAAATTCTAAATCTTCTAGATTTTGTTGCATATTTGTCCTCCCTCAGCATAAAGTATTCTAAGAACAAAGTTAGTGTAAGAATGCAAAACATATATTTTGCAAATAAGGATGTCCGCAAGTAAGAATATAGAAAATGGGCAAATGGGGACAGGAATTTACCGGAAGAAGTTAGCAAAGGAAACAAGGTACTGAGAGCAAGAAACTCTGGAAGGAAAGGTAATTGATGGGATGAGGGTAAGCAGAAGTTTAGACAGCAGGTTAGAAACCACCTTGCCTGTCAAAGGTAGATAAGAGATTATAGGCAAAGAGAAAGTGATAGTGGAGTGCAAAGTGATAGACTAGCTAGCTGTAGTAGAGATTTTCGTTGAATCTGCAACAAAACAGAGTTGTAGTTAAGAAAAAAACTGATAATTAGTAGGGCATATAACATATTGTATGAAAGCCATAACAATCAGAGGATGTCAGAAAAGTTTGGAAAAAGAAAATCAAAAGGCAATTTACAAAGGAACACTGAGAATAAATGTTTAAGCCACCTAAGAATGCAACGAAGTCTAGAAGGTTTAGAGTTTTTGCATGGAAGTATCTGCAAATGTATTTTTATACCCCAACTAGATTTTGGGAGATTTTTCCTCAGGTGGAGAGGAAATGCTGGTGACAGGAACGGTAGAGGCAATTGGAAAAAATGTCTTTCGGGACTTTAATGAGTTGACAGTTTTTAAAAATTCCCTCCATTTGACAACAGCATCAAGGGAACAGTCATAACTAAGGAATTGATTCTTTTGAGTTGGGATATACAGTTTTAATTACCTAGACATATTAAAGCCTTACTATGTTTAATGTTATTGGCCGCCATAAAAAGAAATTAGTAAAAAATGGAAATCAAAATGTATTCTCAGCATAAAGGAAATTCTGGATACTTTGAAAGAGATAAAAGAACTGGAGGTGGGATCTTCAGAAAGGGGATGGAATAGATTTCATAGAAATAAATGGGATTTGTGGAAATAGTACATGCAAAATAATGTTCATAAGGAGGAGTAAAGTTTAAGGGAAGGCAGGAATTAATCAAGTTATTCCATTTTTGAGTGAATGAAACTTGTTAAAAAAGAAAGCATAAATGTATACTGCACGACAATACCAATGGAAAGTGTTGTCACAGATTGTTTTCTATTCTGTTAGTGGGTGTAAACCTATCTTACAACCTAAAATGTGATGATTTAATAAAAATGTTTTAAAAAAAATGAAGACCGCCCAACCTGTAACATACAGTAAACATCCCAACCACCTATCCTGTCCTGGCAGTGACCAGACCTGATCCTACCTCATCTTTTTAGGCATCATAGACCCTTATTAGAAACTCCTGCATGTTAACCTGCACAGTTCTCTGCCTACCTTCTTAATCAAGGAATTTAAGCCCATGCCACTCTTACCGATAACTGGCCTGGAATTCTCAGTGTTCCCTGCCCTCTATCTTTCCTTTTGCATCATTTAGCATCCCAGGTGACCAATCTACCTGCCACTGTTCAGAACCCAGAGTCTCCCTCCCACAGTACTCCGTAAGGGGTGATCTTGCCCCCTGTCTTAACCGCTAGTATAATGTGTTGTAATCTTTGGTCTAAGCATTCCTTCCTTTGGTAGGTAGAATACTACCACCAACCCTGGCTGTCCTCCCACCTCACAGTATGTCAGCAACTTGTCAGACTCCTCTTCTGCTACAGACCTGCATGCACCAGCAGTCTGCACAGCATGCTGTGCCTGACACTTCATTAGCCCCATTATTATGAGGTACAACATAACTGTGTTAAAGCCTCTCACTTCACCGTCATAATGAAAGGTGGCAAATTCAGATGACTCTTGTCAGGCAGTTTGTATTTTGCTGCCACAACAGCAGATCCTTTACCCACATTCTGGACCCTGCCCCACCATCTTGCACTGGGTTTGTGTCATGCTGGAGATTATTTTAGCAGTGAGACATAGTAAATTTTAAAAAATCGTACCCTGCTTTGAAGCTGCTTCTCATTTAACAATCTGTAAAGATTTGAATCCACTTTATGGGTTTTATAAATCATGTAGCTTCTTGTTGCTAAGATGCTTGCATATTTTAGAGCATCATAATATAACTAATGTGTTGATGCTGGAGTACAAAACTGGGAATATACAGTGGATTTACTTAAAATATAAAATTAGAAAGAGAGAAGATCACAAAATGCATGTGTGAAAAATTATTGCCTCACAGATTAAGAGATGCACCTACTAGGCTTACTTTTTGTCTTTTGGTTATCCTTTTTTTCTGCAAAACATGGAAGACCCAAATCCATGTTTTCAGTAGCAACCCAGAAACTGTGATTGAGTTAAGGGACTTAGTTACACAGTACACAGATGAGCACCGAGAGAATCAAATCCAAGGCTATAGAATGAATCTTTTGTTCTGCACTGCCAGGTTAGTGTTCATGTAGCATTGTAACTGCTGGATTCCTTTCTCTCATGTCTGTTATGCTATCAGCATTAAGGTATCTGCTTACTTACTGGTCCAGTTCTGTGCAGTTTAAGAAAATCTGTTATGCCAAATCTAACATCTAGATAAATATTTTTGAAGGGGTTTAATATTATAATAATCCCATTTACTAAGAAAACTTTTATCTCCACTGGTGGTACTTAAACACAGTTAATCACTGTCATATGTACAGTGGCAATTTATCTGAGAACTTCACTATTGTTTTGCACGTTGCTTGGGGACAGGCCTAAACACTGGATTGGCTGTATTAGATATTTTCATTTGTGGTTTTATAGTTTAAAATACCAATTACTGAGGTCTTGAAAATGTACTACAGAAAAACAAACTGAAATATTCGGTTTCTCTTTATTCTCACTGAACAGATTTTGTTTATAAAGCTAGAAGTCCAGGTTTTTGGTTATTTACAGATTCGAAGTACAAATCTGCTGGGAGACGTATCAAAGCCACATAACTCCGTACAGCTCAGCTTTATTAAGTGCTTAAGCCTAAGCATTTTGCAATCACATTGAGAAAAATACACAGCATCTTATACATTCTGAGTAGATTTTCAAATGAGTTATAAATAATAGAAATATAATTAAAACTTTCCTTTTATTGAATGCAGAAGGAATGTCTAAAGTTGAGTACAGTCACAAATTCCAAAGAAAATGAGTTGGATAAATATAATGTTCACTGCAAAAGTCCAGCACAAATGTTCAACCCTAGACATTCCAGACCTGAGTCAAGAGTAAAGATGCTTCAGGTTAGTCTTTTACAAATTCTTTGTGAGACAGACGCACTGCCAAGTAGAATAATACAGCAGCAAATGGGATTCAAAATACTTCTAGAAGTCCAATACTACCATTAAATGATGGCATAGATATAATGCACAGTTCTGGAGTAAGGTAAAGTAAGATCTTTTAACATTTGTAAAGTCAAATCCAACCATCAGAAACACTTTAGTAAATTCAGGGATTTCATTCTCTGGCAAGGCCATCATTCTAGGTATGGGTTCTCAAGTTCATGAGCCCAAGACCATTTACAAATATGTTAGCAATAAGTAGATAAAAGCACTTGGAAAAAAAGCAAAGTACCCCGTAACAGCCAAAGCAGCATTATTAAAACTGAAACAAAAAATGCCACCAGGTTGCTTCATAGATTTCATACCTTAACAAAGCAAAGGAGAGAGACATTGTGGCTAAGTTAGTAAAATGATACAAACAAAAGATGCTTGAATGCAGGAGTACAGTTAGATCTTAGTGAAAGATGTTATAAAAACAAATAAAACCCGGACCATGTAAACTTTATATCAAACTCAGTTAGGTTAAGTGTGGCTAAATAAAACAAGTTCAGTGCAACTTGAGAGGCAACACACAGTAGTAATATTGAAAGAGTCACACAGATTTTATCCACTGGCACCTACCCCGCACCATACTGGACTTGTTACTTGGTAATTAATTGAAACTAGGCCTACCAGAAAACCAGATAAGTCTGTTTTTTACCCAGAATACGAAAATACTGAATCTATGTTCATATAAAATGTGTTTCACAAAATGTACAAAAACTCTTATCTACTGTTTTGCTGTGTTTCAGAAATATCCAGTGTGTAGATTCCATAACAGAACAAGTAACTAAAGAAATGCCAAATTAGTGGACCATGACCCAGACTGCAGGTTTTGATTCCTTCTACCTTCATTTGGCTACTGAGTGTGACTTAACCTGGCAGTGGTCCTGGGCCACCCCTGAAAACAGATGTGTCCCATGGACTAACCCAGCCAATACATAGTTAAAAAAAGTATTTTAGCCATTAAGCAGTTGAAACTGGATCTCATTTCTGCAGCCTTACTGCAAATTACATTTCATCTGTGGTCTAGAAGTTACTGTTGTAAACCAAAAATGAATGGTTTAATATTAGCTCTCATTTGAGACTGAAACCTAAGACCTCCAACTTTCTGGGCTGATGTTACAGCCACTGGACCATCAGAATCATCTGGACAGAGAGGTGTTGAGTTTTGAGTCTGCCCAAAGTGAGTCTTGTGCTTTTGAGTGTGTTAGACTAACTAATGTGCTTTTGAAAATATCCATCCTGAGTTTCACACTTGAGACTTGTACGTGCAAGTATGCTCAGCCTAATTATTACATTTCGGAGCATTCACAGACAATCCTGTGAGTCTAGATCTCTTTAGTAGTTTGCATTCTTAAAAGATAAAATGAGAAGATATAAATGTGTCCCAGCAGATGTTCATCATTAATACTCCCTCTATGGCGTGAGTTTTTTGCCTGCATAAACCCACACTGGCAACTTCCCATGGCTCAGAATCCCCTCCTGTGACTCGCTGTGATTGGGGAGTAGCAAATCCCATCCAATCAAGGGAAGCCTAACCCCATTACAAAAAGTCAGTTATTCAATTTTTTCAGTTCCAGCTATAGGATGCGTAGAGTTGAATCTCATTAACAACTTGTGTTCCACTTCATTGTTATATACTTTTGATTTCTTGATTTCTTTCTGTTTTATTAAAAAAAATGTGAGCACACACACACACACACACACACACATATATATATATATATATATATATATATATATATATATATGTGTGTGTGTGTGTGTTAACGTTCTATTTTAATATTTTTACTGTTTACTACTGTTGAGTCCTTTCTAAGTTCTAATTTACTGTTTGATGCTTGTATGGTTAATAACACTTTTATGCAGTTATGGAGCTTTTCTAAGTTCTATGACTTGTGCCAGAAAATTTGAAGTTCTATGTTATCAGTGGAACACTAGGCCTCACATTTCTGCTGTTTATCTGCTTCATTTTTAAGTTCTGACAAGACTTTGCTGCATTTTTTTCTTCATTTTTATGATTTATTTATTTATTATTTGTTTACCGGGAAAGTCGGACTTGGAACGAAGCCAGTTTTCAGCAGAGGCCCGGGGAAAAATACTCCAAATGCATGTCTTTGTAATGTGGGAGGAAAGCAGAAGGCCCAGAGGAAACCCACATGAATGCAGGGAGGACATGCAGACTCCACACAGAAGGCACGCCAGCCGAGAATCAAACTAGAGAACATCTTACTGTGAGGTAACAACGCTACCGCTGTACCACTGCGCCATCCAGCACATTTTATATAAATATATTTACTACTGATTTAAAACTGCTATAGCTGTTTTTTTTCTTGTGATTAAATCACAGTTTTACACCAAATTATTTATTATTTGCTTTTTCTGTGGAGATTTTTTTCATTTCTGACAAGGAAATCTCTGAAGTAGATGCTTGTTTATGCTGCTTTAAAAGGTTTCTGCTTGATTTAAGGGTGGTATATTTAATTTTTGTCATTAGCCGCAGTGGTGCAGCGGTTAGCGTTGTCACCTCACAGCAAGAGGTTCTCCAGTTCAATTCTCAGCTGGTGCGCCTTCTGTGTGGAATCTGCATGTCCTCCCTGTGGTTGAGTGATACTAAAAACATGCATGTAGGTGCAATTGTGAATGGGCATGCTTTTGTTGAAGGTTGGGTGTCGGGCTGGCAATTCGGCACTGTAAAAATCCACTGCCACTCATGAGTGGACCGGAGTTCTGCTGTGGCGACCCCTAACTGGGAAAAGCTGAAAGACGCTATTTGATTTTTGTCACTATCTGGGCAAGTGCATTTTGTTTTGTAATGTGACTGTGTGTGCTGTTGTTTACTACACTGTGCAGATTGTAGAACAAGGTTTAGCAGAATTTAAACTGTTTCCATTCTATTTTAAGCAGTTTAGCCCTGTTTGCTATGTGGGGACATAATTTATATTTTCTATTGCAACCCTTACTCATCCCTTAATATTGTCAGTGTATTATTCTGGCTAGTATTTTTCTCCTGACTTGATTGATCTTGATTTGGCTGCCACCCTCCCCCACCATCAAATCAAGTGGCATCTAAAAAGAAAAATAAATCAACAAACACATGACTCAGCCTATGGCTTATGAATCTGTTGTTGCCCTAAGCCAGCCCACGGACCACTTACACTTTTGTCCGTCACCCTCCTTTGTGCCCACAACCCTGTATTTTATGGGGGTCAGACACATCTTCTTGTGCTGATCAGGTACCTGTCTCGTGCAGAGGACCAAACATTTTAGGTCCAGAGAAGTCCAGTGTAAAAGACCCCTTTGCCCAGACATAATAGTCTATCCTCAGATATTTTGTCCTTTAGTGTAGTTCAAAGTAACAAGAAACATAAACTTCACCAGATAACAGACAATCAGGCATATCTATACCATGTATATGGCTGCTGTGGTTTCCTTAAGAATGTTTTACAGGCAGCTTGTTTCTGAGATGTCATAATGACTATGGGGCTATCTTCTGTAGAAATCAGTCTAGTGCCACAGATTTTTATGGGGATTCTGATGCAGACAGTAGTGAACACTCTTGAGTCCATCCAGTCTGATTCTTCGGAAGGTGAACAGGTTTAAAAACTTAAACAAGCATTCACCTTTCCACAGATGCTAGCTAGGTTTAGAGATGTATTTGACTGGAAACAATCTGGAGCTATTACTGAGACTGACAGAGTTTATGATCTTATTGAGGATGAGATTCCATATATTTTGGCTTTTCCTTCTCTGTTACCGGCCTTCGAAGATGTCTATAAAACTGTACGTACAGCCCCTTTGGTTAGTGAACCAGTTCCTAGAAAGGCTTTGAGGAAATACAAGATGTACTCTGATCTTGCAGCTCTCTTTGCTTCTTTACCTGCTGACCCAGGTGTGGTTTCTCCAGCTACCATCTTAACAAGAGAGCCTTGGCTTCTTTTAACTTTACGCCGCCAGATAAAATTGCCAAGTGGTTAGAATCTCAGAGAAAAAGTTGGCTCAGTCAAGTAGTTTAGTTTTTAGAATTTTAGATTATCAGGGCTTCATTTAGAAATTTATTTTGCAATGTGCTTACAGTTTCGATGACTTTGTTTTATCTTTTCCTGTTGAACACAAGTGTTAATATGAATGAGATTATTTCTCATGTAACTCAAGTTTTGAAACATGCTTTGAGGAGTGCTTTGGAAGGTGCGGATACTTTTTACACAAATGCTGTATTGAGAAGTTATGCTTGGTTGCATAGCCATAATTTTTCTGTGGATTTAAGATTTTGAATTCTCATTTAAGTTCTGGATTTATGATTTGATGTTGTCAGTTTTCATTCTATTCTCAACTTTTGGGTTCAGATCTGATCCTCAGTTCCATCTCAGCCAATACTAAAGCTAGTGGCCACCAAAAACTCTCATGCTCCTCCATTACCCATAATGCAACAACCCCAACATACCTCAGATCTCGTTTGCCTCTTTTCACGAAAGGTGGGATCAGCCTGAACTCTCGATTGTTAATTGGTATGTGTTTTTTTCTAAATATTTTCTCTTCCTTGTTGGATATTTCCCTTATCTTTTACACTCAGTGTAATTGTATTATACCATTGGGTTTACTATTAAAATGTCGAACGGCACTACGTCGACTGTACTATAGTCGAACATGGAAGTTCGAAAATAGTAATGTCGATGTCAAAAAAACAATCTAGGAATGGTTTTAACATGGGTCGAGGTAGGTGTTCAGTATTATTCAGAACTACAAACATCTCCCCTACCTCGACCCATGTTAAAACACAGACCTAGATTGTTTTTTTGTCGTCGACATTACTATTTTCGAACTTCCGTGTTCGACTATAGTACAGTCGATGTAGTGCCGTTCGACATTTCAGTAGTAAACCTACCATTGTTGGTAATTTCTTCCCCTACAATTTATAACTTTCTTATACTGTACACACCTGTGTAATTCTTCTTAACATTGCTGGTATTTCCCTTCCCCTTTCCTTCTGTTACTTTTATACAAAAAAAAAAACTTTTGCCCTTTCTATTGTTCTCTAAAGTCATCATGTCTGATAAAGGGCCTGCCGGCTTAAAAAAATGTCAAAAGTGTGGACAGAAATTACCTTTATCTGATGTCCATACCTTATGTGTCTATTATTTAGGACCTCAGCATGCAAGAGGACTGTACTATCTGAAAAAATTTCAGTCCTACGGTCATAGCAGATAGAAAAAATAAGTTGAACTTAAAAGGATTGCATCCATCTTCATTCAGAGAGGCTATCTCTGGGGCTCAATCCTCCAAAACAAAAATTAAGGAGATGTTGGCTAAGTTTCCAAGGCCATCTACCTCTTCCACTGCTTCTTCAGAGTGGCCAAATTAAAAATCAAGGCTGGATGCGAAATCTGCTCAGGTCTTCTCTCCTTCATATACGAAAAATCTTTGGATCCAAGCTGTACTTATCCGAAGATTCTACTGAGAACATGATATTCTCTGACATTGGATCCAGTACCTTCTAGGGTTCCCTTTTCCTTCCTGGAGAGACATCATTTAAGGTCACTGTCCCTTGCCTCATCTCGTTCTTCCATGACTCTAACTGAGGAACATGTGGACAGAATGATGAGGAAATTCCTGTCAGCACTGATTCAGATGGGTGTTCTTCTGGCTCCTGCCCCCTTGGGTCAGGAAGCCCGTCAATCTCTTACACTACCATTGTCTGCTCCTTCTGTGAGTCCATCAGTTGTTTTGAACCTTCCAGGTCCGTCCTGCTCAGATCCAAAGATACAATACCATTAAATTTGTATACAAAGACTAGTCTGAGTGCACCAGCTCCAACTTCTTTGGATCCTGATGACTGCTGGAGCAGAAGCTGCCTTGATGGGTCTGGAGTGTTGGAGTCAACTCCGAGGCTTTCAAAGCCATCTGTGCCCCTCAAAGCTTCGGCATTGGATAGTTCAGCTATTTCTTCCACCTCAGGGGATTGCTCTTAGAGCAGAAAGAGGCAGTGATACAGAAACTTCCCTTCTCTGAGCCGCTGTCTTCTTTCCCTCCAGAGCAATCTGCCTTCGAGGTAGTGAAGAGAGTGCAATGAATCCTCTTACCCCCTTGGCGGGTCCCTACTAGCCCTGATGCTCCAACCGACTAACCCTTCCTCCGCTTGAGGCAGGTCTCCAGGCAGAACACCTCCTCAGAGTTCTTTGACCACTTTTCACCTTTTTGCTCCTTTTACTGCTTTCTTTTGTTTGCCTTGTAGTATTTGAGTTTTTAAACCCCTTCTTTTTTAGACCTTTTTAGTTTTTTATATTCAGTTTTACAATTTTTTTAAAATTAAGAAAATTGTTTATTTTTTATAAAACTTTAAAATGTTTTTAAATTAGGCCTAGTTTAGCGCTTTATGTGTATCTGTCTGTGTGTCTATGTTTATGTAATTTGTCATTATGTTTTTGTGTGTATGTGTGTAGTTGTGTGGTTAAGTTTATTTACTATTTCTCAGATGTTAAATCTGACGGACGGTCTCTGGTGTGACTGTTACTGCTGGTTGTGTTGTCTCCTGCAGCGCCCTCCACTTTTGTGTTCTTTCTGCCGTGGGCCTTACACCTCCAAGGACCTGTGCCTGTTGCTCTTTGCTTTTAGAATACTGCTCCAGCTTAGGAACCAAGGAATCAGCTAACAACCAACACCTCAAGGTTCACCCACCAAACCTGTTAACCCTGTAGCCAGTCCTGCCCCCCCCATGCATCAAGCTACAGCTCCCGATCTCCTTGCTTCTAGTGACTCCGGGGTTCGAAGGGAGATCGCTCCCCGTGATCTTTCCCTTTCTCCGTCTCTCTGAGGGCTTCGGCCATCCCGATCTGTTGTTGGGATGTCGGGTTCCTGCTGGAGCCTGCTGGAGCCGACACATCCAGTCGTATCTTCTCCAAGGCTTTATCTGGGAACATGCCCCGTGAAACTGACACCTCGGAGATCCACCTCCTCTCTTTCTCGGATCCGCATCCACTCCCCGACCGGTCTCTTCTCCCGGCTGTCTGGGCCGAGCTCGTCGAGTCGATCTCTAAGATCTTCGTGAAATGTCCAGGCACTGCTCGGGGCCACTCCAGGCGCCCTAACAGGCTGTGCACTGTGGACTGCGGCTCCCCCTCTCTCAGCAGCGCCCGACTCTACCACCCCTTGAAGCCTCCTCCCTCCTCCTCCACTGTTCTCAAGGCGAGTTCGGAGCCGGAGCCTTCGCTTTCTCTCGCCTTGGGATACACCTATCCTTCCGTATGCTTCCTCTCCTCCCATCTGGCCTTTCCTCCGATCCTTTTCCTTCAGAGTCACGAAGCCCTGAGTCGGTGGTCGGCTCGGCCGGCCTCCTGTCCTCGGCTTCGCTTTCCCCTTCTCGGCACTCGGGCTTCGCTTTGACGGCTATCGGCCTCTCGGAGCCGGCCTTCAGTGGAGGGGGAACGAAATTGTTCCTCGAAACGGATATCTAGGTCTCCCCGGGTGGGAGGAGAGGTGATGAGGTGATGAGGTGTCCCCTTAGGGATGATTCAACGGTCCATCCCTCTTCTCCCTCCCTCGGGTGCCTGTAGACACCTCTTGCCAGCCTCTTGCTCTCAGGCCCAGGGATCCACGCCCCAGGTTTCCCCCATTGAATTTCCTCTCTTCCAAGCCTGATCCTGCAGGTGAGGACGGTAAGAGGAAACACACAGACTCCCCTGAGAACACACATCTGATACCCACTCCGATGATATCTGGGTTCAGACATCTTTGGCCCCTCTCCTGCCCCCTCCCACTCTGACTCCCTTGAACTTGGGGGACATTGGCAGGGGGTTGGCCATGAGGGGGATGATCTCCTCGAGACTCCCCTCCGTTTGGATTTCACCTCCACCTCCCTCACCTTTCACTCCTAAACTCCACCTGTGGTTTCTTCCAACCTGTCCACAGGAGGCCATCAGGAGCTGTGTCACCCATCATCTCAGAAGTTTCATACTTATTACCCAGCCTACGGACAAAACATTTTACAGCATGCCTCGCTATGCTAAATTTATGGTATGGCCACTAAGAAGGAACTTATCCTCCTAAGGATCATTCCTCCAGAATCAGGGATCCAGGATAGATGTTTGGAGGTACAACGAGGGGTTTAGGAAGCATGCTGAACTACCTTTTTCAGTTTCTACCTCTTTTCACACTTGTCACACTCACAGAGATATAAAGAGAAGGAGGCTTCAAAAGTGGGTGGGGATCCAGCCTCAAGAAAGTGCTGCTAGCAAGAGAGAATCAAAGCTCAATTCCTCCAATCCCCTGCTCCCTTATCTCCATATCTCCTAGCCAACATGGAGGAGGCACAGGAAGAGGCACGCATCAGGCACAGGACGCTAGCCTAGATGCTTAAGCTCTTTATGGACCCCTTTAATGAGGACACCTTTCCCCCCCATGGTTCGCGGCCTTTCTGGTTCGGTTGTTCAGTGATACTCTCTCAGGTGGACGGGACACGAAAATTCTGTTCTGCCAGAAGTCTTTTCCAATTCTTAAACCTTTTCTCTGCCCACCCTTATTGAGGAGGAAAGAAGGGTCTCAAGCCCCCAAAGGAGATGCAAAGGACACACAGCTGCCTCAGTCACCCCAGAGGCAGAGGGGGGTAACAATAATAGACGCCACTCCCAGGGGCAGGAGGTCCTAGGACAGAGGCAACAGGGAGTCTCTTCCTGAGAAGCCCCAGCACCCCAGGGAGTGTTGCCCCTCCACACCCCACCTTTCAGCACGGAAGGATTTCTGTACACAGTACCCAGTGGCATTCCCTTTTTTTCACAAGATATGTACAATCTCTCATCAAATATCCTAGGGTAAATCCCATCCAAGGTATCCAGACCCCCAGACTCAACAATCCTCCCTTCCCCGTTCATCTCAGGACCAGGGATTTGCAGGAACAGGAGGTTTCCTTCAAAAAGAGAAAAGAGAGCTATCCAGAAAGTTCCCTATCAGAAGAAGGATCTGCCCATTCACCAGATCCCCTTGGGACGGGGGAGATTGAGACCAATATTGGACCTGAGCAGGAAGACCAGGGAGAAAGCAGCAAGAGAAGATTGGTCAACACGCTATTCCATCCTTTCTGGCCCTTTCTGGGCAAGGACAACTGATGGACAGACCTTCAGGACAGGATCTACTGGATGTAAACAGGTGCGTCACTCAGGACAGAAGCGCTCCACGCGAAGAGTCCCAGCTGCTCGGGACCAGTCATCCTGCCCTCAGAGCTCTGCCAGCCCCCCAGAGTTCACCAAATCAGCCCCAGTGTGCAATGCATGGCAGAGACAGGAAGGATTCCAGGTGGTGACTTATTTAGCAGGTGCCTCCCTTCTTTCCCACCCCCAGCCCAGTCATTCCCCACCAGGAGGTCTCTCACTCCACCAGAGTTCTACACTTTCAGTTTTCAATCAGTTTCTTTAATTTCTCCTTTTCTTTGAAAAATCATCCTCTTGCATCAGCTCCTCCTGCCACAAATTAAAGCCAGATTTAACTATTAGCCAAAAACCACAAAACATCCAAAAACATTTGACCAAAATGTAGCATCAAACATCAAAAAATTAGTGATTTCATAAGAGCACAGGAATCTTAAGGTTCCAGACATTTACTTTCTTCTTGTTCTTCCCCCACATCGCTGCTTCTTCTGCTATGGGTTCTGCGCCAGTCTATTGGTCGCAGTTCGTTCTCATCAGAGAGTGGTCGCTCCACAGTCTTTGCAAGCAGTAGAACTCATCTGGTGGATATCTTCCCTCTTCCTCATCTTAGTCATTCATCATGGCTTCTCTTCCTCCAGTTGCAGGTTACACATGGTGCCTCCTTGATCGGGTGGGGGGTTATCGGGGCAGATGCAGTGGTCACGGGGGGGTCACCCATCCAATACCACGCCATGCATCTCATATAGGAGATGAGAGGAGGCTATGCTTAACGCCCTGCCCTTGCTTTTTTTCCACCCGACTATCTAGGTACAAACTTCCCACGGGACTATGAGGGTCTGGTACATCAACACATGTGGGTGGGGTCCCATCCGCCAGTTGTGTCGAGCTCTCAGACTTGTTTGGGCTGCAAGATCTCCTGTCATCGGCCCTGATATTTCCGCCGACATCCAACGGTAGGTCCAAACTCATCAATCTCAGGTCCGGCTCTCATTCCCATCGAAAGTGGTCTCTCAATCAATCATCTCAATCAATCTTTAATTTTTCAGTTTTGCACACCTTTGGCACCGACCTTTTACACCACCTCAAAAACAATTTTTTCAGATTTTTTCCCCACTTTTTCCCCTGAGAGACACTCTTTCACCCCCAGGCCAACCCTGAGACCCAGGATTGGCCCCGACTTTTCTTTCCCTTTTCCTTTCCTCCCTTTCCTCATCCAAGTCATTCAGAAAGCCACCATTTTGAGGGCCAATACTTGCTCCTACCCTTGATTCTCTTCTCTAAATTTGGTTTCTGTCTCTGCATCACCACCAGCCCTGGCATCCCTTCTCAGTTCTGGATCTCTGATGGACCAGTCAGTCAGTCAGGTGCCACCAGGCCATTCATTCTCACTCAAGACCATTGCTTCTCTCTCTTCCTTCTTCCCTAGCTAGGCTTCCTATGATCTCTGATTCAGTCACAGAGACTCTCTTAAGTCTTCTTTAATCTTTAGTGTCTTGTAAGCAATATTGTTAATGTTTCTATTATGCTAAGTGGCCAGGAATATTGATCCCTTTACTGCTCCCTGTATTTCTGTTTTCTGTTTTCTGTTTCCTATTTTTCAGTTTGGTCAGGATCTTCTTTCATCTCAGTTTAAAGTTCAACTGGCTGCTGCTATTCATGTTGGCTTTATGATAATATATAATATAATTAGATTATTATTATGCTTCCTTCTGAGAGGAGTTTTTTCTCTAAAGTGGCCCGAAAAAGCATCCTCCTCCGCAATTTTTTGTTGCGACAGGATGGATGGATCCAATCTAGTTCCCAGATGTCTCTGCCCTTGGAGCCACATTATTCTATGCCACAGGGACAGCCAGCTCAAAACCTCCAGATCACCCAACAGGATATTACAGTTTCTTCCAACACTTCATCAGATCATCCCAATGAGGAAGTCCCTTGGTAGAGGAAGTGCAAGATGAGGCACTTGGACTTTCCACAAGCATCACTCACAGAGGATACTGATTTCGATGAAGGGCAAGGGTCCCCACGAAGATATCTCATTTAGAGACATTCTTGAGATCCTTAAGCAGGGTGGTGGTTGGTCCTCCATCAACCCTTCACCAGAGGAATAAGAATTTCTGGAAGCCTTTGGAGGTGGCCCGTCTACCTCCTGGGTTACGCCACCTGTCGATGAGCTCATTGATTTAATCTCTAGGTGGGCATGGAACCTGACTTGGCTAAGCCAATCCCTAAGAGGCCAGATTGGATTCTGGCTCCAACAGTCAGGAAAGAATTTTGGAGTAAGGGGGGTGTCCATGGATGCTGTGATCATGGCAGTGGTCACCAAGAAGGAGCTCACTGAGCAAAGTTCCTCTGTCCACCCCCCCTAACATGGAGTCTAGGGTGATGGACAGGTTTGGGAAGTGTGTATATGCATCAGTGACCTTTGCCCTTAGGTCGCTGAACTATTTGGCACATTTTACCAGACTACGAAGGTCCTTGATCAATGAACTTTCAAAATCCCTTTCAGGGACCATTACTGATGAGGCTCAATCTTCTGTGGCCTCTCAGTTGGCTACCCTCCAATCCACTTCAGATTTGTCCATGAGGTTTATCTCGCATGCAGCCGAAGGTGCCTTAAGGGCAGAGGGTTCAGGCATATTCATTAAGAGACATGCTTGGATGTGCTTATGTGATATTGCGGAGCCTTTCAAATCCTCATTCATCAATGCTGCCTTTGACAGCAGTTCTTTGTTTGGCCCAAAAGTGAAGGTCATACTATCCAGGTGTGAGAAGGATGGAAAGATCCTCTCTGCAGTGGGCATACATTTTTCGACCCCTCAAAGATCCTTTTCTAGGAATCAACAAGGTGGTCAGAAAATGTGGTTCAGAAAGTCCAAGGGCCCTTTCCAGGACACACGTGGAGATAGTTCCCTTAGGAGCAGAGGGGGAGCTCTAATGGACGACTGATTCTCCTCTGGCTGTCCTTCCTGTTATCTGCCCTAGGCCTCAGACTTCAGATCCTCTTCCAATTGAAGCTGAAGATTCCTTAGATTCCTCTTCTGAGGATTCCCTTTCTTATGTTTCCCAAATGCCATCCCCTCTAGGTTATGCCTCACCAGAGGAGGACTCTACTGAAGCAGATTCGCCTGGAGAGGACCTAACTTTTGGAGAAACCATCTCTCGTATGAGAGAGTTTTCCAAATGGGACTCTGATGAGATGACAGAAGTCCAAAAGAGGTATTATGAGCTTTTACAAATGGATACTCCTTCACCATCTGCCATCCCATCAGTACTTCCAGCCTTATTAGACCCTCTCAATGTGGCTTCTAAAAATCCTGAATTCCAACCCCCTGCCCCTAGACACCCTGACAGATTATGTAAGGTTCCAGAAGGGGCTAAATTTCTGATAAAATGTCCTGTTGCAGACCCTGGCACTATTTCGGTCTCTGCTGACAAACATTCCAGACTATTAACCTCAACTTGTGTCCTTCCAACCGATAAGGACAGTAAAACTATGGAGCACATGGGAAAAAAGGTATACACCTCTGCAACCTTGGCCTTTAGAGCCGTCAGCTATCAGACTCACATGTCTAAGTATTCCTTGGCCCTTCTGTCTCAGGTTTTAGCTGCAGCAGCCTCGTCCAGATCTGCAGCTTCTGCTTCAGTGCTCAGAGGCACTCTTGGCTGAGGCTTCATCCCCTACTTGACGATATTAGGGCTAAACTCCTTGATGCCCCCTGGACAATACTGCCCTTATTTGGAGCCAAAGTGGCAGAGCTTTTCAAAGCCCTTCAACAAAAGGGGAAAGAATTACAGGATTTGAAGCATTTGTTTGTGTCACCAATCCCTAAATTCCACAGGAATTACCCCACTAAGACACAGTTTATTAGGAAACATTCTGCTCCTACTCTTCATACAAGGGGCAAGAAGAGCTCCAGGAAACAGCAGACACCTTCCAGGCCTGCTCAGACTACAACCCAGAAAACTCCTTTTTAGGCCAAGGCAGGTAGTCTGTGACTACCTGCCTTCTCCTCTACCTCCTCCAGACTCCATACCCCTTTCCCAGAGGCTCTCTCACTGTCTTCCCATCTGTAAAAGCATTACCTCAGACAAGTGGGTGTTATCCATCATAGAAAAGGGTTATTTCCTGACTTGGGTAATCCCCCTTCGTAGGAGGCATCTCTGAGCCACAAAAGGACCAGCTGCCCCTATTCCAAACAGTTTTGGACTCCTCCACCAAGGGACTATCCAACTAGTCCCTCCATAAGAAAAGGGAAGGGGCTTTTACTCCAGACTTTTCCTGGTTCCAAGAAAAGACAGCCCATGCAGACCCATCCTGGATCTATCCCACCTCAACTTTTTTCTTCAAGTGCCCACTTTCCACAAGCTTATACTCCAGACTATATTACCACTGTTAATGCCCCAGGCATTTCTGGCCACCTTGGACATCAAAGATGCATATCCCCGTAAGTCCAAATACAGGAAATATTTACACTTCTCTGTGGGTTCCTTGCATTCTCTGCTTTACCCTTTGGACTATCTACTGCTCCAAAAGTGCTCACCAAGTGTCCGGCTTCCATAGTAGTCTATTGCAGGGTCCAAGGGATACAAATTTTCCCATACCTTGACAGCCTCCTGAAACAGGCTGATTGCTACGGTTCTGTAAAGCACCATCTCCATACAGTCATTGGTGTTCTGCAGTTCCTGGGTTTTGCTATCAATTTCCCTACATCCAACCTAAACCCCTCCCAGGACCAAGTTTTTCTGGGCTGCAGAATCAGGATGGATGTTATGAGGGCATTCCTCCCATCCCAAAGGGTGGAAACCATGAAGGAATACCTACTGTCTGTCCGTCCTCAATGCCCCTGTTTTGACAGCAAGAGAATATCCCAGACTCCTGGGGCATATGTCCTCTACTATCCCCATGTTATCATTCGCAAGACTCCACATGAGGAAACTTCAGTGGTACCTGAGGTCCAAATGGACGCAACAGTCCCACACCTTGGACCATTCCATTCCCTTCCTACCATGCCTAAGGAAGGAGATCCTTTGGTGGATGGATCAAATCTCCCTCAACCCAGGAATTCCCTTACAACCCCTCACTCCAGTCCAGGAAATGTACACAGAAGCTTCAGACCTGGGTTGGGGGCTACTATGGGCAGCTTGAAGGTGCAAGGCACATGGACAAGCTCCTTCAAGAGGGAACACATCAACATCAAAGAGATGAGGGCCCTCATCTTTGCACTGAGGGCCTTCCAAAACAATCTGAAGCAAGGGCCCTTGAAGTTGTTCACAGACAACACTGCTGTTCTCTTGTATGTGAACAAACAGGGGGGGAACAAGATCTTACTTGTTATGCAGACTTGCACTCCAGGCCTGGGAATTGGCAGCCCAGCATGGAGTCACCCTGTACGTGGTCTACATTCCCTCAGCTGAGAACACTCAGGCAGACACCTTGAGGAGGTCCATGTCACCATCCCATGCGTGGATGCTAAGCAGGGATGTGTTTCTGGGCATAGTCCACAAGTGGGGTACACCACAAATAGATCTGTTTGCCTCCCCTCTGAACAGACAGCTTTCTCAATTTTGTACCAGGACACCCAGCCCTCTAAGGAGGGCGACACATGCCTTCTCTATCTCATGGAAGGGTTTGTTTCTTTCTGCATTCCCCCCTTCCCGCTCTTACAAAAAGTCCTACTGAAAATTCAACAGGACAAACCAAAAATCTTGTTGGTGACTCCCTTTTGGCCAAGACAGCATTGGTTCCCCCTCCTTCTGCATTTAGCCAGGGGCAGCCACCACAAGTTACCTCACAGAGTGGACCTACTCACACAGGACAAGGGATGCCTAATCCCCCACCCCCCCCCACTTGGAATCTCTGAAACTATCCATGTGGGTGATAGGGTTTTGATCCCTTTCAGACACCTTTACACCAAGGATATGCTTAATGTCCTGCAGGAGGCCAGGAAACCCAATACTAGGAGATCCTGTCGCCCAAACGGAAAAGGTTCTCTATTTGGTGTCTTAAAAGACAGCTAGACCCTTTACAAGGAGAAGCCACCTTAGTGCTGTCCTATCTGTGTAAATTGTTGCAGGCAGGGTTGGCATATTCTTCTGTTAAGGCCCACCTTGCTGCTGTTTCAGCTTGTCTGCCTCTTGACCCTCCACTTGCTTCCAGACTTCAGGTGAAGTTATTCCTGAAGGGAGTACTACATCTCAGGCCCCCCAGGAAGCCAGTTCCACCACCCTGAGACCTGAATTATGTGTTAGAGAAACTCACTGTTGCTCCATTTGAGCCAGCAGCTGCAGCTTCTCTAAAATACTGCACTTGGAAAACTGTGCTTTTGGTGGCCCTGATATCGGCCATGAGAGTGTCAGAGCTCCAGGCCCTTGTGGTCAACCCAACCTTTTTTAATCTTCCACAAGGATAGGGTAACCCTATGGACTAACCCATCTTTCATGCACAAAGTGATCAATAAGTTGTCCCATAACCAATGAATCCACCTCCCCACCTTTTTCCACAACCCCAGAATGACAGTGAGAGAGTCCTGCATTCCCTACACATTCACAAACAACTTAGATTCTACATAGACAAGACCAAATCCCTTAGGAGATCAGAGCAACTATTTTTCTCCTTTCACCCCAGGGCTCTGGGGAAAGTAGTGACAAAGCAGCCTATTTGTACCTGGATTTCCAAAGCCATCTCCTTCCGACTGATACCTACCATGGCAAACCCCTGGACAGTAATATTAAAACCCATTCTACTAAAGCCATGGGCTCATCTGGAGCCTTCTTCATAGGGCTGGACACTGTTCTAGAAGCAGCTACATGGACATCTGTTCATATCTTCACCAAACACTACAAACTGGACCACATCTCCAGAGCTAGAGCAGGTTTTACTAGGCCAATCCTGCATGGATTTTTGGAGAATAGCTCCAAACCACCCTCTTCTTCTTCCCTTTTAGCTATGGCACTCACCCAAAGATTATGAATACTGCAACATGAGAATAGCAGAACATAGAATAGTTGTGTAAAATCTTACCATAACCATAGATGTCCTTCTCTTCCATGTTGCAGTATTCTATCTCACCCTCCTACCCCCTGAATAAGCTTTGCTGAATGACTCAGGACTTGTGCAGCCTTCCTGGGACTGGGGTCCAAATGGGGCATTCACTTCTGAGGAAGGTACGTGCAGATGTCACTTATATGGCCAATGCACCCTGCAGCCAACGTAAAATATCCCACGTACCTTGCAAGGACTAAAGCTTTTGTATACTGGCTGGACTTTCAGGTCGCTAGGTGGAGGCTACCCCAAAGGTTATAAATACTGCAGCATGGTAGAGAAGAACATCTATGATTATGGTAAGATTTTACACAACTATTCTGATTGTGGTAAGATTTTACACAACTATTCTTTCAGAGCTCTACCCTTTGGCCTCACCACAGTCCCCAGGGTGTTT
Source organism: Protopterus annectens (assembly GCF_019279795.1). Lineage (NCBI taxonomy): Eukaryota > Metazoa > Chordata > Ceratodontiformes > Protopteridae > Protopterus > Protopterus annectens. The sequence goes on from NC_056744.1 coordinate 399,010,040, forward strand.
ACCAAATGCATGGCAGCAGTAGCAGCTCAATTGAGACTGCAGGGATACCAAGTGTTTCCATTTCTAGAAGACTGCCTCATTACTCCCCCCTCCCCCTGACCAGGCACTGCTATTGACAGCAAGAGATTAGATAATCCAGACTTGTTTTCATCTGGGGTTAACCATAAATTACAAGAAGTCTCAGTTACAACCAACTCAAACCTTGGAATTCATAGGAGCAGACTTGAACTTGATATCAGTGACAGCTTATTTTCCTCTGTCAAGAGTGCAGAATGTCAGATTCCAGGTCAGGAAAATAATTTGCAGTACCAAAATTTCAGCCCGCTTAATTCTTCAAACCTTGGGGTCAGCGTCAGCTGCCATTATCTTGGTCCCTCTAGCAAGATTTCATATGAGAATTCACCAGTGGATGTTAGCAGCATAGTGGTTGGTTCTTTACCAGCACGTCAGCACAAATGACAATCATTCAGGCATGCAAGAAATACCTTTGGTGATGGATTCTGTCAGATCAGGTTCTACAAGGCTTTCCTTTCATTCTCCCCCAATCCAAGGCCATAGTGACCACCGAAGCTTCCCAGATTGAATGGGGGGCCAATTCCGTGGAGAAAACAGTCCAAGGCCCTTGGTCCCCTCAAGAGACCAATTTGCATGTCAATGTTCTAAAGATGAGAGCAGTGCTTTTAGCACTGCAGGCCTTCCAAAATGCTCTCCCTTTAGGGACAATTGTGATTCAAACAGACACTATGTCACTAGTTTGGTACATAAACCAGCAAGGAGGAACTAGATCTTACCCTTTGTGTTGAGAAACACTTAGAGTGTGGCAATGAGGAATCTCATCCAACCACTTTCTGATGACAGTGCACATTCCAGGAAAGTCCAATGTGATAGCAGACAAATTGAGCAGGTCCATTCTTCTACTTCACGAGTGGCCCCTCAAAAAGAAAGTGACCAATATGATTTTCCGTCAGTAGGGCCAGCCTTGCTGTAAACTTTTTGCATCTCCCGTAAACAACAAGTAGAGCAGCTTCTTTGCCCTGATCCCCCCAAGGGACTCTCTACTCCACGATTGGCCCCCGGTCTTCTCTGTGCCTCCCCCCAACTCCCCTAATTCCCAAATTCCTATAAAAAGCTGCCCAGCTGAAGAGCAAAGTCATCCTCATTGCACCTTACTGGCCCAGACAGATTTGGTTCCCCCTTTCTCTGACCTCATTTTCTTTACCCAGCTTGGATTCTGGATATGATTCCAGACCTCCTGTCTCACCCAACATGCATAATTCACCTGGATATCTCAAACCTCAAGCTAACAGCATGGTTTCTCCAATTCCGTTAATAGCCAGACAATAGATGCTGTCTTCCCCTATCCATCATATATTTTTATCTTCCCATAAGGTTTCTGCAAGAAAACTTTACAGAAGTAAATAGAAAAGGTTCATTTCCTGGCACAATAAAAACACATTGACCCTTTCTCAGCTCCTGTACAATGCGGACTTGAATTTTTGGCAACAGTTTTTAAAGAGAGGCTAGTTTCTCAACCATTAAAGTTCAGTTAGCAGAAATCTCTAATCTTCGTATTAAGTTTGAGAATTCTTCTGTGGCTTCGTTTAAACTTTGTAAAGCATTCTTGAGAGGCACACCTCTGCTGAGACCCCCATATAATGACCCTACTCGACCTTGGGATTTGAACTTGGTACTGCAAGCCTTAACTCATTCCCCCTTTGAGCCATCAGGAAAATACAATCTTAAGTTCCTGACCTGAAGAAATATCTTTTTAGTGGCCATTACCTCTGCTAGAAGAATTGGAGAACTTCAAGCATTGTCATCTAAACCTTCCTACCTGATCTTTCATAAGGATAGAGTTACATTATGTACCAGTGCGTCTTTCCTTCCTAAGGTGGTGTCAGAATCAACTGTCAATCGATCCCTTAATTTGCCAGTCTTTTTTCCTAAGTTTACAAAAGTGAATATATGTTACATTTACTGGATGTCTACAGACAATTACGTTTTTACTTACATAGGACAAAAGAAATTAGAAAGCCAGACCAATTGTTTGTATCCTTTGCAGATTCTAAATTGTGCTAATCAGATGTTCTTCGTGTTTCACTGTTGCACTCATCACATTTGGGTTATCCCTGCCAGGGTAGCCCTCGGCCGGCCCGAATACCAGAGGCTTAGGATTTCTGCGTCGGTTGCTGTCGCTTGAGGACTGACATCAGGTCGTCAGTAGTATAAAGTAAGGCAGCCGATGCCATTACATGAGTCTTTCTTGCTGTGGAGCCCGAAGCAGAAGCAGTTCACACGAGTGCCGGTCAGCCACTACCTGAGTTTTCATCTCCGAATTGAAGTTGAAGTCTTCTAAAGCTAAGTACCCCTTTGGGGAAACCCTGCATACTTTAAGGGAGCATTTCCAATGGGAAAGTCAGGACTACCCTCAGTCTAAAAAGAGACTCAGAGAATTCTTAGATCTTCCTCAACACAGACCTTTGGCCATCCCCCAGTCCTGGATGTTGTGGATGATGTTTTCCTTGAATCCAGCTTGACTCCTGGCGACCTACCTCCTGCTCCCAGAAAACCTGACAGGTACTATAGAGTCCCTGGCTCACACAAATATATTTTTAAAAATCCAACAGCTGACCCTGAGGTCATTTCTCAAGGGCCAAAAGGAATTAAAGCAATCTCTGCTAAGAATCCCACACCCTCAGACAGGGATTCCCGAGCATTAGACAAATGAGGTAAAAAAGTATACACCTGAGTTACTCTTGCTATCAGGAAACTAAATTGCCAGTTCCATATGCTGAAATTTCACCAAACAGCAGCTCCAGGGAATGCAGAGATCCAAGCAGTGGACTACCTCCAATTCAAAGCCAGGGAGTTTTAAGCCCCCCCCCCCCCTTATGGTAAGAACTCACAATGACTCACCTCTTCCTCCTCCTCTCTCTTCTGCCCATTTTCACTTACCCCTAGGAGGAAAACTCTCATTTCACTCAAGCACCTGGGCCACCATAACCAAGGACCAATGGGTTCTGAACATTGTATCTTTGGGATACAAATTCTTCTTCCATACCCTTCCAACCCCAAAAGGGTTCCCAGATCTACCACCAAATCAGTGGGCAGAGGCTCAAAAGCAAATTCTTTCCCTTCTCTCTATGACAGCAGTAGAGCACGTTCCTACAGAACAGATAGGCCAAGGCTTCTACTCCAGACTTTTTCTGGTGCCCAGAAAAGAGGGCACCTGGCGCCCCATCCTTGATCTATCAAGTCTAAACACTTTCCTGGTGATCCCAAAATTAAAAATGCTCACCCTCCAGCAGCTGCTACCCATGCTCTCCAAGGACGCTTGGCTAGCCACCCTAGGACTAAAAGAAGCCTACCTCCACATTCCTATCAGAAATCATGCAGGAAATATCTCCGCTTCAGGGCAGGGTCTCAACACTTTCAGTTCTCTGCGCTTCCCTTTGGTTTATCTACTGCTCCCAGAGTTTTCACAAAATGTCTGTCTCCGGCCATTGCATTTTGCAGACAAAGAAATATTCAAATTTACCCATACTTAGATGACTGCCTTATTCAGGCAGACAGCCAGGAAAAGCTGCTCAAGCACCTGGCCTTTGTAAAGACACTACTAACCTCCCTAGGATACACAATCAATGAAAAGAAATCCAAACAGGTGCCCACCCAAAGGATAATCTTCATGGGAGTAAGTCTGGACACAGCATCCTAGATGGCATTCCTTACACCAGAGAAACAAATTTTCCTGACAACTTACTTCTCTCAGCTAGCCACCAGGTCCCAGCTATCTGCAAGGAAGATCCTGCAATCCTGCAATCTCTGGGGTTCATGGCATCTTGCATACTACTCACTCCATGTGCTAGACTGCACAGGAAGAAACTTCAATGGTACCTAAAGAGCCGTTGGTGTCAACACTGTCAAGACCTGGAAACTCTTCTGTCTATAATTCTTTGTCTCAGAAAGGAATTTCTTTGGTGGGTAACAGCATGCTCCCACAACAAGGTACTGCCCTTCTCCCCACCCCCTGCTGCCCAGACCCTCACCACAGATGCATCAGACTACACTTGGGGTGCACACCTGGACATCAGGTGCATACAGGGTCAATGGAACCCTCAGGAAATCCCTCTGCACATCAGTCAAAAAGATGCTGGCTGTGCAGCACGCCTTGATAGCTTTCAAGCCCCTTCTCTCTCCAGGGGTTCTCCTGATCAAAACAGACAGCATCACTGTGATGTGGCACATCATCAAGCAGGGAGGGACTCAGTCCTACTCTCTATGCAGGCTGGCCATGACCATTTGGCTCACAGCCTCTTCCATGCATCTACACCTGTTAGCACAATTCCTACCAGGCTCTCTCAACTCTCTGGCAGACCAATTAAGCAGAAACCTTCTGAACCCACACAAGTGGCAACTCAACTGAAGCACCTTCACCCTAATAACACAGAAATGGGGAACCCCGAAGGTCGACCTCTTTGACTCCCACACCAACCATCAGCTCAGACAATTCTGCACCAGGGAGCATCACTGCATGACTTGGAAAGTGGATGCCCTGTCCTTCCCCTGGGTCAATCTATTGGTCTGTGCCTTTCCTCCCCTACCTCTCATCCCAAGGGTACTGCTCAAAATAAGGGAGGAAAAACCAAGGACCATTCTTATAGCTCCAGACTGGCCCCGACAACACTGGTACCCCTTGCTGTGCAACCTGTCTCTATTGCCCCCAAGGCATCTTCCTCAGATTACAAACCACCTGACCCTGAGGGAAGGGGAATTCATGCATCCCAAATTCCAGACACTCAATTTAGCAGCTTGACTTATTACCTAACCCCGAACCAAGCTGCCTTTCTAAGTAAACAGATTCTGGATGTTATCCATGATGTCAGACGTTCTAGCACCAGAAAGTCTTATGCAGATAAATGGAAAAGGTTCTGCACATGGATCCAGGCTAAGGGAGCCAATATGGCACAGCCCTCCATCCCTCTCAACCTGGATTACTTAGCTGACCTACTACACAGTGGTCTCTCTTTCTCCTCTATAAAAATTCATGCCTCTGCTATTTCTGCTCATTTTCCCATGGAGCAGCCCCTTTACTCACACCCTTTGATCAAACAGTTCGTCAGAGGGGCTAGCAACTTGAGGCCCCCCAGAAGGGCACCAGCGCCAGCTTGGGACCTTAACTTTGTCTTGGAAAAGCTCACTCTCCCCCCTTTCAAACCAGCTTCTTCTACAGCATTTACATTTCTCTCCTGGAAAACAGCTTTTCTTCTGGCCATCACTTCAGCCAGAAGAGTCTCTGAACTGCAAGCAGTCATGGATGTGGTACCCTTCATCATCTTCCATGCAGACAGGGTGTTCCTCAGAACTAACCCATCCTTCATGCCCAAGGTGGTGTCCAATGTGGCTCTAACCAATCCATTCACTTGCCCACCTTCTTTCCTAATCCCCAGAACAAGGGGGAAAGGATTCTTCACTCTCTAGATGTGTACAGACAGCTCAGATTCTATCTGGATAGGACTAAATCCTTCAGAAAGTCTGACCAATTGCTGGATAGCTTATTGCTAGTTAGCTTTGCTACAGGGGCAGAAGGCAAAGCCATCTCCAAGCAAACCATTTCCAAATGGATAGCACACTGCATCCATTTCTGCTACAAACAGCATGTAAAGCCTCCCCCTCCCAAGGGGGTCAGGACACACTCCACCAGAGCAGCTTCCACCTCTGCAGCTTTTCTAAGAGGAGTCCCCACCAGTGACATCCTTGAAGATGCCATCTGGACATCTGTTCACACTTTTACCAAACATTACCACCTGCCTCTCTTCTCCAAATCCAGGGCAGGGTTTGCCTCTGCAGTCTTCCAGGACATCCTAGCCAGCCCCTAGTTTCCTTGACTGCCTCCACCCTTTTCCTCAGCTTTGGGAATCTACCCAAATGTGATGACTGCAACAGTGAAACATGAAGAACATAGTACAGTTGTGTACACTTACCATAAATGTAGATGTTCGAGTGTATTCACTGTTGCAGTCCTGGTTTCCCCTCCCTCCATCCCCGTTTATTCTCTTTCTTTCCTTACAAGGGACATATTGGTATTTATTTTCCACTGGTGGAGTTCTTCCACCAGAACCTGGCCTCCTACTTTGGGGCTCCTGACAGGTTAGGGCAAGAAAAAGTGATGTAATGGTGTTGGCTGCCTTACTTTATACTACTGACGACCTGATGTCAGTCCTCAAGCGACAGTAATTGATGCAGAAATACTAAGCCTCTGGTATTCGGGACGGCCGAGGGCTACCCTGGCAGGGATAACGCAACAGTGAATAGACTCTAACATCTACATTTATGGTAAGTGTACACAACTGTACTTTGTAAAGGTAACTTTAGCCACATGACTGATGGATTGCATATCATTTATCTACAGCAAATTGGGTCTGTCTTTACCAATACCTCTAAGAGCCCATTCAACTAGGTCCATGGCTATTTCTCCAGTATTTCTCTCTAGAGCTTCCATGGATGACTTATGTGCGGCTGCAACTTGGTCCAGTCCTCATACCTGATCTGGTCTTGAGGGGAATAGGAGCTTTTGGCAGAGCTATGGTCAGGAATATCCTTCCTTATAGTCCACCTAGGATTTTAGGTAGCTGGGGACTCTGTCCCAACAGTTGAGGATAGAATGAAAATTGACAACATCAGATAAAAAAGTTACATACTTACATAAAGTTCCATCTGTGTTGTCCATTTTCATTCTTCCTCAACTTCCCACCCACCAACCCCAACACTTTTTGTTTTTGAATTTCTGGAAGAATGAGACACTATAAAGACACCACTGTCCTTAATATTGAGCTCCAGCTATGATCTTTCTGTCAGGAATCTTACAGTGATTCTTTCTACTTTACGTAAGACAGCAAACAAGATCTGAGGTATGTTAGGGGTTGGTGCATTATGGGTAAGGGAGGAGCTCGAGAGTTTTTGGTGACTACGAGCATTAATAACGGCCAAGTTGGATCCGAGGATCTGATCTGAACCCAACAGTTGAGGAAGAATGAAAATGGACAACACAATTGGAACATTATGGTAAGACAAGTACATAACTTTTTTTTGATTCTGCTGCTACCCAGATTCTCAAACAGTGCAGAACAAAAACATTCATCCATTTACCTGCTTAACTGAATAAACTACTTGAAACTTCAACATGGCCTTGTTATTCTGCCACAGGGAGGGTATCAGACAGAGAGAGAGAGCGAGAGTCTCCTACATCTGCTAGCTTAAGTGATTGTATCTGGACTAATCCTTTATCCTCTATTTCTTGATAGTCCTGTCACCCTCTGAGTCATGGGTGGGATACCGGACCTCACTCGAGCCCTTTGGATTACCTGTTTTCAGATTCTGAAACAATGGGATGATAAAGATAAAATGATGTATGAAGTATCTAGAGTGTTTCATTTTCCCAGGTTCTCCCATAACAAGGCTTCCAACTTCAAAAGGCAGAACAAAGCAAAAGCCCCAATCTGACAGGAGGAAATGGCAAGAGGATAATTACTCAAACCAAATAAAAAGGTCTCTTTTCCCCCAAAAAATCTTTCATATGCTAAAGAATGACTGTGCCCCTTTTCCTTTCCCCCAGGCTTTCACACAACTCAGCAGCCACAAATAGTTTCAGACAGATGGGTGATGAAAATAATTCAAAGAGGATACTCATGGTGGATACTCATGGTAGTTGACAGAGAATTCTTCTCCCTTCAGGGAAATCTCCCAGTACATTCCAGACTAGACAGATCTGGTCTGTATGGGTTCTCCATCACATTTTGAAGGCAGGGGTAAAAGAATCATTTCCTACACCACAGAAAGGAATTTTAGTCCAGAATCTTTTTGATACCCCAAAAGGAGCTATTGTGAAGGCAAGTGTTAAATTTGTCTTATCTGAATACCTTTCAGAAACTATCCAAATTCAAAATGCGCACCCTGAATACAGTCCTACCCCTTCTTCTGGACTATTGTTTTATGGTGACTTTAGATCTGAAATATGTTTTATCGTTATATTTCAATTGCTCCCAACTTCATCAAGTATCTGAGATTTGCTGTGTCTGTATCACATTATCAGTTTTCTGCATTACTCTTTGGGGTATCTACTGTGCCTTGAGTATTCCCGAAGTGCCTGGCTGCAGTAGTTGTTTACTGCAGGACTTAGGGCATTTACATTTTCTCTTATTTAGAACACTGCTGATTTGTGTAGGGACTGTTCCCAAGTGTTTTGAATCATTATACAAGGTCTTAACAATTCTGGCTCTCCTGGACTTCAGGAGTTCAAGTGCAAGGCTAAAGGATGCTACAAAGCACATAAATGTCAAAGAAATGTCAGGTATTCAAATCTTAAAGGTTCTTCACCACTTTTGGTCACCAGGTCCCTTTTTAGTGGTTACAGACAACACCCTAGTCATGTGGTGCCTGAACAAACAAGGTCATACCATCTTTGAATCTTTGATGGTTGGCATTGATGACCTGGATGCTAGTTTACAGTATTCTGTGATGCTTTAGGCCTCATATATTCCATCAGAGCAAAACATAGTGGCAGACAGAGGACGCAGACCCCAGATGTAACCTCAGAAGTGGAAACTCAAGACAAAGGTGTTGCAGGATTTGGTTCAGTTGTGGGGAACACCTGAAAAAGAGCAGATTGCTTCCTTTCAAAACAGATGATTGAAGAATTCTGTTCAAGACAGCCTTGCAGCCATGCTTGGAGGACAGATGCATTCTTGCTCTCCTGGATGGGAAAGATGTTTGTCATATTGATCACTGTTACAGTACCCTGATCTATATGGGCTATCGATAAACATGCAGGGCAGTTGAAAGTAAGATGGGAGATGAGCAGTTCGGATTCACTGGTTGCATCAGGATGATCAAACTGTTAAGCAGCTTAAGCTAAGCTGACTAAAAGACAAGTATATATCTACTCCTCAAATTTCTTTGGATATGAGTAGTTTACTGGGTCTGGCTCTGGGTTTAATTCAGGAAATTGATCCTTCTTGAAAAGTAGTTTTTAGTAAATGAAATAGGGATACCTCTTTTCCTGAAGAGATTCAAGATTCTGAATCTGTACAGGAAGATGCAGGGATGGATTCAGGGTTTTTCCACAGGTTTCTGACTCAGACTCAGAAGAGAGCTCAGTTTCTGATTCTCCCTGTGGGAGTTTCTCTTTCTCTTAGACTATTGCTAGAATGTGCCAGTGTTTACAATGGTAGAACACTGAGGTTTCTCACTCCATCAGAAAATACTACGAACTGTTGTTACAGAAGGATTTTCCAGAACCTTCACCCATTCCTCCAGTTCTGTCAGCTTTGGAGGATACGTGTGTGTGTGTTACTGCCTGTAATTTTCCTAATAATCATCCAGCTGTCCCTAAAAAGGCAGATAGGATGTATAAAGTTCCTCAGTCTTTTAAATTGTTATACACTATTCCCAAACCTGACCCAGCAGCTATAGCCTCAGTTGATCAAACTGATGCTAAGCACTTAATTAATTATCTGGAGTTTCTTGTTGTGAGGAAAAAATCTGTTTTAAATAAGCTAGTTTCTTCTATTGTACAGGTTATTACTCATTGTTTGCAGTGTGTGTGTGTGTGTGTGTGTGTGTGTGTGTGTGTGTGTGTGTGTGTGTGTGTGTGTGTGTGACTCTGTTGATACATCTTCCAAGGCTATGGCCAATGGTACTGTTCTAAGGAGTTTTGCATGGCTGCATTTTCAGAACCTTCCAGATGATGTTAAAAATTAGATTTTAAATTCTGCCTTGGAGAGAGATTTAGTGCTTGGTCCATCTGCTGCAGAGGTGATTAAAAAGTATAATGAAAGGGCAAGCTGATCCAGGGAATCTCTAAGATTTTTCATCCCTTCTTTTTCAAATCATCCAAGGGATTTTCTTTCTCTTCATCCAGTTTTGGCAAAAAAAAAAAAAAGAATAAACACTCTCAACAAAATTCAGGTAAATAGACATTTATGAAGAAATGGCAAGGGGGGGTCCAAAACCAAGGATAGTCCAAAAAGTCTGAATGATTATTCAAGAGAACTTGTGACCCACTCTTACCCTGGGTCCCTTTTTTGCTTCCAGAAAGTCTGAATAATCTCCATTTTTCCCTTTGACAACAGATTGTTTCAGAAAAGTGGGTTCTGAAAATTATTCATCAAGGTTACAGATGGCAGTGGGATGCAATTCCTCCTTTCCAGGGGGTCATTCCTCATCCTCCAGGTCAGACTCTTTTTGTTTCCACCTGTTCATCACATGCTGACCCAAAGAGTGATAGAACCAGTTCCTCCTTCCAGAATGGGGAGGGGGTTTTAATCAAGGATGTTCTTAACGCCAAAGAAAGAAAATGCTTGGAGACAATTTCTGGATCTTTCTTTCCTAAACTTGTTTGTGATAATGCCCACATTCAAAATGATGTCAGTTACAACCTGCTACCTTTTCTTCTAGTTTCAAGTTTCCTGGTAACACTAGACTTAAAAGATGCTTATCATCACATCCCTACTCATCCAGATTTCAGATGTTGCTTAAGATTTTGTGTATCTGGATCACATTATCAGTTCTCTCCCTTACCCTTTGGACTATCTACTGCCTTTACAAAGTGTCAGGCGCAAGATCCAATGTTGTCTGTTTTTTTCCATTTCAAGTATATGGGTTGTAGGATCCATCTGAAGTATTCTAGAAGCTGGAATCTAGAATCTAGAACCTGGTCCATTGTGCATACTTTTACACAGCACTACAAGCTTGATTCCTTATCTAGGTCCAGATCAAGCTTTTCTAGGACCATTTTCCAGGGACTCCTAGAATCTTCTCCTTCCACTTCCTAAATGTAGTTATCTTTGGTAATCTACCCAAATACCTAATGCTACTGCAGCAGTGATCAACATGATAAAGATAGTATAGCTGTGTACGTTGAACTTACCATAACAGTAGATGTTCAGATGATCACTGCTACAGTAGCCGCTCCCTCCCTCCATTCCCCCTTCTTTTTTGGAGTGTTTTTTATGCCAGAGTGTGGACATGTATTTTTTTGTTGTTACTAGCATTATCCTTTCAGAGCTCAGCCTCTCTCTGTCTGCTGGCAGGAAAGCTCTGAAGGGCTTTGCACCCAAACTTGTCTTTTAGTCAGCTCAACTTGTGCTGCATGACATTTTGGGTGCGTGGAAGGTGCCCTGAAATGTTGGTCAGCTGTTATATCCTTGGCAGGATAAGGCTACTGCAGCAGTGAACATTCGAACATCCCTTGATGTTATGTTGTCAATCTCACCTTCATTCTTGCTGGATGGGTTCGGAGCCGATCCTCGGCTCTGACTCGGCCACTTACTAAAGCTCGAGAGCTAATTTTACTGGCTCGAGGCAACCCTATATCCCATGATACTAGGCGATAACTACCCAGATCTCGTTTGCCGCTTGCAGGTGCGTTTTACCGGCTCTTGGTAAGTTTTCAATTTTCAGACTTTTAGTCACTCCCTTTTGTCTTAGTTCCACTCCTTTTATTGTTTTAACTGGTAACAGTTAATTTTAAACCCTATTCCCGTTAGTGGTTCCCCTTATCCCAGTTATATATCCCTTCCCCTAGGATAGGCCTTAAGCCTCCCCCTTTCCTAATTCTATCAGGGATTCTGTGTAGTGTTTGCGTGTGTTAGTATCCCTGTTTTATTTTTTATATTTGGACTGGGTGTTTGTGTGTGTGTGTTTCTTTTACTTTGGTGCTCCCTCGACACTGTTATGTCGAAGGACACAAAGGTCTCAGGCTTCAAGAAGTGTGACTCGTGCTGTCAGAAAATGTCTCTGACAGTCACACTTCTTGTGTTTACAGCCTGGGACCTCTGCACCTGCAGGACTCTTGTTCTGTGTGCCACGCATTCAGCCCAAGAGTCCTGCAGGAACGCAGAAACAAATTAATATTGAGGGGCTTGTTAAAGCCTGAGAGCTCCCCGACTAAGTCTGCTCCGGGGAAGCCCTCGAAACCAGCAAAGCCGTCGGCTCCGAGTCCCAAGCCATCGGCTACTGGCTCACCTTCTGTGACAAGATCGGCTCTGGCCGGAGCCGATCCTTCCATGTCACAGCTTCCAGTATCGGCTCCACTCGGCACAGATACCGCTGAATCCTTGCACTCACTGTCGGCTCCGGCTGGAGCCGACGTATCCTCGGCTCCTTCGGCTCCACCCACCTCCAGAAAGAGGTCAAGATCCCCTTCGTTGGAGTCTATCCATTCAGCTCCGAGATCACCCCTGCTCTCGGAGCGGAGCCATCGGAGCCGATCTTCTCAGTCGTCCAGGCTTTCTGACCACGACCTTGAGAGAGTGGTGAGTAGGCTATTAAAGTCTCAGGCATTGGCCCAAATGCTCCATAGCCCGTCTCATCAGAGGTAGCTATTACACATCCACCTTTTATTCCTCCTTCGACTCTCCTACAGAGTTCGGAGCTGGAGCTCCTCGGAGCCGTGACTGTTGTGGCGTCGGAGCCGATACCTCCCCCTTCTGCCGGCTCCGTGCCCGTCTCTGCTCCGATCTCCTCCTTGATGCCTTCATTGGAGGGATCCAGGCATCTGGTCTCTCTCACCGGCTCCGAGGGGGCGAGTGCAATCAGACCCTTGTCCGACCCCGTTCTCCCTCGGAGCCGGGCGCTGGTGAGCTCGGCCCCGACATCGGCCTCGGAGCCGTCCCTGTCAGTGCCACCTGGGGTTCCTATCTCTTCGGAGCGGGAGCCCTCTGGCCTCTCTGATGGGGGAGCCTTCGAGGTGATGAGGAGTGTACTAGCCCCAGGGCATAGTCAACAGTCAGTTCCATCAGCTCCCCCCACTACAGTGCCTGCTGACGTCTCTTCCCACTCTCTTGCTCCGGGGCCTAGAGATCCAACGCCTCAGGTTTCCCCACTGGGAATATCTTCCTCTTCCGAGGCTTCTCCTGACCCGTCAGGTGAGCCTCCGCATAAGAGGGCATGTAAGAGGAAACATCTAGACTCCCCCGAGTCTATTACATCCGATACCGACTTGGATGAGTCGGAGGGATCCCCAAGGTCCCCCTCTGAGGATGTCTCTTTCTCAGACATCCTTGAAATCCTTAAGCAGAGGGGGAACTGGCCTTCCCTTAATCCTTCTGAGGACGAGTCAGTTTACCTGGAGGCGTTTGGTTCTCGACCCTCCACCTCCTGGGTATCTCCGCCTTTCGACCCCCTTATGGATGTGGTGGCTCGGAAGGCGTGGACGGCCCCGGATTCAGTGGAACCCACTCCTAGGAGGCCTTCTAATTTCATTACGACCCCACCCGATAGGCAATTTTTGACAAAAGGTGTCCCGGTTGATGCCATGGTGGTGGCGCAGCCACCAAGAAGGAACTAGCCGATCCTTCAGTACCTATCCATCCTCCTAACAAGGATTCCAGGACTATGGATAGGTAATGATGATGTTTTCTTCAGCGACCTTTGCCATGCGGTCACTGAACTACTTGTGTCACTTCACCCGCCTTCAGAGAGATGTTCTCAAAGAGTTGGGAGACGTTTTACAGGATCCGTCAGCTGCTGGGTCCCAGGATAAAATTAACTCACAGCTAGGAACCTTAAACGCTATTGTTAACTCTTCCATGCGGCTCATTTCATATGCAGCCGATGGAGCGAGTAGGGCCGCAGGCACAGGAGTGGCATTAAGGCGTCACGCCTGGATGCGGCTTTGTAATTTTGCAGACCCCTTCAAGGCATCCTTCATAAATTCTCCTTTTGATGGTTCGATCTTGTTCGGACCTCAAGTGAAAGACACCTTGACCAGATGCGAACAAGATGGCAAGACTCTTTCTGCCGTAGGAGTCAGTTTCTCCACCCCTTCAAGACCTTACCCCAATGATCAGAAGGGAGGGAAAATGTGGTTCCGCAAATCTCAAGGAGTCACACCTGACGCACGAGGTCAGTTTACCCCCAGAGGCAGAGGGGGTAACAACAACAGATGCCGCCCTAGGGGCATAGGGGGTCCGCAGAATCAGGGTAGCAGGGAGCCTCTCTGACAAACCCTTCCAGCATCCCTGAGATGTTACCCGATTGTCCACCTTCGGAGGCAGCCGGGGGAAGATTGTCGCTGTACCCAAAAGCCTGGCTTTCCCTTACTCAAGACAAATGGGTACAGTCGATCATATCTGAGGGTTACAAAATTCCCTTTATCCAAACCCCAATTCAGCAAAAAGGAACCCTTCCAGACGTTCCACCCGGTCTAAGGGAACTAGCAGTACCGAGATATCAAAACTGCTAGCAAAAAGAGCCATCCAGCCAGTCCCAGCAGACCAACTAGGATCCGGAATCTACTCAAGGTTCTTTTTAGTACCGAAAAAGACAGGGGACTGGAGACCAGTATCCATGGGACGTGATCCCAGTCAGTGACCAATCTGCACATCAGTGTTCTGAAGATGAGAGCAGTCCTTCTTATGTTGCAAGCCTTTCAGAACTACCTTCCTCTAGGGACAATAGCAGTGCACACAGACAACATGGCTGTTGTGTGGTACATAAACAAACAAGGGGGCACACGCTGTTATCTGCTTTGTCACGAGGCCTTGAGGGTTTGGGAGTGGGCGATGTCCTCGAGGAGCTTTCTCCTTGCAACGCATATTCCCAGAGCTTCCAACGTGCTGACAGACAAGCTGAGCAGGGCTATTCTGACCCCGCACAAGTGGTCCCTGAATCCACTAGTGGTGAAGCAGATCTTCAGTTGGTGAGGCCAACATGAGCTGCTATCTGTTTGCTTCCACTCTCAACCACAAATGTAGCAGCTAGTTCGCCCTGATCCCCCCAGAGGGGGGAGTCCCACAGTGACACTCTGACTCATAATTGGCCTTCGGGTTTCTTTATGCCTTTCCTCCATTACCACTAATTCCAAGAGTTTTTCAGAAAGCAAGATGCCTCAGGATGCAGTTAATCCTCACTGTCCCCTTCTGGCCTTGGCAGGTGTGTTTCCCTCTTCTATGGTCTCATCTGAAGCATCCCCCCTTGGGTGCTCGATCCGGTGCCGGATCTGATCTCTCACATGTTGCTCCTTCCACTTCCAAGTCTGCAGATCCTCCATCTGACAGCTTGATTTATCCAGTTTCAGTGATTCTTGCTAAGTCCAGGTTTGCGTTCAATGTGAAGGACATTATTCTTGTGTCTCAAAAATCTTCTACCAAGAGAATTTACAGTAGTAAGTGGAAGAGATTCTTAATCTGGGCTAAGGGTTGGAATCTGGATCCATTTTCAGCTCCTATTTCTAACTTTCTTCTTCTTTTCCTGGCTTCCCTCTTTCAGGAGGGTGCTAGTTTCTCTGTGATTAAAGTCCAAATGACAGCTATTTCTAATTTTCACCTTAATGATGAACCTACATTCTCTTCTCGCCTCAGCAAGGCCTTCTTGAAAGGTGTCTTTTTGTTGCGTGCCCCAGTCAAGGATACTTCTCCACCATGGGATCTTGCCCTGGTGCTGCAATCTCTAACTCAGCCCCCTTTTGAGTCTGCCAGATCCTGTGATCTCAAATTCCTTTCTTGGAAGACTGCTCTTTTGGTGGTGATAACTTCAGCGAAAAGAGCATCAGAATTGCAGGCTCTTACCATTAAGCCTCCCTATTTGATATTCCATAAAGATAGAGTGGCCTTGAGACCCAATCCTTCTTTTATGCCAAAAGTGGCCACTGAAGCGAACCTCAGTCAGTCTGTATAACTTCCAGTGTCCTTTCCTAATTATGCTAAAAAGGGGGAATACATTTTGCATACCTTAGATGTTCATCGACAGCTTTGTTTCTGTTTGCACAGAAGTAAGTCTTTTCATCTCTCAGACCAATTGTTTGTGGCCTTTTCAGTCAACAGGAAGGGCCGAGCTGTTTCAAAAATTACCATTTCCCGTTGGATTTCCCAGTGCATCTTTTATATCTACTCCTCCTGTGGTTGTCCTTTGCCTGGACCAATTAAGGCTCATTCTACCAGGTCAGTGTAGCTACATCAGCAGCGTTTTCAGCTCATCAGTCCTTGGATGACTTTTGTGCAGTGGCAACTTGGTCTTCTCCTCATACCTTTATTTCTCATTACAAACTTGACCTAGTTTCTACGGGAATGGCTTCCTTTGGCTCCACTGTTCTTAGGCATGTCCTTCCATGAGGCCACCCAAGAATGTCGGGTAGCTGAGGACTCTGACCCATATGTGATGAAGGGTGACTAGGATAACATCAGATGTCCTTCTGTTCTCATGTTGCAGCATTCATAACCTTAAGGAGATGCTGCCTGCAGCACCGGACAATCCGGCCAGTATACCAAAGTTTTTAGAAGCCGGAGTACATGCGACGTTGCATGCAGGGGCCATAAACTGACATCTGCATGTGCCAACTCAGAACTTTTCTGCCGCAGCAAGCTTCAGATGTCCGATTGCCAGCTCTGCAATCTGCCGTTTGCTCAACATCGGCCATCTGATTTCAGTGATAGTTCCCCAGCGGCCCGCATGGAGATAAGTATCCTTGTGGGAATTTTCTTTGTTTCTTTGCTGTTTTTTCAGACGTACATGCCTTGTACTAAGGGAAAGTGTGCTTGTGGTAGGAAAATCAGTGTATGGATGGTGCAGTGGAGCAGCAGTAGCATTGTCGGCTCACTGCAAGAGGTTCTCCAGTTCGATTCTCGGCTGGTGTGCCTTCTGCGTGGAGTCTGCACGTCCTCCCTGCGTTTGTGTGGATTTACTCCGGGTGCTCTGGTTTCCTTCCACATTATAAAGATATGCATCTGGAGTGTTTCTCCCTGGGCCTCCGCTGAAAATTGGCTTCACTCCAAGTCGGACTTTCCTGGTTAACATGTGATCTGAAGTAGTTAACTTTGTTTTATCTGCAACCTGTGGGTATATGGATCCGTGTCGAATCCGAGCCGGCAACTTTTTTTCTAGCATCTGCTCCAAGCTCCGAGCTCCTCCTCTTACCCATAATGCCCTACCATCTCCTATCTTCCCTCAGATCTCGTTTGCCGCGCCAGTAGTGTGCATCATGGTCTCCTTTGCTCTGAGCTCAGGGATAGTAAGTGGTATTTTTTCTGGTAATCTAGGTGTGCTTGAGTGAAATTTTTTCCCTTCCTCCCTTTGTGTAGTGTCTGGCTTGGTCATTGGTGTTTTAAAAAAAAAAAGTTTTGTAGTTAGGCCTGCCCTTCCCCTACATGTGTTTGTGTATGGTTTGTTGGATAGGTAGTGTTTGTACCTTTGAGTGCAGGACTATGGCTGACCAGCCGAAGCCTGTCTTCAAAAAATGTACAGAGTGTGGCCATAAGCTCTCCCCTGCTGATGGTCACACTCTGTGTGTAATTTGCTTGGGAGTGGCACATCTGTCCACTCAATGTGCTATCTGTTCTGGTTTTAACCCAGGGGCCCTTAGGGATCGGAAGGCCAAGCTAGTTGCCAAAGGCCTTCTCCTTGCTACCATGCTGGAATCTGCCTCGGCCACGGTCTCTAGTGTTCCACCTCCCACCCAGA